>NC_048604.1:74290177-74623846 GCF_003668045.3 Cricetulus griseus | reverse complement strand
TTCAGGCCAACTGTTTCTGTGGGTTTCTCCAACCAGGTACAGACCCCTTCGTTCTTCATTCCTCCCTCAAAGAGACTGAATTTTTAAGTGTTTGATATTTAAAGACTGTTGGAAATTTAAAATTTGGAATGTTTATATTGTAATGTTGATGTTAATGTGTGATCTTAGAGATGAACAAGAAAGGTTATAGCTTAACAGTGATATGATTGTGTCAAATTGACAAGGGGTCAATTTGCTGGCTAGTTTTATGTCAGCTTGACACAGGCAAGAGTCATCTGAGAGGAGGGAACCTCAATTAAGAAAATGCTTCCATAAGATCTAGCTATAAGGCATTTTCTTAATTAGTGAGTGATGGGGGAGGGCCTAGCCTATTGTGGGTGGTACCATCCTTGTGCTGGTGGTCCTAGGTTCCATAAGAAAGCATACTGATCAAGGCATGATGAGCAAGCCAGTAAACAACACCCTTCCATGGTCTCTGCATCAGCTCCTGCCTCCAGTTTCCTGCCCACTTTGAGTTCCTGCAATGATGGGCTGTGTTGTGGAAGCATAAACCAAATAAACCCTATCCTCCCTAAGTTGCTTTTAGTCATGGTGTTTCATCACAGCACCCGTAACCATAACTAAGAAAGACAAGCTCTACCACTTAGAGGCAGCAGAATCTGTCTTGGTAGATTAGCCATCACTCTGAGTCTTAATTTCCTCTTCTACATTAATAAAGATACCACCTGAATAGGTTATTTTCTGTGCATGGTGATAGAAACAACTTAAAAGAGGAAAGTTTTAATTTGGCTCCCAGTATGAGAGGGTATAGTCCATTATATTGCAAATGGCGTGACAGTAGGAGTAGCTCATGGCTATAGTGGCAGGACTGTGTGGCAGATTCTAGTTATATAGTGCTGACCAAAAAGCAGAGTTTGGCCCAGAAGTGGAGTCTGGCTAACCTTAATGCTTGTTCCCAGCTACCCAATTCCCTAACTGACTAATGGCCCCCTCTATCAATGTATCTCTTTCTTTGTTCGCCCCCTCCGTCCCTCCCCCATCTCTGTCTTCTTGATCCCTTATGTTCCCAACCCCATTCCCCATCCCAGTTTACCCAGTAGATCTTAACTATTTTCCTTTCCTGGGGCCCTGCATGTGTATCCCTCATAGGGTCCTCCTTGTTACCTAGCTCCTCTGGGGTTGTAGATTATAGCCTGGTTATCCTTTGCTTTACTTCTAATTTCCACTTATGAGTGAATACATACCATGTTTGTCTTTCTGGGTCTGGGTTACCTCACTCAGGATGTTTTTTTCTATTTCCATCCATTTGCCTGCAAATTTCAAGATGTCGTTGTTTTCTACCCCGAATAGAAAACAATTGTGTGAATGTGTAAATATACCACATTTTCTTTATCCATTCATTGGTTGAGGGTAGGCTCCACTTTCTAAAGTTTCTACACCCTCCCAAAACAGTGTCTCAAGTTGGGGAGCAAATGCTTAAACACTTTAGGGCACATTTTACATTCAAACTATAACTTCAGCCTTAAATCCAAAGGCTAATGTCCATCTTACAATGTAAAGTGCATTCAGTTCAATTTTAAAATTCCTCATAATCTTAGAGCCCCAATGCCATTCAAAATCTAAAGTCTCTTAGCTATGAGAGCTTGTAAAATAAATTACATACTTTTAATATACATGACAAATAAAAAATACTCTCATTCCCCAAAAGGAGGTATATCAAGGAAATATTGGACCAGCTAGGATAAAGAAAATGTGGTATATTTACACATTCACACAATCCCAGCTCTTGGGAGGCAGAGACAGGTGGATCTTAATGAGTTCAAGGCCTGCCAGGCTTACACAGACCCTGTCAAAAATGAAGGAAGGAAGGAAGGAAGGAAGGAAGGAAGGAAGGAAGGAAGGAAGGGAATATTGAACCAATGAAAGACAGAAACCTAGCAACACAAACACCAAACTCTGTAGTTCCATATCCACATCTGGGGTTCACAATGACATCATCTGGGCTCCAGGTAGCTTTTTTACCCATAGCAGCCTTGCTAACTGTAGCGTGTTTCTGACTCTTGTATAGGTCAATTTCACTGAATGCCTGTAGTTTTCATTGGTAGACATTCCATGTTGTTGGCACCTCCAACATCCTGGTGTTTCCGTTACAACTTAGAATTCACTCATCACAGCTTCATACACTAGCCTCTTTTGGACCTTTTCTATTATTATTTTTGCAGGGGTGAAGTGTGTACCCTGGCACAAATCGTGGAGGTCAGAGGATGACTTTCTGGTGTCAGTTTTCTCCTTCCCCCTCTATGGAGATTTGGGGATTAAAATTAGGTTGCCAGGCTTGTGTGTCAAGCCCCTTTTTACCCTCTGAGTCATCTGGCTGGCGGCCATACAATGGCCTCTAAGGAACAACTTGCAGGGAACTGGATGATGCCATATATTTCCTGGTCTTAGCTTCTTTGAACTTGGGTGTAATCTTCCATGACCCTGTAACTTTTGCATTCTTCATGTGTGCAAACTGAGCAATATGTGGATAATGATGACAATTTCTGCTTTTAGCATGAAATGCATTGATCTTTTTACCACAGATGCAGAGTCCTATGTGTGTCTTAATGGCTGAATCTGAGAAAGTAATTATCGAGAGGTGTGTCTCTTGTATGATTCCAAATCCAGTCAAGTTGACAATGAAGTATAACTATCATAACCCTGGAGCTTTCAAATGGGTGGAACATTATTCTCATTGTATTACTTCAGAGTCCATAGTTTTCCTTTAATTACACTGACCATTTTAACAGTTACTACCCATTTGTCTCTATCTGCAACTACTGTGCTCATGACTTTGAACTAGCTCACATCCCTTTCTAGCACACTTTCCTTGCCAACTGCACATTTTTCATATGGTTTGGCTCCACTTTGTTCTCTATTTGTTCTCTATCACTGCAAATCTTTCTGACTGACAAGAGCAACGAGGAGTCACCTGAATGCTATGCTATACTAAAATTTTCTCTAAACAACTTATTCCATTACTCTTGTGTTCAGCCTGCAATTTTTAGGACATGGGCCAAAGATGATCAGTTTTTTCCAGAATATAGCACAAATGTATTGTAGCCCAATTTCTGATAGAGTCCCTTTTTCCTTCTGAAACCTGATGGCCTTCACTATCAATAGTTCCATCATTACTCTGGCTTTTCAGATTCGGACCAGAATTTCTTAGTAAGCTCTGCTTATAACCTTCTTGTGCTTCTGTAGCGCACACTCTTCCATATTCCACCTACAAACCAGTTTTAAGGGCCTATGATCCATGGGGTCAAATTTATCACACCAATGACTCCACTCCTGATAACCTAGTGTCTGTGTTAGATACTTTATTTGTCACTGTGAAAGAATAACTAAAAAATAAATAGCTTAAAGTATGAACTATTTGACTCTCAGTTTTATCATTGTGGAAAGAGCAGTTTGTGTCACGGTGGCCAAAGGGTGTGGCAGATGCTCATTATGTGAAACCTACCTGAAAGCAGAGACCTTGGGGCACAACCACGGCTAAATCATGAGCCTCAATTCCTTCCCGACCAGGTACTCTTCTTCAGCTTGTAAAGGTTTTTACAACTCCCAAAACAGTGCTATCAACTTTGGAACAAATGTTTAAATACACGATTATGGGGAACATTTCACGTATAATATATTGTTTAAGTTACATGTCATGGAGTTGTAATAAGCATAAGTAACTACAGCCCGATACACACAAACCTAAAAAATGTCATCTATTGGTATTATTATTATTAATATCACTAAATTTATATCATTGGTTTCTTTTGAATATAATGTAGATATTTTTAAAGTTGCAAGGCTTAAAGTATCTTTGAATTTACTTTTATAAAATAAGCATACAGGAGCCTGTGTTTACTTATGTACAGATTCCTTTTGATTCTGCAAACCAGACTAAGCTTCTCTTGTTCACTTTTATATCCATAGCACCCAATAGGTTTTAAAAATAAACAGCGCTGAGCATGTATTTGCTAAACATTGTCAAGTGAGACATTTTCAAATTTAATATCAAGCTCAAGAGCCAGTGAAGCAGGCTAGAAAGACAGGAAAATTATAATATACAAGCATAAGACCAATAAAATTTTTTAAAATGCCCAATCAAAGCAATATGAAACAAAAAATCTACAGAAGTACTATTGCGTTAATTTTGTGTTTACCATCTACTGCTGGGTATGGGATCTGTTCTTAAGTGAAGAAGTTGTAGGGGAGGAGAGGAAACCATGATCAGAATTTATTGTACGAAAAAAAATAATTTTCAGAGAGATGGCTCAAAAATAATTTTCAGTTAAAAGGTAAAAAAAAAAGGACAGGAAAATTATGGGTACAGAAAGGGAAGGAACCCTCACCCTGGAGTCTAGTCTCAACAGCAGAGAAAGAATTCAAGCACAACCAACAACATTTGCTGTGAAGGTTGATGTCCTGTCTAGTTTTTAATTGTCAAATGGACACAACATAGAGTCACCTGGCAAGAGGGAACCGTGATTGAGGGATTGCCCAAATCATGGCCCTGTCAGTGAGGGGAGGGCCAGCCCACTTGGGCCCTTCTTGCCCAAGGCAGGAGGACCTGGGCGGTGTACTAAAACTAGTTAATTATGAGCCAGGAAGTGAACCAGCAAGCAACATTCCTCCGTGGTTTCTGCTTCAGTTACTGCTTGAATTTTTGTCCTGACTTCCCTCAGTGTCCTGGGAATTTTTTGGCCATGGTGATTAATATGGTAACAGTTCTACCATATACATAGTATTCTTTCCACATGAAGATATTTTATGTTCAAGGAACAATAAACCAGAATTAAATGCCTGAATGTATATGTCTTTGGATAGAGCCTCACCCCTTTCTAAGACAACCTCAAACAGAACAGATATATATATATATATATATATATATATATATATATATATCACTTTCCTTGTGGGATAGACATTTACCTTCTCATATGTAATCTTGTCACGTGACCCTCTGAAATCTGACAGTGATAAGACAAAAACTTCAAAATCCTACATATGCCTATTCTAAAAATAATGAGCTAAGACTCCCCTGGTGGGCCCATACCTACAGTTGGATATGTCTTGCTTTCTTCTGAGTGCCTCTTTTTCTCCTAATCACGAGGCTTAAGCTTCTATTAGTTTTTATTTAATAAAATTTCAAGTGTTTGATTGAAGTAGCTAGTCCTGAAATCCTTTGCATAGTTCAAGCCACACATCATGTAATGGCAGTAATTGATGCCCCCTAAACTAGGGGACCTATTCAGCCTTCTGAGCTTACAGTATTGGAAAGCCCTGACATCAGAAGACTGTGATGATTCCACTCACTGAACATTTCCTCTCTGCCAAGTTCTGTGTCACTGAAGAAGCATATGTATCATCCAGAGTGGTAAACTAGACACAACTTCTCTCCTTACAGGCAGCCATTCTAGTAGAAGAGGACCCATATTTTATACTTTTCAATTGGGGCCCAAGGAACTGCCAGAAGCTGCTGTCATTCAGGGACTACAGATACAGATTAAGAAAATGTGCTTGCGTCTGGGGCATTCTGAGCTTGATGTGTTGGAAATCAGTGGCTGGGAATGTAGCTCAATGATAGAGAATTTGAACAGTGTGAACAAGCTTCTGATTCCAATCCCCGGCACTGCAAAGTTAAAATCCTAATGTTGAACCATGTTTGGTGATACACAATTACAATTCCAGCACTCAGGAGAGAGAGAGTAAAGGAGGAAGATCATAGGGTTGGAGCCTGCCTTAGCTACAAAACTCTATGTAATAAGACAAAGAAGAGAAGGAGAGTAAGAGAGAATGAAACATAGGAAAAGAACTTGTTCCCTTTGCCTGTTTTGATTGTCATCTGAAAGTGGGCATGCTTTGTCTCTCCCTTCCTCAGGTGTGTGATCAAATGTCACCATCAGTGAGATCTTACATGGACACGAGATATAACAATTCCCCTTTCCATTGCCTTCACTTTCCAGTACCTTAATTAGCTTTTTCCTCATCAATAACAATATTGCTGCCTAACATATGTCTGTTATTTATCTATTTTTATTGCCATTTTTCATTGCCTTCCATTAATGATAACGAAAACACTAACAGATTAAACAGAATACTTCTGTAAAATGTACAGTTATGCCAGGTAGTAATGAATATAATGGAGAAAAGAGAGTGGAAATGGGTGCAGAGAGTACTGGCTCTATTAATGACCTAGGTGAGAGGCAGTGACATGGTGAGAAGGATTTGGATTCTGCATGTATTCTGAAAACAGAACTAGCTGAAGTCTGTGATGGCACCTTGTGATGAAGGTTGTGAAAGAAAAATCCTAAAAGACCTGGAGATAAAGGCAGAAAATATACCCTGGGCTATGGTCCTAGAAATTCACTGGTGATATCGGGAACGCCAGCTGGAAGCAGAAGTGGGCTATACACCAACCATATGGATCAAGAGAATAGTTTCCTACCTAATGTTCCAACCATTGTAGACAGGATCACTGGATGCCCTAGCCCAGACTGCACCAATGCCCTTTTGCCAAGACACCCCTAGACAAATGTCAGCCTATCAGGGGTTCTGAACCTTAAAAAGCCCCTCATCCCCTCATTCTGCTATGATAAAAAACCCCACCCCAAATGAGCTTGAGGTTTTCTGATGTCATACTGTTGTATCAGGCACATGGAGGGCCCAAGCTCAATTGAACTTCAATAAAGGCTCTTTGCTTTTGCATACAAAAAAAAGAAAGAAAAAATACAGAAATTTGTTACAGAAATTTGGCTACAAAAGGTAGTGACTAGAGCCGGCCCTGAAGTGCATGTTTGTTTTTATATGTTAGAGGCATGTGAGCTTGTTTGTATGCTGAGAAAAAGAGATCAGTTACATAGAAGACAAAGAATTTGGCTCAGTGGGTAAATGTGCTTGCCTCTAAGCCTGACTACCTGAATTCCATTCCCAGGACCCACTTAAAGGTGGAAGGAGATAGGACTCCACAAAGTTGTCCTCTGATTTCCACATATATGCTGTGGCATACACTAAACAAATAAATCAAATCTATGTAACTTAAAATTTAAAAGAAAAAGAAAAGATAATCTGGTGCAGGGTGGTGGCTTGTGATAGATGGAATCCCAAGTACTTCTACTTAGTCTTGGTTAGTAGCACAGACTAAGACAGGAAGAGTCGGAGATTTCAGTAGTATATTGACATAAGAGTTGAAGATCTCATACCTACCTGCTCTGGAAAGTAGGAGACACTAAAATTCCAGTTTGATCATGAGAAGAAAAGCAGTAAGCAGGGAGACATTTAAGAAAGCTAGCTAACACTGCCCAGAGTCAGATATAGCTAGTTTAGAAAATGGCTAGTTAATAAAGGCCTAGGTTGGATGTTGTCTAGGTGGGTACATTCACCTCATTCTGTAGATTTGTGAGTGGCTGCTTTTTTTTTGAACCAGTTATTTAACAACACTGGATCTCAGTTTTTTAATCTATAAAATGGCCATGAGTATGATAACATTGTTAAATGAGTTAATCTACATAAAATGATTATTTGAGCACATTCCTTAGCATATAAGAAGTATTTGAGTGAAAGTAACTTTTTAGGTTTCTTTTGAAAAATATACTTAACAAATCATACTTTTATAAGCAAATGAGAAACAAAGTAATATTTTCATTAAATGTAGTATGATTACATCAAGCTTATTGACATACCTATGATCTTATTTACCTATAATTTTATGGCTTGACAAAAATTCTACTTTTGGTCATTTTGAGTAAAATACTGCATGATTACCCTGTGTACAATAGATCTCAAAGTCTCCGGTCTATCTGATAATTAGATCTTTTAATGAGTCATTTCCCATTCCATTTCTCCAAATGCCTTCCGGCTCTGGTAACAATTAGTACTCATTATGTTAAGGGAAATAAGTCAGGCATAGAAAAACAAGCACTCTATGATCTAACTCATGCGAATTACAAAAAATAAGTTAAATATCTCACAGAAGTTAAAAGTAGAATAGTGATCAATTTTAACAGGGCCAAGAAAGTTTGGTTTGTTAATTCACATTAAAGTAACTATAGATAGTATCATTGCACTATAGACAGTTCAAAAAGCTGGAAAAACTGTAATTTTTACCATAAATTAAAAATATTTAAGGAAATAATATTAACCTGATTTAAACATTAGACCATATATAAATATATTGAAATATCATGTAGTACTTTATATACATGTACATTTTAATGCTTTTCATACAGATAGAAATAAACTTAAGGTTGAAAATGTAACTAAATAGAAGTGAGTGGACAGGAAAGAAGGCGGGGAAGGGGCAAAGGGAAAGAAACCAGGGGTGGTATGACTTCTGAAATACAGTACCTAGCCCAGAATAGGGAGATTCTGTGGAGCCAACCCATAAATTTCTAGGAATATAATTTCTGGAAAAGAGGACAATTCTGATTAGAAAGAATGACTCATTTTTAAGTGAGGTCAAGGATGCTAAAACAGAGAAAGTAGTAGTTTTGAAGCAGTTTCTCTCTAAGCTGGAACACTGGAAGGGGGTCATTTGACCAGATACTACTCTTTCCCAAATCCACTGCTTTTATACTGGATAAGGAAAGTCTTCTTATTGGACTGGCTAGCAAGGAGCTAGCAATCAGGCTAGAAGCCAGAAGCTAGACTTTGTTAGATTTCTTTTCCAGAGGGAAGGATCTAGAACTCAGCTGAAATTTAAAGTACTTGACTCTGCCTTCCTGAAAGTTGGCAGCAGCAGTTTAAGGAATGAAACAAAAGGCCAAGGAAAGATTGATTTAGTAATACTGCCTCTGTTTACTTGTTACACCTCATAGGGAAAATACTCTTGGAAGAGTTATATGAATTTGAGATGATCTATTCCAACCCTGTCTAGAAGGGAATAGTGAGGTCTGGGGAGAGGAAAGGACTGAGGCACTAAGTTTTTCATACCCAATGGGAGTACTGGCAACTAGAAAAAGAACACCTAGAAGTAGTCTGGAGAGCTGCTTTACCCAAAACACTTAATTTTGCCAGTATCTCAGTAACTTCATGTAGAAAACAGGGCTGTTTCAGCCCCTCCTCGTTGTCAGGTATTTAGCATATACCAATAATAGTCTCAATTGCAAGTCTTTTGAAATGCCCAGTGCCCATATGTTTTTGTGGGGCAACTAGAGAATCTGTGTTTCACATACCATAGAAGATTGTGCCCTATTCCAATGGGTGTAAATTTCTAGCCCTTAACCCAGATGGAGATAAGGATATTGCCTTTGAGAACAGTCAACATGGGCTAGGGTAGATGCTAGGAAAACCATTTGGTATCCAAGTCAACTTGGAGTCTTCCATATACTTCGATTTTTTTCAAAACCTTTATACCAGGGCAGCAAACTCTTACCAAGAGCCTTGTTGAGAACCACAGTAGGCCAGTTTTCTCTCTTCGTTTTTTCAGCACTCAAGATCCCTGTGCTTGTCAGGAAGATACTTCTGGCCATCCTTCCCTATTAGACCAAACACTTTCCCCAGTGGCCCTCCCCCATTCCCGCACACAAACAGTAGACACCAGGACTTACTTTGCTCAGAACTTTATTGTGAAGGATAACACAAATGTATTAAACTCAAGCTACCTGGTTTACCAGGTGTCTTTGGGAGGTATCATGCGTTCCTTAGAAGGTTGAAAACTTATCATTGATGTTTGAGGTAGCTAATCAACACAGGGGGGATATCCAGCTGGTCGATGGCTTGAGGCTGCTTGGCCTGGAACAGGGCTCTGCGGATAACTAAACGGGCCTGAGACAGGAGTGACCGTGGAGTGGCTACAGCAATGAGAAACAGGTTGTGAGCATTAATTCTCAGTGTACTTATCCTCTTCAAGCCTACATCTACTCTGCTGTGGTTGCTACAGTCCTAATGCCCTCTCCCTTCTAAGAATTGCCCCAACTGTCTCCCAATGCATGATAACAATGTGGAGACACTGAGGCCTAGAGAAGTTCAGGACATCAAAACAGTCCATCACTGGCGGATCTATGATCAGAAATTCTATAAATGCTTTCTGCATACCTTGTCTTAATGACCCTTCCACTCATGTAGAATCTTTAACTTTTTTCTCCACAGGAGCCCAGAAGAATGAAGAAGAGGGAACTGTCTCTAGTTCAACCCAGAGGGAAGGGCTTAATAGACTATTTGGAACCCTGAGATCTACAATAAAGAAGTCTATAAGGTATGCATGATCACCACTCACCTCGGGCTTGTAGCAGCAGTTTGATGCCTTTATCATCCTGTGAGGTCAGGTCCAAGGGGAGAGATGGAAGGTAGATGTTAGCTCCAAAATCTATTAAAAGCTGGATGTACTCTGGCTCACAATTATGGTGAAGGCATATTTCAAGAAGTGTTCGGGGCTGTGGAACACGACCTAAGAGGCTCTGGTCAGTGCAGTTGTAATCAGGATCTGCCCCATAGAGTAAAAGCAGGCGGAAACAGTCAAGATGCCCATAGACTGCAGCCAAATAGAGGGGGCCAGAACATGAAGCTATGTTTGATGCCCAAACAGGTAGTTTAGCTTTGACATTGGCCTCTGCACCATGCCCTAGGAGCTCCTGTAAGATGGCAACAGCACCATCACGAGAGGCAGTGAGAACAGGAGAGCAATTGTTGTAGATGCTACCACTAGGACAGGCACCAGCTTCTAGAAGCATGCGCACACATTCCAGATGGCCATGACTAACAGCAGTAAAAAGTGGTGTTTGTGCTTTGACATCCAGGCTATCAACATCAGCACCATGTTCCAGGAGGACCTTCACACAGTTCAAGTGACCATAAGAAGCTGCCAAGCGTAAGGGTGTTCCAGGTATTCCCCAACCACTCCTGCTATTGATGAACCGTTTATAGCGTTCCTGGTGTAGAAGGTGGTCCAGGGTACAGGAGTCATTGTCATATACAGCTTGATTGAGAGCCTGCTTCTCTCCGGTGTCGGTGTCCTCCTCCTCCTTTTCAGGCTGCAGAAGAGAGAAGATCTTGGCGATGTCCATGAGGTTCATTCTATTTTATTGGAATAGCACTATTTTCATTGTGAGGAAGTGGCTCTTACAGATCTGTGGATAACAAAAGAGGGAGACAGACTAAGCATCCCTATCAAAAATCTGGAATGCCAGACTCTACGTTCACTCTCTGACCTTCACCATTAGGGTACTCATACATGGGTGTCCTGTTTCTTGGTTTCAATTTTATTTTAGGACTCAAGATGGCTATCAAAATAGTCAGATCATTTCACAGCTTGGTGACTTAGCATATACTGTTCTGCCTGCCCTTGGAACTCCTACCTCTGAGAAGATTTCCCTGAGTTCTTGGAGATTTTAAAAAGATGGCAATCATAATTCATCTACAAACAGACACATTTGTACTTATCCGTGTTCCATTAGTGACTCAAGTGTATGGCAAGGACCCTATATCCATCTGGTATTTCAGTATTGGTAATAGTGACTAGAGACTTGAGAGATGTGTCTTCCTCAGCTGAGAATGTAGCATTAATGAGTTACCTTAGGCCTGGCAGTGAGCAGCTCAATAGAATGAGAATTTGTGGTATCAAGCTATCTATGGGTACTCTCATTTAAACAGTCTCAACTCCACCTCTTGGCATTTTAAATGAATTTCAACTTCTTCACATCCCTTCATCCATGACCAAAAAACATCCCTCTCCTGAGCTTTCTGTAACCTCTTCTCAGATTAAGACCCCATGGTTTCAGGAAGAGAGATACCTAAGAAATAGATGTCAAGGGTATTGGCTGTTTAAATGAAGAAGTGGCGTCACAAAGAATATAATTAAAATGAAGGCAAGTAGGTGGCAGAAACAACAGGTCTCCAGTGTTGGAACCCAACCCCCATGGGGTCTCTAAGAGTTGTTTTCCAGCATAACCACAGGTACCTCCTGTTTTCCTGACCTCACCCCACTGGGATCAATATCCTGTTGTGAACCCTTTGACCTGGGGTTTTTGTAAGTTTGTATATAATGCTGCTCCACAATAAAGGTGAGAGACATTCTCTCAGGAGTTCATCCAAATCTCCAGGCTTTAGCCCAATACTCAGAATTAGTGGCCAAGAGCTGCCACAATCCAGAGCAAGTTTTCTATGGTGATGAATAGTTTCTCCCTCAGGACTGTTCCCAACCAAGAGTGCCTTTGATTGCTCACACTTCCTCAGAACCTTCTGCTTCTCCATCTTTTGACTCAAGCGTTATCCCATTCTCTGTCAAATATAATCTAGAGCTTTGACTCTAACCTCAACTCTTTTTCCCTCATAATCTTTAGGCCTCAATAAGTCACCTATGACCCAATAACGGACTTAGCTTAAACCTAGACTATATGCCAGTCCATCTTTAGTTTCTCTAAGTTAAGTTTTCTAACTTTAGTTGTAATGTCATCAGGGTAAGCTGGTAGGGTTTTCAGAGCTCAGGTCTCCATACTTTCCCACAGTCTTAATTCTAAGTCTCAGGGCGGCCTCACAGTTCCATTTATTTACTATCTACCCCACCCCTTTTGTTTGATAGGAGCCTCAGGTAAATACCTCTTTAAAGAATATTATGATGTGGATGAATGAGGTTACCCTCAACTTCAGCCTTGTTCTCACCTGCCAGCATCAGCTTTGCATATGGTCTTATTATTTATTCATTCTTGGGGTGCAATGTAAGCAGAATTTGGGGGATCAGACAGACCTAGGTTTGTAACTCAGCTCTTCAAGATCCTAACAAGGTACCTTGGGCAAGTCTCTTTTTTGTGATTTAATTTCTGTAGCTACAAGACAGAAATGGTAGGTCATGCTTTGTGGGATTCTGGCATAAAGATAACTACCTCTACATACATAAAAGCTTAAAAGATGAGCTGCTTTACATTTTCAACCTCTTTCCATTAATTCTTCTCATCAACTAACTTAGGAAATGAAACCCCTTTATCCAACATTCTTCTTTAGCAAACATATCCAAACAGATATCTCCTATTTACATACACACCTCCTATTTATTTCTCTATACTCTGCAGTGTGGCTCCATCTACTCTAAGAATCTAAGAAAGCTTTTAAATGGATAAATCTTTGTGACTGAACCTATTGAGTGTTTTGAAAATGTTTTCTTTTCTCTTTTCTTTTATTTACTTTCTTTTTTTGTGGTATTAGGATTGAACCCAGGGCTTCATGTATGCCAGTCAAGCACTTTTCCACCCTCTGCTCACTTTGCAGACTTTTCTCAAGTATCTGTCCCTACTGAATGTTCCATTCTACAAACCTATCAACTTCTTAAAGAGCATAATCCCCTGATATTTCTCCTCACAGTTCTTCACTGGAATATTTATACCCTCTGTTTTCTCCACCATCCTCTTCATTTCAGTCCCAGAGCTAGCTTTAGCTCTCACCTTTATTCTCGTGATTTCTAGTCTATTATACCACTCACCTTTATTCTAGTGCTTTCTAGTCTATTACACCGCCATCCCACCCTCAGGTCTCTTTTTAGTTCCAGGCATATAGTTTTGAGTCTCTACAGGTACTTCCAATTCAACAGTATCATACTAGGACAATTACTACCACGAGACTTAATCCATATATCAGTTTTGTGGTGATATATTATTTATGATTTATTAAAGCTTGCCTGAGGATTCAGAAAGCAAAGTCAGCCCCAAGACATAGAAGCAAGGTACACACCTTTAATCCCAAGAACCAGAAGTGAGGAGGTGGTGGTACACACCTTTAATCCTAGGGCTCAGGATTAAGAGATAGACAGATCTCTCTGAGTTCAAGGCCACCCAGGGATACATGAGATTGAATCAGTCTAAAAGACTAACATTGAATGCCTTTAATCTCAGCACTAGAGGGATATAAAAGATAGAAGCAGGGTCTTCAGTATTCAGTATCAGGCATTCATTCTCCAATGACACTGAAGATAGGAGCATACATTCTCCATCCATACGGAGGACAGGCAGAGGTTTAAGGCTTGATGCATGGATCAGCTCTTTCAGCCTGACCTTGGGGTAAGAGTTGCTGGCTGCTTTGCTTTTCTGATCTTCAACTTGAAGTTTGAACCTCAATATCGGTCTCTGAGTCTTTTATTTTTTGTGTTACACAGTTCCCCATCATCTATCAAACAAAATCTCCAAGACATATTTTGCTTAGTTCCTTACTTCTTACCACTTCCATTCAGTCTCATCAAGTCTGGTGGATCTTATAACCAAGAGACTTCTCCAGACCATCTATCCTTTTCAGAGTTTCATACCTATTCTAGTACTTTATCTAGGCTTCCACTGTCTTTTACCTCAACCATTACAGTAATTGCCTAACCATAGTGTCCTTTTTCCATATCTTTCCTGTGTTGGGTTAATACAAGTGTGATCTCTTCTACATCAGTTAATAAATTTGCTTTTCTTTGCTTTATTTTCTTCTTTTCAGTAGTGGGGATTGATTATACAGCTTTGCAATGCTATTGCTCTATCATTGAACTACATCCCCAGCATTCATTTTGCGTTTAATTTTGAGGCAGGGTTGGCATTGAACTTGCAGTCCTCAACCTCCTTAATGGCTGTGCCTCCAGTTCCAAACAATGTTTTTTCTTTTGTTCACGTAAGTTGTATATGAAAAGCTTTATAGATCACATACCTTTGTCAATCTCTCCAGCCTCATTTCATACTACTTTTCTAATTATACTCTGAAATACAGTGATAAAGGATGAAAATGCTACCTCTCCATGTACATTATCTTTCTTTCTGCCACTATATAGTTTTTGAGTTAGTTCCTCTATAATTTATGTTCACATCACTCATCACAATGCACAGTGACTTCTATAGGGATCTGTTTTGCCCCTATTGTAGATGATGAGGTCATGTGGGGGTAGTTGTAAAACACAGGTCTGGAGTTGAGTTTCAATCATGTAACTTTGTGGCCTAGGGCAGTCTTGATATCTCTGTATGAACTTCTTTATCACTACAGAGAAGATAATGATAGTAATTAGAGTAATTGGTAAAAATGTGCCTGAACATGGTTCTCCATAGCTAATAATCAAGTTCCACTTTTATTATTTTAATGACATACAGGTTAGATTGAATTGGAAGATGGCAGACTAGGGCCCAATAGCACTCTCCTAAGTCTTCAGGAATCTGAAAGAAAACATCTCATTCCTGACTCAAAAAAGAGGTAAGAATCATGGAAAGGCAAGAGAGTATCGTTCTGAAGAGTGGACTCAGTGATTAGAAAAACATAGAAATGTTGAATGTTAGAATGTTAGAGGCATAAAGGAAATACAATTTTTATCATCATCTCAGTAGATTGTAAAACCACTGACATTCCTTTATGATAAATACCCTGAAAAAAAACCAGGCATAGAAAGAATATAACTCAACAAAATAAAGGATATATGACAAACCTATAGTCAGTGTTATACTAAATAGGGAAAATTTCAAAGCATTTCCATTAAAAGCAGAAAGGAGATAACGGGTTGGTTTTTTTCAGTTTTTAATAAATATAGTCCATGAAGTCTTTGCTTGAACAAGACCTTGCCTGGGCAGCACAGTGGAGCTGACCCTATTGGTGGGGATAAGGGATGGGATGCAGATGAACTTGCCCCTATAATGTGAGCATGAAAGATCTGGCCCCACTCCTCATCTGCCATATGGCAGTGTGGGTGTGGGAAAGATGCCCTCCCCTTGCCTCTCACTGCCTGTGGCAGATGGGAGAGCTGGCCCTGAGGTCATATGAGCAAGAGAGCTGTCCCTGCCCCTCACCAGCTGCAGCACTCAGCAGAGTGGCCCCTGTACCTCACCTGTCACAGTAGAGGTATAGGTATGGGAGAGCCTACCCTGAGGGTGTGAAAGCAGAACTGGCTCCACCCCATGCTTATCACTGCAAAGGGTGAACTAAATGGGGTAACGTTGGAGAGCTCACCCTGGTGGTGAAGATGGGGGGGAGCTGGCAAGAACCAGGGTTTGAGTTGGCCCACCCCAACATCCACCCCATCTATGATCTGCTGGAGCATGGGAAGGGGCCACCTGCAGACCCAAACCTGAAGGATCTCCACAACACATGGCAACAACAGGATATCGAAGAGGAGCTGCAACGAGGGCCCAGCACTGATAGAGTAACAGAAACCAGAGGCCTCAAACCAGAACAATGTCTCCTTGCATTGAATACTTGCATGTAAAGATATGCAGATTTAAGGGTTCATGACTCACTATGTCATTCTACAGCTTCTTTTTTCTCTTAAATTTTATTTTATTTTATTGGTGGGAGGGGGGAGGTTGCAGGGGTAGAGGGCAGATATGAAGGGACAGGAAATGAATGGACTCAAGATGCATAATATAAATGACACAAAGAATAAATAAAAAGAAATTTAAAAAACATGGAAAAAATAAATGTAGTCCTTGAAGTCTTAGCTTGACCAATAAGACAAAGAAATAAAAGGAACACAAAAAGACAGAGAATTCAGACTTTGTTGACTCCCATGGGAAGCCTTACCCTCTCTGAGGAGTGGATGGGGGTGGGTTGGGGGGACGGTGGAGGCAGAAGGAGAGGAGTGGGAACTGGGATTGTTATGTGAAATGAGAAAAGATTGTTTTAAAAGAAAAAGAAAAAGAGGCAGAAATCAAATTATTTGTACAGGCAGAAGTCAACATATCCATATTGCATATTTTCAGACCATATAATGCTATACATAAGAAACCCTTAAGACTTTACTGAAAACAACAAAACCATCTCATAATTGATAATCTTGTTCAGTGAAATAGCAAGATAAAATATTGACATATAAAACTCAGCAGCCTTCCTATATCCTGATAATGAACTCGGTGGAAACTATGAAACTATCCCATTCACAATAGCTTCAAAGGTGCAGTGGTTTGAAAGAAAATGGCCCAATGAAGGGAGTGGCTCTATTAGGAGATGTGGCCTTGTTGGAGTAGGTGTGGTCTTGTTGGATGAAGTGTGTCACTGTGGAGGCGAGCTTTGAGGTCTCATATAGGCTAAAGCCACACCCAGTGCCAAAGTCCACTTCCTGTTGCCTGCCTATCCAGATGTAGAACTCTCAGCTACTTCTCCAGCACCATGTCTGCCTGCATGCCACCATGTCACCCCATAATAATAATGGGCTAAACCTCTGAAAATGAAAGCCACCCCAATGAAATGTTTTTCCTTTGTGAGAGCTGCCATGGTCACGGTGTCTCTTCCCAGCAATAGAAATCCTAAATAAGATAGAAGTGTATCTTGGAATAAACTCTGATAGAAGAGTCCTTTTTAGTGAAAATTATATAACTGAACAAAGACACTAAGACAGCAGAAGATAGAAATACGTAAAGGTATCCTGGATTGGAAGAATTAATATTGTGAAAGTGGCCATATTACCAACAACAACCTACAGACTTAATTCAATACAAATCAAAATTCTAACAATGTTCTTCACAGAAACAAAGAATACAATCCTAAATTTCATACTGAAGAATAATAGACCCCAAATAGCCAAAGTATTCCTGAATAAAACCACCCACACTACAGCTATCAAAGACTTATTTTGAATTATAACACAAAGCCACAAAAACAACATCTGCACGGCACTAGCACAAGAGCAGACACATAATCCAACAGAATACAAGACCTAGAGATAAATCCACACAGCTACAGCTATCTTATTCTTAACAAAGGTGTAAAAAAACTAAGTCACAAAAAGTACAACCTTTTCAACATTTGGTGATGGTAAAACTAGATATCCACATGTAGCAGAATGAAGCTAGATCCCTATCTCTCAGCCTAAGGAAAAATCAATTCAAAATGTATCAAAGACATTAATGTAACATTTGAAACTCTCAAACTACTAGAAGAAAAATAAGACAAACACCTCAAGAGATCAGCATTGATAATGATTTTCTGAAAAAGGCTTCAATAGCACAGGAAATAACTACAACGAATTGACAACTATAATTATATAAAAGTAAAAGTTTTTCACAGTAAAAGAAACTGTTAATAGAATGATGACACAGTTTACAGAATGGGAGTAAATATTTGCTAGCTATCCACCTAAAAGGGTATAAATATCTAGAATAAAAAGAAACTCAAAATAGGACTACTATATGACCCAGTAATACTCTTGGGTACATACCTGAAAGACTCTAAGAGAACATACCAGAGTTATTTGCACATCTATGTTAATAATAGCACTATTCATAGTAGCCAAGTTGTGGAATCAACCTAGGTACCCAAAAATAGATAAATGGTAAGGAAACTGGTGTGTGTCAACAATGGAGCTTTATTCAGCAATAAAGAAAAATGAGATTATGTCACTTTCAAGAAAATGGATGTAACTGGACATCATATTTTGTAAAACAAGTCAGATTCAGAGAAATAAGTTTTCTCTCAGTTGTGGATCCTAGAGATTTATATAATGCTTAAAATCACTTAGGTCTGTATGTTAAAGTAGAAGTAGACTTTCTTGGAGAATGAAGTGGAATGGAGAAAGTGGGTGGTGAGAGGTAGAGAGAAGATAGGATAGTGGGGCAAATATGGTCAAAGGACATGATGCATTTGAACAAAAGTTTCTTTATGAAACCAAACACTATGTGCAATCACCATATGCAAACGATGACAAATTTAAATTAGCTTGAAATTATAATAATTACTGACTTCTTTTTTCTTTCCTTTTTTTTTTTTTTAAATTGAGACAAGGTCACTCTGGAGCCCTGGCTGTCCTGGAACCTGCTATGTAAACCAGGCTGGCCTAGAACCCACAGAGATCCATCTGTCTCTGCCTCACCAATGCTGGGTTTAAAGAGGTGCACTACAACACTTGGCTTTCATTATTGGTTTCTATGACTGTTCTCTACTTTGTGGTTAAGTTTCCTCATCGAAAAGCACAAATGATAGTTCATGCTTCATGAGAGAAATAATTACTATTTCATGCTTCATGAGAGAAATAAGTATTATTTTTTTCTATACCTATTTCTTTGCAATAAATCTTTTTATCAACTACTTTAGGGAACACATTAGAAAAGCAACTTGAGTATGCATGTTGTGGTTTTCTATGGTTATTGCTTCCTACTTAATGTTTTAAAAACTCTGAGCTGGAATGAATCTTATTGATTAGTTAATTTCTTCAACCTAGAGATGGGGAATCCAAAGCTTAGCAGGTTCCAGGGACTTTTCTAATATCATATCATTGCTATTGTGAATTATCTTGTTATCATGAACCCAGAATATATCTATAAGCTGGTACTTTTCAAAGGTATTGCACATGTGGCATAAATAATGCTCTCATTTTGAAGATGATAGAAACTAGAACTTGGAAGTTAGTACATTTGTGAAGTGCCTTATGTCAGCCAGATGCATTCTACCAGAGTTAGAAAAAAATCTAGATTTCCCTACTTTTCATCCTCCTTTTTTGGATTATAACTCGAAACATACATACACTCCTCTTCCTTGCTTCATGTTTAGTTACACTGTGGCTTTTAGCTTTTCAACATCATATTGAATTCTAAGAACTTTTGAAATGGGAGTTTCATTTACATATCCTTTCTCCTGGTAGTCCTTGGGGATTTCCTTCCTACTATTTCATTTTGGGAACTTGTGTCTGGTGGAGGGAATGCTGAGATTCTCACCTAGGTCACACAATGAGTTCATAGTACAGTTTATAATGAGCCCCAGAGTGGAAGAAACCATGGCTGATTGCACTTGAGTAAACTGTGCCTCGATTAGATAAGAACTAGAAAATCCAACTAGTCTGTTGTAAGGCTTTACCTTGCTCTAGATTATTAATAAATAGTTAGCATATGTTTACTGTAAACAAAGAACTTCTTTTTCACCCCTGTAATGCAGTTATTTTAAACATTTCCTTTGTGACCCTGATAAAGGTAAAGTCAAAGTCGTGGGTCCTTTCTGTTATACTTCTAGTATATAAAGTACTACATACATAATTAAATAACCAAGTATCTTGAAATGTTGCCATCAAATCATTTTTAATGCTATGATATAGTAAACAACAAGATCTATTAATAATTTGTTAGTAGTGGTTGACGGTCAATGTAATTCCAGGACCTCTGCCACATTGTAATACTATATGCTTGTGATTTATTCTGGTCACCAAGTCATACAAACTTGTAACATTACCACCACTTGCTACCTACCTTCATCTCAGAAAAATGTGCTGAGTTTCAGTTAGAGGTTAGGGGTTAGGAAACAAAAGGCAATTGCTTATTTTTCCAAGTTTTTCAAACCCTTTATATTTTATCTAAGGCCCTCTTAGAATTCATGTATCCATAGTAAGAACTCTTGTAGGGTAAGTAGATGATTTCATGGGAGCTAGAAATTTCCTTAAGACATTAGTGGACTATTTTTAAGCTTCACCTTCTTTTTTCCATCTTGAGAAACTCTGTCCTTATGGCCTTAAAACCACTCTACTGCATACTCCCAGTCATGCAAACGCTATGTAGGGACAGACAACCGAACTTTTAACCTTATCTCTGTGGCAGATAAACACACATATTCCTGAATAAATAAATGCATCCTCACATAGTGGTTCGTGCCGTAATCCTAGCACTAGGAAGCCTGAAGCAGGATTTCCGCTTTGAAGACGTTCAGGGCCAGGCTAGGTGGCAGAGTGAGGTCCTGTATCAAAAAGAACCACCACAACTAAAATGAGACAGTAAACATTTTTGAAATCAAAATTTAAAACTTAAAACCAAACCAATACAAAACAAAGTAGCAAAAACCGCAGACACACTTTAGGTCAGATAAAGCGAGAAGCTTCCATGATATCTTCCCTCCCTTCTAAAGGCTCTTAACTTCTACTTTCTAAGCCCTCCTAGATGCTGGCCCCAACAAAAAGAGCAGGACTTACACCTCCCGGACAGAGCTGAAATTTAGGTTCCAGATACTCACAGGACTTCAGCTTGAGCTTGTGCTGAACAGAAGTTGCAGTCCTAGCCCCTCTGTGAAGCGCAAAGGCCCTAGTTGGCCCTCTTCAGAGCCACTTACCACCCTAGGCTGGAGCTGTTTGGGCCCTCTGTTCCCAGTGGAAAGACTAGGCATTGGTCCCTGGGCTGATTTATTCTAGGTGGCTATTTTTAGTCAGCCCTCCTTCTCCCTCCCTTGACTGTGTTATCTTACCAGTGACATTCTGGGAGTGATCCCAGCAAGAGGAGGGGGGCTGCCACAGGGAAGTCCTAAAAGGGCTGTTTGACAGATAGGCATCTGGTCAGGCTAAAACATGCTCTCAGTATGTCCTCACATACTCTGGTACAGTGCTCACTAGCACATTGAGATAAGGGCGCTGAGTGTAGACATTCCTACCTACCACAAAGGGGCCAGAGAGAAGTCCCAACTTCACCTAACTAGCTCACCTTCCTTTGGGCTGTAACTTTTTACTTTCTCCTCCCAAATGAAACTCCCTCTATTTCCCCTTCTTTAGGGCTCTACAGTGTATCACCCCATTCTCTATGTCATACTGGAATGAGCTCTCTGTCATCTTTTCTAAAGCTTAAGCAAATCTTGTGTCTTATAAAGGAACTCCCTCATATACTCATCCATCGGGTTCAGTCTGAAGGTGTTACCTTCTTACTTAGACGTAACACCTCCAGATTAATGTATATAGCATTAGGGATATAGTCAAAAATCACAGTTCTTAAGTGTGTCATTTTCCTCTCTCTGATTACCTTTAAATGGTGGAAACAGCACAAAATTATTTTAACAAACAAAAGTGGAACCAGTATCCTGCTTCCCTGATAAAAACCAGCCTTTCTGTGTTGAATTGAGGCCCATATCATGGATGGAAATTCATATGCGGTACTATAAAGCTGGTCAAAAGCCTGTGGTCAAGGAGTTCATAGACCCTAATTGGAAAGCTTCTGTTGTTTTATAAGTGGACATGACATGCCTATCACATTATCTTCTAAACAACTGTTTATGCCACTGTGAGCTTTTGTCAGGGAAACTTTCTTTTTGCAGTGGCCATAAGGAACTGCACAAACTCAATTGGTCAAAGTGCTAAGAATAAATGATTGTTGAATGCTGAGCCCCAAATGAAGCATTAATATCACTCCCTCCAAAGCTTAGGAAATATGGTGAAAGAAAGGTCGGAAGAATGCAAGAGACAGAGAAGAAGGGAGAATGGTGGAGAAGTCTGACTAACGGGCATGACACAGGTTTGGATGTAGCACTCTAAAATTCACGGCAGCTGTGATTACATGCACAGCATTGGTCTCCATCAAGAGCCTGTCTCACAGAAGAAGGAGCTTATGGGAGGATTTGCACATCGTTAATGGTTGCTAGGGAATGGAAAGACATTTTCTTTGAGTAGTAAGGTTCCCACGTTCCTGTAAACATACTCTTATCCATGTTCCTGGGTAAGCAAAACTAATGAAATTCCAGGGATTGGGACTCTCTCTCTTTCTCTCTCTCTCTCTCTCTCTCTCTCTCTCTCTCTCTCTCTCTCTCTCTCTCATACACACACACACACACACACACACACACACACACACACACACACACACACACACACACGGGACTGGGGGCGGGGAGAGAGGAAAGGTAAAAAGACAAGAAAGTAAAGAGAGATACTTTCTGGTGAGTGAAAGAGGATCAGCAGGATGGGAGAAGGATGAGAGGATAATAGGAGGTGAACGTAATTGAGATGCATTATGAAAATATGCATGGATAAAAATGAAATAAGAAAATAATGAAACATATTGCTGTGTATAATTGATATATGCTAATTTATTTCTTAATCATTTTAGTGCTTCTTTTGAGAACCCTCTATTCAGATCCTTGGCCCATTTTAAATGGGTCTTTTTCTATTCTTTGTTTTTTGTGTTCTCTAATATTCTGGATATTAATCCTGTCAGTGTTCAGCTGGCAAAGGGCCTCTGTCATTCTGTAGTCATCCTCTTTACTTGATTGTTTCTTTAGCTGTGTAGAAGCTTTTTAGTTTCATGAGCTCCCACTCGTCAGTTGATGGTCTTGATTCTTGGGGAAATGGATTCCTACCAGGCAGTCCTGTCCTACACCTATCTCATATAGGGTACTGCCTGTGTTTCCTTCTAACAGTTTCAGGGTTCATGTTTACGTTTTCAATTCATTTGGAGTTAGTTTTGTGCAAGGTGATAGATAGGGTTCTAATCTCATTCTTCTGCATGTGGGCATCCAGTTTTCCCAGCACCATGCGTTTAAGATGCTTTCTTTGCTCCAGCTTCTTTTGGGCATATTTGTCAAATATCAAGTGAGCTAAAGTTATGTGTGTTCATGTTTGGGTTTTTATTTTGTTCCATTGATCCACATGTTTGTTTTAGTACTAGTATCAAATTAGTTTATTACTATGGCTCTGTAATATAACTTCAAATTTGGAATGGTGATCCCTCCAGGATTGTTCTGTTTGTCCAGGATTGTTTTGGCTATCCAGGGTCTCTTGTGGGAAATAATGTAATGATATTATAATCTCAAAAACATTTAAAATAAAGAAAACGTGCAAATGAACTGAACAGAGATCTTAAGAAAGATAAATGGCCAATAAACACTTGAGAAATGTTTAACACCTTTAGACAAAGAAAAAAATGTAAATCAAAACTACATTGAAATTCCATCTCACCTCAGTCATAATGGCTACCAAGAATATAAATCATAATGAATTCTGGTGAAGATGTGGGGAAAGGTGATTCTTATACACTGATGGTGGTAGTGTAAGCTGGCATGCCCTGGAAACACTACCAGAACCACTATATGATCCAATTATGCTACCCTTGGGTACATACACAAATTCTAAGTCAGTATGACAGAGCTCCCTGAACAAACATGTTTATTCCCACATTATTCACAATAGCATGATATGAAGCTAGTCTTTAGGCTTATCAAGAGATTAATGGCTAAAGAAAATGTGGCACTTCATCCAGTAATTGATGGAAGCAGAGGCAGACATTCACAGCTAAGCACTGAGCCAAACGCCTGGAATCCAGTTGTAGAGAGGGAGGAGGGATGAACAAATGGGTCAAGACCATGCTGGAGAAATTCACAGAAACAGCTGACCTGACCAAGTGGGAGCACATGGACCCCAGTCGTAAAACTGGGGAACCAGCATTGGATTGCACCAAGCCTTCTGAATGTGGGTGTCAGTAAGGAGGCCTGGGCAGTCTATGGGACCTCTGACAGTGGAACCAGTATTTATCCCAAGTGCACAAATGGACATTGGGAGCCCATTCCCCATGGAGGGCTACTCTCTCAACCTAGATTCACGGGGGGAGGGCCTAGCCAAATGACATGACAAACTTTGAAGATCCCTCATGGATGGCCTTACCCTCCTTGGGGAGTGGATTGGGTGGGATGGGGGCAGTCTGTGGGGAGCTTGAGAGGATGAGATGGAGAGGGAACTGGGATTGATATGTAAAATAAGATTGTTTGTAAATTAAAAACTAAAAAAATGTGGCACACAATAGAGTTTTTTTTTTTACTTTTTTTTTGAATTAGAAACAAGATTGTTTTACATGTCAATCCCAGGTCCCTCTCCCTCCCCTCCTTCCCTACAACCCCTCCAACTAAAACCCTACCTATCTCATATCCTTTCTGCCCCCCCCCCGATGGTGAGGCCTTCCATAGGGTGTCATTGGAATCTATCATATCCTTTGGGATAGGGCCTAGGCCCACCCCCACGTGTCTTGGCTCAGGGAGTATACCTCTATGTGGAATGGGCTCTCAAAATCTACACCAGCTAGGGATAAGTACTGAACTACTACAGGAGGTCCCGTAGATTTCCGAGGTTTCCTCACTGAAACCCATGTTCCTGGGGTCAGGATCAGTCCCATGCTGGTATCCCAGCTATCAGTCTGGGGACCAAGAGTTCCCAATGTTCAAGTCAGCTGTTTCTGTGGATTTCACCAGCCTGGTCTGGACCCCTTTGCTTATCACTCGTCCTTCTCTGCAACTGGATTCCAGTTCAGTTCAGTGATTAGTTGTGGGTGTCTGTGTCTACTACCACCAGCTGCTGGATGAGGGCTATTGGGTGGCATATATGTCAGTCATCAATTTCATTATCAGGGAAGGGCATTTAAGGCAGCCTCTCCTCTGTTGCTTAGATTGTTAGCTGGTGTCATCTTTGTAGATCTCCAGACATTTCCCTAGTGCCTGATTTCTCTGTAAACCTAAAAAGTCTCCCTCTGTTATGGTATCTCCATTCTTGTTTTCTTCAATTCTTCCCCCGACTCAAACTTTCTGCTCGAT
This sequence comes from Cricetulus griseus, assembly GCF_003668045.3. Classification (NCBI taxonomy): domain Eukaryota; kingdom Metazoa; phylum Chordata; class Mammalia; order Rodentia; family Cricetidae; genus Cricetulus; species Cricetulus griseus. The sequence goes on along the minus strand of NC_048604.1, from coordinate 74,598,628 downwards.
CATGTCCTCCTCACCCCTCCTCTTCTCCCCTTCTCTAGCTCCCTCCCCCTCTTCCCATGCTCCCAATTTGCTCAGGGGATCTTGACCCTTTCCCCTTCTCCAAGGGACCATGTATGTCTCTCTTAGGGTCTTCCTTGTTTACTAGCTTCTCTGGCAGTGTGGATTGTAGGCTGGTAATCCTTTATTCTATGTCTAAAATCCACATATGAGTGAGTATATACCATGTTTGTCTTTTTGTGATTGTGTTACCTCACTCAGAATGGTTTCTTCGAGTCCCATCCATTTGCCTGCAAATTTCAAGATTTTTTTTTTGTGCTGAGTAGTACTCCATTGTGTAAATGTACCACATTTTCTTTATCCATTCTTCACTTGAGGGGCTTCTAGGCTGCTTCAAGTTTCTGGCTATTACAAATAGTGCTGCTATGAACATTTGTTGAACAGATGTTCTTGTTGTATGAATGTGCTTCTTTTGGGTATATGCCTAAGAGTGGAATTGCTGAATCTTGTGGTAGACTGATTCCCATTTTCTTAAGGAGTCGCCATACTGATTTCCAAAGTGGCTGTACAAGTTGGCACTCCCACCAGCAGTGGAGAAGTGTTCCCCTTTCTCCACATCCTCTCCAGCATAAACTGTCATTGGGGTTTTTGATTTTAGCCATTCTGACAGGAGTAAGATGGTATCTCCGAGTTGTTTGATTTGCATTTTCCTGATGGCTAAGTATGTTGAACACTTTCTTACGTGTCTTTCAGCCATTTTAGATTCCTCTATTGAGAACTGTTTATTTATTTCTTTACCCCACTTTTTAATTGGATTGTTTGGTGTTTTGGAGACTAGCTTCTTGAGTTCTTTGTATATTTTGGAGATCAGCCTTCTGTCAGATGTGGGGTTGGTGAATATCTTTTCCCAGTCTGTGGGCTGCTGTTTTGTCTTGATGACTGTGTCCTTTGCCTTACAGAAGTTTCTGTTTCAGGAGGTTCCATTTATTAATTGTTGATCTCAGTGTCTGTGATACTGGTATTATGTTCAGGAAGTGGTCTCCTGTACCAATTAATTCAAGGTTATTTCCCACTTTGTCTTCTAATAGGTTCAGTGTGGTTGGATTTATGTTGAGTTCTTTGATCCATTTAGACTTAAGTTTTTTGCATGGTGACAGACTTGGATCTATCTGCAGTCTTCTACATGCCAGCATCCAGTTACGCCAGCACCATTTGTTGAAGATGCTCTCTTTCCCACAATAGAGTTTTATCAAATATGAAGATCAAAACAATGCAATTTTTAGGAAAATGGAAAGAACTGGAAATCATCGTATAATTAGACAAAATAAATAAGCCAGATTCAGAAAGACAAATATCATATTTTAAATATGTATAACCTAGATTTAAGTGTGTGTGTGTGTATGTGTGTGTGTGTGTGTGTGTAAGCAGAGATGGGGCAGCCATGGTCTATTGGTTGTCTGCAGAGTGGAACAAGAGAGAGTAATGGTGGAAAGAAAAAGAATTCTCATACTAGATTGACAATATATGCACATACATGTATATGATATGACAGAAGAAGGAGACAGTATTTAATGGGAAGGCAACCAGAAGGAGGGTGGGAGATGTAAGGAATGTATGTCTGTTATTAATAAAATACATAACAAGATAGTGTAAAAAAGAATACACTGTCAGCACCTGCTATAGTCACATATAGTACAGTAGGTCTCAAAGTATTTTTTGTAACTCCTAAATTTGTCTACACTAAGGCTCCAGAAATTCTTCAGTTCAAGATCAAAGTTTTCTACTGTTGTACTAGTTCCTATTTAAGGACTGTGATTATCAATTTGTGCTTTGATAAATTGTGATTCCTTACATCTTTGTGTCTATTCTTCCAAATTAGGGGATAGTGTTCTGTTGTTGTTACTAGCCTAGCAAAAATAAAGATATTCTAAAGAATCACCTTTGTCTCTCAATCTGACCTTCAAACATTAGACCCCAAAGAAATAGGAATTGCACTAAGAATATCATGTTAGTAGAAGGAAGAGGCTCAAGCTAGATGGCAAATGCATCTCACAAGAAGAGGTTTTATGCAGATCTAACAACTTGTCAGACTACTTTACAGGACAAGAACAAATCCCAGACAGTGATGGGTCAGAGTTGGACAGGGACACACCTTGTCCATAACAGCTCAGATGTGGATATCTCTCGCCCTCTATTTAAATTTTAATCACATTTCAGGACCTCAAGATGGACTTGAGGAACTCAATGGATCTCTTTGTCACTCTTCCTACTATGGTCACATTGAATAAATCTACTTTTTCTGCTTTCCACTATGAATATGATTATTCTAATTGGCTTATTGAGGATGGGGAATCAAACTTAGCTTGGGGCCCATAAATGTGACCCAAGTCAAGCTTAATGTCAAACAAAGTTCTTCAATGTATTTAAGAAATGTTGTTAATTTTGTTTGTTTACCTCTTTTCTTCTTATATGAGTTAGGATGACAATTTCCAAGACTTTCCCATGCTAACTTACAACAAGAAAGCCTTTTATGTTTTTACATTTCCTTTGAGGCCTCATAGATTATATAGAATTGTTTTGGTAACAAACTGCCTAGAGCCTTTGCTGTTATCTTTCTGCTATAAATTCCTAGTTTTACGACACTGTGGTCAGAATGTCTACTCTGTATGATTATCATTCCTTCAATGTTGCTAAGGTTTGTTTTAGGGATAAGGATGTAGCTTTTTTTGTCATGTTATATCAGAGCTTGAAAACATGTATTCTGCTGTTGTTGGAGATATATAACCGATTTAGTTGGCTTCGTTTTTTCCATTCCTGTATTCTCATTTTCTATTATTTTTATCAGTTGCTGAAAGATGGATGTTAAAGTCCTCAACTATAATTATATGTTTGTCTGTTTCTCATTTAACTTCTGTCAGGGTTTGTTTCATATATTTTGAGTTTAAGCTATTGGATCTGTACTCATTTTGGGTCATAATGTCTCTCTCTTTGAATAGTTTTACAATACTATGTTTCATTTGTCATTGTCCTGTCAAGACCTCCTGAGTGTTGGTTACAAATGTTCACCACTATGTCCCCCTATCTTTTTTGGACATAGATCAGATCTTATTTTGTAGCCCAACCTGGCCTTGAACTTCAAATTCTCTTTATCATTTTTAAAATTTAATTTATTTATTTGAGCCAAGACTTCACTAGTTAGCCATAGTTGGTCTGGAACTTGCTATATAAAGAAGGCTGGCATAAAAGCCATGGTGATTATTGTTTATACCTACTGAGTGCTGGAATTACATGTGCCACTAAATCTGGCTTTCTATTATAATTTATTGCCAATCTACCTAAATTGTTGATGAATGTCAAATGAGTTACTTATATGCAATATCTGGTAAGCTTTTGATTTAATAGTCTCTGATATTCTCAGATATGTAAAGTATTTTCGTCTAGATATTTTTCATGTTAATTTTCATTCTGTCTTCATGTACATTACCTGACATGGTATTTTTAGTATTATGTCCTGCATCATTTTTGTAGAGGTGCAAAACCCTGGGAAGGGCTTCCTAGTGTATCTAACCTGATCAGGTCCCTTCCTTTGCCAGGAGCCTTTTTCCACTTACCATTTCTCATGTTTCCTGAACCTTCCAAGAGTTGGCCCAGTTTTCCCAAAACTCTCTCACACATCTTGATCTGGCCAACAGTCACTCTCCTTATGAAACCTTCACCCACTCTGCTTCTCTTTACACATCTTCTATTCCCCTACTCCCCGCATCCACCATCTACCCACCACTGCTTTCTTTGTCTTCCTCAGTCCCTGAAGCTCACCCCTATATGCCTCAGTTCTGAATTGCTGTCACATGGGTCTCTTTTTCTTGGACACAAATGGTCCAATTGAGATCTGGGAACTTTCCCTCCTGAGGGACCACCTAAGTCCTACCCAGAATAAGAAGATGATTCTGGTCTATAAGGTTACTAATTCTTTTAAGTTTTCCCAGGCGTGCCACAGTAGAATTTTATCTGTGTTATGGCACCGAATGGGTGCTGCTAGGGCCAAAGCAGTGGCAGCAGAAATAGAACAATCATGATGTATAGGTTATGTTTGTCCTGTGCTATCTGAACTCACTAAGAAACAGGCTTTTGAGATGGGATTTGACTCTGTGACTTCAGACTCAAGCATGTTTGTCTCAATGGACTCCAAAACCCCTATCCTCGACCAGGCTGAGAGAAGGGGAAACAAAGAAACAGACCAAGAAGTAAAGGCATTGTGCACATATCGACAGGTAATGGGTAGACTATTTGCAGCACAGCTTACTATTATCAATTTCCTTATATAGAGATGCCCATAGTAAAAACAACTCTGGTACAAGGATACAAAGGTGTGACTATTGAACTGCTGACACCCTTTCCCTGATGCTGGAATAGAGCTGGTAATTTTATTTTCTTCTTTTCTGTGACAAGAAATGTCTCCTCAGTTACTCCTCGTTCTAGCACTAATGTTTATATATTGTAGGATGCAATTTTAACTGTTTGGTGACTAGAGACCTGTGAACAGAAACTAAAACTATACTATTACCCAAAGGCCTGGCTCCACAGTGATGTTACCTCATGCATTCGGGTCAGGGTGTAACCTGATCCAGATGCCAGGAGGAGGGACATTCCTTAGTGAGGTTTTGAAACTTACTCTCCACCTAGAGACAGACTAATCTTTGGATATTTTTATTTAATTTTTTTTCATTTTACATACCAACCCCAGTTACCCCTCCCTCCCCTTATCCCACCTCGACGACCCCCCCTTCCCTGCCCCCCCAACTACTCCTCAGAGGGGGGTAGGGCCTTCCTTGGGGAGTCAATGAAGCCTTACATACCAAGCTGAGGCAGAACCAAGCCCCTCCTCCTTGTATCAAGGTTGGGCAAGGTATGCAACCATAAGGAGTGGGCTCCATAAAGCCAGTTCATGCACCTAGGATAGGTCCTGGTGCCACTGCCAGCTCCACTCCCAACAGATCTACGCACATAAGTTTCACCAACATTCAGAGAGTCTAGTTCAGTCCTATGGCTGGTTCCCCAGCTGTCAGTCCATAGTCTGTGATCTCCCACTAGCTCAGGTCACCTGTCTCTGGTTTTCCCCATCATGCCCTTGACCCTCCCCCCTTGTTCATATGATCCCTCCTCTCTCTCTTCAGCTGAACTCCAGGAGCTCAGCCCAGTACTTGGCTGTGGATCACTGCATCTGCTTCCATCAGTTACTGGATATAGGTTCTATTATGACAACTAGGGTAGTCAGTACTCTGATTAAAGGAAAAGGCCCGTTCAGATACCAGCTAGGAGTCTTAGCTGGGGTCATCCTTGTGGATTCCTAAGAATTTCTCTAGCACCAGGTTTTCAAGCACCTGTATCTCCCATGCTTCCTTTGTCTCTTCTGCAACCCTGAGAGAGAGAGAGATGGGCCCACTATTGTTTTGAACTGAAAAATAAATACTTAAATTTCTTCTCTCTACCTCTTCAGAAGCTGAGAAAGACCTAACACTGATACTACCCATTTTAACAGCTATATATAGACTCTGCTTCCTTGAGCTAAGACCATGGAATTCCTTCCTTTGTTTATTTAGCTATTTTGGTTCTATCTGCCTAGCCATAGGTACTGTCACTTAGAATACTCGTGCTAACCTAACTAAAGTATCTTTTAGAGGAAAAGGATGTAATGGTCCACATCTAATCTGTGAGATGGTGAATCCCACAGGAACATGTGCTCTGATGAGGAATGAGCTCACTTTACCATGGAGCTGAGCTTACTATGAGCAAAAAACAACCATGTGGCTTACAATCACCTTGGCTAATAACATCATAAAATGGATAAATCCCATGTGACTTCAACACCATCTTGATTAATATAACCACATGGCATAAGCCAAAATGGCAGCACTATAAAACTTCCCTATCCCACTGAACCCTTGAGGATCACTGCACCCCTTTTTATATTAGACTAAGAAAATAAAACCAGATCTCCAAGTTGTTTTCTTTATGTATTTTTTAATGTTTTGATTTGTTTTAATTTTGAGAGAGATGCATTTACAGGTTTCTCCCAATCCAGATGGCTCTCTTTAAAATAAAAACAAATGAAACCCCAAAGAAACAAAAAACCTGAAGTCACATTAAATACTGATAGAGCTTGCTTTCTTACCTAAAATTTTAAAAATATAATACAAACATACCTGAGATCAGGGAGTCCCTAAGGCAGAGGAATGTTTCCCTTTTCTGCAATATGCAACTTCCTATCCTCCTCAATTTGACAAGGGCTTGGTACTTTCTTATTAGCTACCACTTGTTCAAGCTACTGCTTAGGATGCACTGTTGGGCCACTACCCTTTACATGAGAGGAGAAGTTACTTTGGTTTACATCACAGCCAACAACAGAATCTTAAGCCTTATGAAGCATTAAAATTAAAGTTCTATTTCTTTGACAGAAGGTGTTTCTCACTTAGATTTGTCCTACAGATGAGTTTAAAAGAAAACAAGTGTCTACCACTTAGAATTCAGGGCTTCTGTCTTATGGTCGTTTGAATAAGAATGGCCCCTATAGGCTCATATATTTGAATGCTTAGTCATGAGGGTGTGGAACTATTGGGAAGAATTATAAGGATTAGAAAATGTGGCCTCGACAGAGTAGCTGTGATCTTGCTGAAGATGTCACTAGGAGTGGGCTTTCAGGTTCAAAAGCCCATGCCAGGGCCAGTCTCTCTCTCTCTCTCTCTCTCTCTCTCTCTCTCTCTCTCTCTCTCTCTCTCTCTCTCTCCCTCTCTGCCTATGGATCAGGTTGTACCTCTCAACTATTGTTCAAACACCTACCTACATGCTGCTGTTCTCTGCACCATAATGATAATGGACTAAATATCTGAAACGGTAAGCAAGTTCCTAATTAAATGCTTTCTTTCATAAGAATTGCCTTGGTCACAGCAATACAACAGTGACTAAGACGTGTTCTATCTTCTAAGCTAAACAGCTGTGCCCTGAGATGTGTCTGCCTAAAATGACCACAGCTAGACTTGTTAAATGTTATCCTCCTTCACAGAAAGATGAAATAGACAGGGCCATCCCAGCCATTTGATATAATTAGGTCTTAATTACAAGAGGCCTCAAGGTTTCATGGAGGACAGACTGGGCAAGGCTAGTAAAAGGGGGCTCTACCTATGTGCCTAAGGGAAAGCCTTTATACATATGGTGTGAAGAGTCTTCAGTGTGACTGCTTCTGGGTCACCAACCCTCCCATCAGTAACCACTTACCAATTCTCTGTAAGTAAGTCCCATAAATTCACTGGTTCCTCAGGATGAACTCTGAGGAAATGGGACTTTGATTTGTTAATATAACCTTATGAGGACAGAGTAGATATCACTTAGTACTCCCTACCACCACCTAGGAGAAAACAATCTCACACAGATAGCAAATTTTTATTAATGCTATTATGCCTTACAGTATTAAGAAAGAAAACCAGTAAATAAAAGGAAATGCTAGAAGGATATAAACATGGACTTTGTTTCAGTAAAGAACAGTTCCTATACATGAAAATTAAGATGGCTAGATGTTTCCAGAATGGAAGACTAGAAGCTTATGCAAGTTATGAAAATCTGAGTAAGACATTTAAGGTACATAATCATTGAGACTTAGGTATAATATATGTGGCATTAAAGAACTGGATGAAATGTATGCAGAACCAAATTTTATTTCAAAGTGTCTGGTTTTAACTGAACTTCTGGGTGTTCAATGACCATATTTGGAGGCCTATACTAATGTTGTCAGAAGGATTAAAAGGGAGAATATTTCCACCTTGCCCTCACACTTCTGAGACAACGGTAGTGCAAGGCCTTTTACTTATCCTCAAATAAGCAGACTAACTGGTAAAAGAAAGAGTAGAGGAGCCAGAGATCCCTCTCACACTCATAAGACCCTTGAAGACCAGATCTTCAAATAACCTTACAAAAAGAGTGCTTAATTTTGGATACCTACACAGTCTTTAACATCCGGCAGAAAAGCATAACCAAGATTAAAATTGTCAGTATGTTATTCTATTAGCAGTCCTCAAATATTATACTTAGCCATATGAGATGTTATTTTGACAACTATTTCTCACAGAAGTATCTTGATTAAAAAATAACCACAAAGCCTATCTTCTTAAATGTAATTAATGTCTTTCTATCTTCTTCTCTCTCTCTCTCTTTTTTTTTGGTTTTTTGAGACAGGGTTTCTCTGTGTAGCTTTTGGAGCCTATCCTGGCACTCGCTCTGGAGACCAGGTTGGCCTTGAACTCACAGAGATCTGCCTGCCTCTGCCTCCCAAGTGCTGGGATTAAAGGCGTGTGCCACCATTGCCAGGCTATCTTTCTATGTTCTAATCACCTATGTCCCCTAATTAAAGGAGACCTACCAGATACTATGTCCTCAAACTCACAGGTTTGGGGAAATTATCCAAGATATCTGACGGGTTTCCTCATAGAAAGGATTCTATTTCTCTCAAGTTGTCAACTAGATGCTGATTTTAACTGATTTCTTTCACAGTTTTCAGGCACCCATTCCTTATACGGGAGTCTGCCATAACAAACAACTGATTACATGGTGACCTAATCGTTCAACAGGGATCTGATACAAAACAAACAAAACAAAACAAAATCAGTCATGATAACACCCATGACAAATCCTACTAAGGGTTTTACTTGCCTGATTTCATCCTCTAATAAGAAAAAGATTGTCTCAAGTATTTGCTTAAGTACATTCTCAGTAAGAATTATAATAGTACTAATAGTGTCACTATTTGTATGTCACAGATGCTCCCTCTTAAATAGCACTCTCCAAGGATTCATGCCATCATCACCTGGCTATCTTTATGTTCTGGATCTTTGCCATCTGTTGTCTTATTGTGGTCCCTAAAGTGGCCCTCCTCTGATGCACTCTAACTGCTGCCCCCTAAACACTCCCCCCTTTTCTAGCTATGAAGTAGTTAAAGCAGTCTGTGCCCTGAAATCTCTAACACCAGTTAGGGTGACCTCTGAGAGTGGGGACTGGAGGACTAGGAGTTAGACAGATTCCTTGATAGGCAAACAGATAGGCCAGGACTAAGTACTAAAGATGACAAACTTCCAAAGTGGCTGGCTTTTTCCTCACCCAAGACAAAAGCCTGACAACCTCAAATAAAGGCCTGGAAGGTTTTTCTCCCACCAGCAATGCCCTTAGTTGATGGACTAGATGATCATGAAGCCACAGCTGCAAGCCAAGCAGGCATCCTGTTCTTGGTCAAGTCGACCAACCCTAAATTAGGAGAGCAGGCCCTTCCAAGACTTAAAAAAAGCCCTCAAGGAAAGATTAGAGTTTTCAGGCTCCTGAGTCCAACCCCCATGCCACTACTTTCTTTCCCCCAGTTGCCTTGCTGGGTGTGTGCTTTCACTTGTCTCAAATTGCTAACCAAGTGTTCCCTATCTCAGTCCCAGCTTTCACTTCACCTGTAAAGATCCTAAGGGTCCTTTGAAACTGAGAGGGGAGTTTTCTTAAATAAGCTGTGCTGCTCATTGCTTGGCAAAAGTTTGTAAACCAAGAGACCATACCAGTCCAGAAGAAACATACTTCCCAAAGCCCTGTTTATGTTCATAGACCCCACTTCCCTGTGTCCTTCTTGTCAGTTCCCTCACATTATCAATGCAATCTTACCAACGCCATCTTTGCTCCACAAGGCTATTTAGCGCTCTTCTGGCATTATCTGTTTCACTGGCCTTACGGTGTTCAATCTTTCTGAGTCTTCTGGTTCTCAATATATTGCTGGGAACCTAACTTCCTTGCCACTAACTGACTGTCCCTATTCAAACCTACCTGTGCTGTCACCCATGGTCTCCTAAAAATCCCCCTCATAGTGTTTTTCTTGACACTAACATCTTTTGTATTGCTAAGGTGCCATATAATTCATCCTTCTTCTTGCTACTTCATACTTCTTTTCTTTTAAGACTCAGAACTGAAACATTAGAACCGGGAATTTCTTTGACTCAATTGACCTCTCTGTCTTGCCATCTCTCAGAAAGCCTTAAAGAAGTCTCAGATCAGCTTGATATCCATCAGGATCAAATTGATTCATTACCTGCTATGGTTCCCCCAAATTGAAAAGGATTATATTTCCTGACTATTGCAAATAGATTTGTGCCCTCTTCCAAGTATACTGTTGTTTCTGCACCAGCAGACTCAAACTGGCTCAGGATGGAACCCAAAGTCTTGGGACCAGGATCAAAAAAAATTCAACAACAAATCATCTCCTCTGGATGGGATTTTGGTTCCCTTGAATCCTCCCCCTTTCCCGCCACTCCTTTCCTTCTTATTATCTTCATACGTACTTTTTTTTTAACCCTGTCATTAAACTGTTTAGAAGTTCCTGGATCAAATCCCTGCTATTGATAGTTCCACCACACAGGACAAAATAAAAACAATATTCTCATGAAGCCACTCCAGACCAACAAACTTCTGAAAGAAGCCCCCTCTGCCAGCACAAAGTTGCTGGACATAAAACATTTCATCCTATCTTTTATATGTAAAGGGTATGAAATAAAGGAAATCACCCACACCAAATCCAGGGCCGTGCTACAGGCCAAAGGCCTTAAGAAGCCTGATGCCCGTGTTCTGGAAAACAGCCAACCCTCATCACATGCCCTGGAATCAGAAGGTCACAAAAACAGACAATCTGACTTATTTCTCACTCTACAGTTTATCCAAAAAAAGGACAGTTTCTGGGACTGTAGAAGCCAGTTGCTCCCCACTCCCTACTTTCTACTATAAAAACTGATTCTCAGGCCCTGAGTGATGTGTTCTCCTGCACCCTTGGATACTGAGCCAAGGCATTTGGAGGTGCCAGCCTCCCAGGCTGAGTCTGCTCTTACCATTTTGAGGCTGAACTGAGTCTGTTGTTCATTTTCCTATGATGAGATACCTTTTACAGTTACAGCTTTTATTTCAGTTATTAAATATGATTTATAAAACCACTTTCATTTCCCAATGGAAATTTAATTTTTGAGTCTTTTCTGACATTGCTTTATGTGATACTACTGGAATTCCCTCCTGTTTTCTTTGCACTTCTTTTTATGGATGGAAAAACTCTCCCTGTGTTCCGCTGTGTCTTAGCCGTGCCTGGGAACAAAGGTACTGATGAACAAAGGAGCTTCCCTGCATTCCCTCTATTTTTATGTGCTGCGGAGGTGAGCAGAGCTTCTTGGATCACTACTTATTGTGGCTATCTTCTGGCTGATCAATGTCTATAGGTAGAAGTTAGAGATAAGTGTGCTTAAGTCGGTGCTTGTTGTGGTTGGAGTATGAAATGGTCACCAGAGTCTCCAAGTGGAAGCCAAATAAATCCGTTCTTATCAAACTTCCCCTTGATTCCATTGTTTAATCAAAGCAGCAGAAAGGAAACTAGAAGACCTAAACCCAAGGTGTAGCCCCAGCTATAAGCATAAACCCAACCCTAACCCTTAAACTAGCCCTATCCCTAGTGTTAATATTAACACTAGCCCAAAGTAGCACCATAGTTCAAACTCTAGACCAAGCTCTATAACCATAACCCAAATACCAGTCTTATCCCAACACGAACCCCAAATTTAATATTAGTCCAGTCCTAGTCCTAACACTATACTTAAGATAATACCTAACCTTAAATTTAGACCTCCAATCCTAATCTTAAATTTAGACCTAACCCTAACCACGGCTCCAAACCTAAATCTAGCCATAAAACTATCATAGCCTAGCCCTAAGCAAAACCCTAAGATCTTTCACTAGCATTAGCCCTAACCCTAACATGAGTCGAAGCCAAAGCCCTAATCCTAACCCAAGAGGATAACCCTTGCCCATAGTCCTACCATATACCTATTCATAACATTAAACCTAACCTTAGCCTAGACCTATTCCTGACCCTAACACTGGCCATAGCTCAAGTCTGAATCCTAACCAAGACCCTAGCACTAATCCTAATCCTATCCCTAACCATAACCCTAATTCTAGTCATAGGTCTAAACTTCAGTTTGGGTTTACACTAAGACTGTGTTTCAAACAAACAAACAAAAAATAGATGAAGGGCAGAATTAACTTCAATCCTAAATATTATGATGAAACTAACTCTAGCTAAACCTAAACCTTATTCTAAACCTAAACCTATCCTTAGTCCCACATCAAAGCCTAACCCTTGCCTATAGCCCTCAACTTAATCATAGAATTAGCCATTATCGAGCCTAGCCCTTGCTCGAACTCTAGCCCTAGCCCTAGCCCTAACCCTAGCCACAACCATGACATTAACCCTAAACATAATAGTAGAACTATCCCTAATACTAGAACTAGCCTTAATCCTAGCACTAGCTTTAGACCTAATCAAAGCCCCATAAATGTTACTATACCCAAACCCTAGCCACAACACGAAACATAACCCATACTCATTCTTAAAAGATTCAATTTTAGATGTGTATAAGTGTCTTGCCTGCCAAAAGAGTATGTCAGACACCCTAAAAAAATCACACATGGTTGTAAGCCATTGTATAAGTGCATGCTACTGAATATGGGTCCTCTGGAAGAGCACAAATTGCTGTTAATTGCTGAGCCATCTCTCTAGGCCCTAGCTCAAACTCTTAATCTAACCTTATTCCTAGGAATAATCCAAATACTAGCACAACCATAGCCCTAAACTTTATAAAAGTCAAGCCCTTGTCATAGCCATAGCTCCAAACTCTTAACCCAACCAAATTCCTAGCACTGATCCCAACCCTGGCCATAGACATAGCCCTAACCCTAACTCTAAACCAAACATTAACCATGCCCTGAATCCTAGTTCTTGCTCTAAACACAATCTCAGCTGTAGTCATACTTTAGCCACAGCTATAGCATGGGTCTTAACACTAATACTACACCTAACCCTAGAATTACTCTATTCCTGATTTAGAATAACAGTCATCAAAGCCCTAAACCCAACTCTAGCCTCAGTTCTAACCAGAAACTTAGCCATGGCCTAACTTTAGACCTACCTGTACCCTAATCTTAACCAAAACCCTGGCTCTAATGCAACCCTATACCTATTGTGCTCGTTGGTTTTTGCCAACTTGACACATATCCAAAGGAGGCAATCATGATTGAGAAAATGCCTCCGTAAAACTGGCCTGTAGGCAGGTCTCTGGGGGGTATTTTATTGTATAATGATTAATGAGGGTAGGTGGGTGCCATCCCATGGTTGGGAGTTGTGTAATAAAGCAGGCTGAGAAAACCATGAAAAGAAAGCCAGTAAACAGGTAAGAAGTGTTCCTCTAAGACCTCTGTGTCATTTCCTGCCTCCAGGTTCCTGCCCTAACTTTCCTCTGTGATGGAGTATGACCTGAAAACTTTAGGATGAAATAAACCCTTTATTCTTCACATTGTTTTCAGTTATGGTATTTTATCAGAATAGTAGAATCACTAACGAGATAGACACCTATCCTTAACATTAAGCCAGACCTTAGCCTAGCTTTTTATCCAGTCCTAACACTAATATTAGCACTAAACTGAAGCCTAACTACAACTCCATTTCTAACCAAAATCCTAAAGAGATCTCTAACAAAATATCAAGCCTGAACTCTATCATGAAATCAAACCCTAAATTTAGTCCTGGCTTTAGCCTTAACCTGTTTCTATACTAACCCTAGACTTAGCCTTAGTCTTATCCTATCCTAACCCTAGACCTTAGCCATAGATTTCAGAGTCATAGTTGTGGCACTAGTCCTCACCCTACCCCTAAACTAAACACTAGACCTAACCATAACCCTAATCCTAACGTCAGCCCTACAACTAAAAAGAAACCTAGATCTAGACCTAATGCTAAGGATTTTTAATGCTAAGCCTGACTGTTGAACTACCACTATCTCTATCCCCAGGCCTAATTATAACCTAAAAACAACACTGACAACAACCCTTGCCCTAGCCTTAAACCTTACCTGAAACCTAACCCAAGCTATAGCTCTAAAATGTTCCTTAATCTAGGTCTGTCTCTAGCATTAAACATTAATCCAGTCCTTTACCTAGCCTTAATCCTAAATCTAGCCATAGACCTATCCTGAAGCCTAAAGCTAACTCTCAATCTAGTCCTACACCTAGCTTAATATTAACCATAGTACTTGCAATAACCTTATTTCAGTTAAATTAACTCTAGCCCTAGTCAAATTCTGAACTCCAAAATCAATTTACCAGTATCTGTAACATGAAGTCTTAAGCTCTAACCCTTAATCCCAACCCTATGTTGACTGTAAACCTGACACCTTAACACTAACCCCTAACTCTAACCCTAATCTAGCTCACTGACTAATGAGCTCATGGCTTAGTTACCTTTCTTGTACAGGCCAGGACTGCCTGCCCAAGAATGGTGCCACCTACTGTGGTTTGGGTCCTCCTCCATCAATTAAGACAAGACCATCCCTCACCGACATGTCCACAGATTAACCTGATAAAGATAATTACTAGCAACCTCACATGCACAGAGCATGGGAGGGTTTTAAAAGTTTAAAACTCAAACGCAAGAGGGGGTGAATGAGCTCTGTTGCACTGAATAAAACACTTATGGTGAACACCTTGACTACATCACACATCTAGATTCTCTCAAAATAGCAGAAAACATGAAGTTTCAAGTAAATCACACTTCTGTATTTTTGCTAATTCATCTTGAGCTGCTGTGACAGTATCATGTTGTAAACATAGAGCTAATGAAAAGTCAGCTTCTTAGTAAGGATTCTGAGGTATGTGTCAGTTGCATGTCCATGCTGGTATGTGGCTGACATTAATTCATACAACACTGACTAGAAAAAAGGTTGGCTGTTTCACTTTGGTTTATATCTCTAGTTTACCACGTCCAAAAGTACTCAGGACATTTTTCTGTACAATAACAGCTAATGGTTTAGCACTAAAAGATCCTTAATAAGTGAACAAATTTTCTTCATCTAAATGCTAAATGACCTATGAGCCACATATTAACAAAATATATACAAATAGTATTACTATGTGTTATTCTAAAAGGACTAAATCTGATAATTCTATGTAAGCACGGATAACCTGGAGTATAGAACACACTCTGTTTTGGGACTAGAATATGTGCTTTCCTTTCCCTCTAGTGCTCACAAAACAGAGAAACCACGGTATATGCAAATATGACTAAGAAGGAGACTTGAAGGTACTTTATGTCAACCGGTATATGGTCAATTACATATGAGGTCGTTAAACATTAATCATCTAGAGATATTTTTGCTTGATAGGTGAGTTATCCAATGATACTTTACCTATAGAAGCAAATAAGGGGCTCAGAAGTCATCTGCCTTGAAGATATTTTAAGAAATAATACCATCCACCTTCCTTGATTCTTTAAAATAGTGGTTCTCAACCTACTTAATGCTACAACCCTTTAATATTGTTCCTCATGTTGTGGTGACCCACAAACAAAAATTATTTCATGGCTATTTCATAACTGTATTATTGCTACTGCTGTGAATTGTAATGTAAATATTTTTGGAGTTAGAGGTATGCCAAAGGGTTTGTGATTCACAGATTGATAACCACTGCTCTAAAAGAAAACACAAGTCTGTTTTTATGCCAAATGCCATGCAGTTTTTATTACTATAGCTCTGTAGTAGAGTTTGAACTATACTCTGTAGTAGAGTAGAGATGTTCTTTTATTGTATAGGGTTGTTTTAGATATCCTGAGGCTTTGGGTTTTGCATAAGAAATTGAGAATTATTCTTTCAAGGTCTGTAAAGAATTGTGTTGGAATTTTGATGGGGATTGCATTGAATCTGTAGATTGCTTTTGGTAAGACAGCCATTTGCACTATGATAATCCTACCGCTCCATGATCATGGAGATCTTTCAATCTTCTGACATCTTCTCCAATATCTTTCATCAAAGATTTGAAGTTCTAGTCATACAGGTCTTTCTCTTGCTTGGTTAGAGTTACCCCCAGATATTTGATATTATTTGTGGCTTTCATGAAGAGTATTATTTCTCTGTTTTAGTTCTCAGCCCTTTTATCACACACACATTCACTAAAGGTGTTTATCAGCTGTAGGAATTCCTTGGTAGAATTTTTGGGGTCACTTATGTTTACTATCAAAAGAGCAATATTTTGACTTCTTTTCCAATTTATATCCTCTTGATCTCCATTTGTTGTCTTATTGCTCTAGCTAGAACTTCAAATACTATGTTTAATAGATATGGAGAGAGTGGAAGCCTTCTCTTGATCCTCATTTTAGTGGCATTGTTTTGAGTTTCTTTTCATTTAATTTGATATTGGCTGTTGGCTTGCTGCATATTACTTTTATTATATTTAGGTATGTTCCTTGTATCGCTCGCTGATCACTTCAAGACTTTTATCATGAAGGAGTGAGTGTTTAATTTTGTCAAATGCTTTTTCAGCATCTAATGAAATGATCATGTATTTTTCTTTCTTTTTGTTTGTTTATATGTTAGATTACATTGACAAATTTTGTATATTCAACCAACACTACATCTCTGGGATGCAGCCTACTTGATCATGGTGAATGAACCTTTTGATGCATTCTCAGATTCCAGGTGCCAGTATTTTATTGAGTATTTTTTGCATCAATGTTCATGAGGGAAATTGGTCTGCAATTCTCTTTCTTTGTTGAATCTTTGTGTATCAGAGTTAACTGTTACCTCATAAAAAGAATTTGGCAATGTTCCTTGTGTTTTCATTTTGTGGAATAATTTGAGGAGTACTGGTACTAGCTCTTCTTTGAAGTTCTGCTAGAATTCCATCTGGCCCTGTTTTGTTGTTGTCGTTGCTGGTTTTTTTTTTTTTTGGTTTACATTGCAACCACAGTTCTCCCTCCCACCCCCTTACCTCCTCCAACCCTGCCTCACTTCCTCCATAGCCTACCCCCAGTCTACTCCTCCTCATGAATAAGGGCTCCCATGAGGACTCAACATAGTCTGGTACAATAGGTTGGGGCAGGGCCCGGCCCTTCTCCCATGCATTAAGACTGAGCATGGCATCCCACCATAGGGAATAGGCTCCAACAAGCTAGCTCATATACTGGGATTATATCATGGTCATACTACCACTAAGCATGGCATATCACCCTAAGGAATGGGCTTCAACAAGCTAGCTCATGTATCAGGTTTGTATCATGGTCCTACTGCCAGGGACCCCACTGATAGTCTAAGCTTCACAACTGTCTCCCACATATGGAGGACCTAGTTTGGTCCTCTGGAGTCTCCACAGTTGTAGGTCCATGAATTTCCATGAGCTTGGTATAGCCATCTCTGTAGATATTTCCTAGAATTCAATGAAAATGAAGACACAACATACCCAAACTTATAGGACACTTTCAAAGTAGTACTAAGAGGAAAGTTCATAGCTCTAAGTGCTCACATGAAGAAACTAGAGAATAATCACACCAGAGAGTTGACATCACAACTGAAAACTCTAGAACAAATGGAAGCAAATTCACCCTGGAGGAGTAGACCCCAGGAAATAATCAAACTGAGGGCAGAAATCAGTAAAGTCAAAACAAAGAAAACAATTCAAAGAATCAATGTAACAAAGAGTTGATTCTTTGAGAAAATCAACAACATAAGACAAACCTTTATCCAAACTAACCAAAAGACAGAGAGAGAACATGCAAATTAACAAAATCAGAAATGAAAAGGGGGACATAACAACAGACACTGAGGAAATCCAGAAAATTTTAAGGTCATACTTTGAAAACCTGTACTCCACAAAATTGGAAAATTTAAAGGAAATGGACAATTTTCTGGACAGATATCACTTACCAAAATTGAATCAAGAACAGACAAGCAACTTAAACAGTCCTATATCCCCTAAGGAAATAGAAGCAGTCATCAAAAGTCCCCAACCAAAAAAAAAAAAGCCCAGGGCCAGATGGCTTCAGTGCAGAATTCTACCAGACATTCAAAGAAGAGCTAATACCAATACTCCTCAAATTGTTCCACACAATAGAAGCAGAAGGTTCATTGCCAAACTCTTTTATGAGGCTACAATTACCTTGGTACCCAAGCCACACAAAGACACAACTAAGAAAGAGAACTACAGACCAATATCCTTTATGAACATTGATTCAAAAATAGTCAATAAAATACTGGCAAACCTAATCCAAGAACACATCAGAGAAATCATCCACCGTGATCAAGTAGGCTTCATCCCGGGATGCAGGGTTGGTCCAGCATATGAAAATCCATCAATGTCATCCACCATATAAACAAACTGAAAAAGAAAAACCACATAATAATCTCACTAGATGCTGAAAAAGCCTTTGACAAGAATTTTCCATTATGATCTTGACCTTCCTTGCTTACATGTTCCCTCTTCCCTCTCTTTGCCTGGATTCCTGGAGCTTGGCCTGGTGCTTGATTGTGGATCTCTGTGTCTGGTTCCAATAATTACTGGATGAGGGCTCTATGATGATAGTTGGGGTATTCATCTATCCGATTACAGGGGTAGGCCAGTTCAGGCATCCTCTCTACTATTGCTAAGAGTCTTAGTTGGTGTCCAAGAATCCAAAAGGTTGTGAGAGTTTTAATTACTGGTTCTATTTTAGGGGTTATAGGTATAAAACAGACAGGTGGGTCAATAGAATAGAATTGAAGACCCATACATAAAACCACACACCTAGGGACATCTGATTTTTGACAAAGAAGCCAAATTTATACAATGGAAAACAGGAAGCATCTTCAACAAATCGTGCTGACACAACTGGATTTGGCATGTAGAAGAATGCAAATAGATGCATCTCTATTACCCTGCACAAAACTCAAGTCAAAATAGATCAAAGACCTCAAAATGATACCAGATACACTGAATCTGATAGAAGAGAAAGTGGGAAAAAGCCTTGAATGCATTGAAACAGGAGACAACTTCCTGAACAAAACACTAGTAGCACAGGCACTGAGATTAATAATTAATAAATGGGACCTCCTGAAACTGAGAAGCTTCTGTAAGACAGAGGATACAGACAACAAGACAAAACAGCCACCCACAGAATGGGAAAAGATCTTCACCAACCCCACATCTGACAGAGGGCTAACCTCCAAAATATATACATTAAAGAAACCAAATAATCCGATTAAAATGGGGTACAGACTTAGAGAATCTCAACAAAAGAATCTCAAATGGCAGAGAAACACTGAAAGAAGTGCTCAACATCCTTGGCCATCAGGGTGATGCAAATCAAAATGACTCTGAGTACATTTTCTACCTGTCAGAGTGGCTAAGATCAAAAGCAGAGATGACAGCTTATGCTGGAGAGGATATGGAGCAAGAAGTACACTCCTCCATTGATGGTGGGAGTGCACACTTATATAGCCACTTTGGAAATCACTATGGCAGTTTCTTAGAAAATTGGAAATCAAATCATCTCAAGACCCAGCTATACCACTCTTGGGCACCCAAAGGATGCTCAGTCATACTACAAAGACACTTGCTCTACCGTGTTCATTGTAGCTTTAGTCATAATAGACAGAACCTGGAAACAACCTAGATGTCCCTCCACCAAGGAATGGATAAAGAAAATGGAGTACATTTACACATCAGAGTATTACTTGGCTGTTAAAAACAATAGAACTAGAAAACATCATCCTGAGTGAGGTAGCTCAGACCCAGAAAGACAAACATAGTATGTACTCATTCATAATTGGATATTATCTGTAAAGTAAAGGATAACCACACTATAACCCACAGACCCAAAGAGGCTATGTAACAAGGAGGGCCCAAGATCTCCTTGGGTAGAGGAAATAGAAAAGATCTCCTATGTGAACTGGGTATGGGTGGTGATAGCAACTTGAGGAGTTGGGTAGAGGGTGGATGGAGGAGGAGGTACTGATGGCTGAAAATGGGGGGACATTTCAGGGTCAGGTAGAAACCCAATGCAAGGGAAACTCCCACAAATGTAAAAGGATAACCCCAGATAAGACTCCCAGAAATAGTGGATATGTAGCCTGAACTTGCCATCTCCTATAATCAGATTGATGAATACCTCAATTGTCATTAGAGAGCCTTCACCCAGGACTGATGGAAACAGAAGCAGAGACCCATAGTAAAACATTGGTCTAAGCTCAGGGAATCCTGCTGAAGAGAGGGAGGAAGGATTGGAGGAGCCAAAGGGGTCAAGGACATCACAAGAAAACCCACAGAAACAAGAAAACCAGTTCATGGGAACTCAGAGTCTGAACCAAGAACCAGGGAACCTGCACGGGAGTGACCTAGACCCTCTACATAGATGTGACAGTTGTGTAGCTTGGTCTACTTGTGGGACTTCTAACAATGGGAGCAGGGGCTGTCCCTAATGCTTTGACTGGCTCTTGGGGACCCTATTCCTCCTACTGGGTCACCTTGCCAAGCCTTAATACAAGGAGAGGTGCTTAGTCTTACTGCAACTTGATATACCATGTCTTGTTGATATCCATGGAAGGCCTGCCCCATTTGAGCAGAAACAGAGGAGGGTATATTGGAGGTGCAGAGGAGAGGTAGGAGGAGGGAATGGGAGGAAGGGAGGGATGGAAAACTGTCAGGATGTAAATAAATTAATTAATTAAATTAAAAAAGAAAACATAAGAGCATACAATACATCTCAAAGCATTCTTGAGAAAAAAAAATTCTATCAGTATAAATGATGGCCTTGGGGTAAAAAATATTTCAACTACAGTACTTCTCAGAAAATACCTGTTTTGAACTTTATTGCAAACAATTTAGCTTTCAAGCATGAATGAAAATTTAATTGACCAAGTGCATTTATCTATCACCCTTTCTTCTTTCCTGTGACGTTAACCACAACTAGGACTCAGTAAAGGCAGCTGTGTGGTCCTCTACAGAGGATACATGAAAAAAAGCCATGAAAATAGTTAAAAGGCAGTAAAGCTTTGGAAGAAAATTAAGCTTTTAGTTCACACACACACCTTTAGAAACCCCAAGGCGCAGGGTACTAGTCTTAATATGGAAACCACTGCTTTCTCACATGCCAATTTATGAATATGTTTTGCTCAGCCTGTGCAAGATACATGGGATAAATTAGACACCTGGTTTCAAAGCACTCTCATCTTCTGTGAAGAAAAAAGAAAAATCACAGAGCATGTGACATCTTTTACTTGCACTGGCATCTAAAGGACATGTGGGATACCATAATTGGCACCAATAGCAATAGTTTCTGTTTAAGAGGGAGACACAGACTCTCACTTTCACAGCTGGAGGGGAACATAACACAAGTTCTGAAGGACTTCAAAAGGAACATTTTTGCTTTTGGAAAGGCAACATTCTATGCTGTCACCAGAAACTTTGAAAACAGGATTTCCTTTAAAAGATAATAAAGCAAGAATCCTTTATGATCCCTAATCTTTCCCTTGTCATTTGTCTCTTTGGTGTCACTTAACAGGCCACCTTCAGATTATATAAAAACAAGTTCATAAAAAAATTCAGAGGTTAAGTCATGTCTACTTTGACTTCATTTTTAAATGCTTATATTGAAAATCAGTTCTATATTTGGCTAGGAGGAAACCTGAAGTAGTTGAATTCATACTTTTTTGTATCACACATAGAATTAAGTGTTATAACTATTATAAAATATTTGAGAACTAAGGAGAGAAAATTCTAACCAGGTATGGCCTTTGTAGAACACAGTAAACTCCCCTTTGGAGTATTTTATTAAAGGTTATTTACATTTTTCAGCATAATTGAAAGAGGCCACTTTACAAAATAGCCTTATAGAAAGATTTTAAAATAGTATATCAAGCCTAATAGCAACAAAAAGGTGTCATATATTTAATGAAAGCCAGCAGATAACAAACATTTTACATGAATTTCTTTAGAAACTTCTTTATGTTAAATTCAGGCCAAGCTTAATTTGGTTTGAAAATGCCAGATTTTAAAAATGCCAAAAAAAAACACAAAACAAAATGAAACAAAAATCTCCCCACCACACACAAAATACAGATTCCATTTTGTGTTATCCAACCACTTATGGGCATGGGGCCTGCCCTGAAGTGTAGTTGATATACCTAGTGATACTTCTTTGGAGAAAAGGTATTTTCCCATTTCCCATCAAGAATCAATTGCAAATAGTTTCTTGGTTAATGGTGGGACTTGGTGTCTACTTCCCCTTTTCAGAGCAGTGACTAGCCTGGCTTGAATATGTACAAGCCTTATGAGTGTTGTGTAGTGCCTATGTAGCATCAGTCCTGTTATGTCTGAAAGATACTGTTTTCTTGGAGTCTTCCATTATCTCTGACTCTTAAAATATTTCTGCATCCTCTTCCACATAAACCTCTGAAGCCTGAGGTTAGAATGTTTGGAGAAGACATTCAGTTTAGGACTAAATGCCCCAAAGTCTTTGACTCTCTTCACATTGTCTAGTCATGAGTTTCTATGTTAATGCCCATCTACTACAAGAAGCTTCTTGTATGTGGGTTGAATACAGCACTATTGTATGGTTATAGCAGTATGTTATCAGGAGTCATTTTGTTGTTATTTTCCTTTAGTAGTGTAATAATAGCTTTTCTCCTAGGCCCATGATCTATCAAGTCTCAGGTTCTTGGCTGCTTTAGCAGTGTCAGGTACATGTTCCATCTCACGACGTAGACCTTAGATGTAATCAAAATTGGTTTGTTACTCCCATAACATTTGTGTCAGTATTGCCCAAGTACATCTTGCACTCAGGTTGTTGTTATAGTTCATAGATCTGGAGTTGGATAATACTAATGATTACCTTTCTCCTCTCTGGTAGTTTGTTTTCATTTTTCCTTTGTTTTTTTTTTAATTTTTGATGGGAAGAGACAGATAAAGAATGAAGCTGAGCCGGGCGTTGGTGGCGCACCCCTTTAATCCCAGCACTCAGGAGGCAGAGGCAGGCAGATCTCTGTGATTTCGAGGCCAGCCTGGTCTACAGAGCGAGTGCCAGGATAGGCTCCAAAGCTACACAGAGATACCCTGTCTTGAAAATCAAAAAAAAAAAAAAAAGAATGAAGCTGGATTGATAGGGAGGTCGGGAGAATCTAAGAGGAGATTGGAGAAGGGGAAAACATGATCAAAATAATTGTATAAACATTTTAATGAAATAAATAAAAATTTAAAAATAATAAAATATTTTTTTTAAAAAGATACGCTCATGCTTGGCTACTAGCACTCAGAAGGTTGAGGGAGTAGGAGTGGAAGTTCAAGGTCATCTTCACTGCACTAGACCTTGTGTTCAAAATAACACAACAGAAGGGGGAAAGAGAGGGCTGAGCGAAGGAGGACTGCAAGTTGAAGGCCAGTCTGGGATGTTGTATAAGATCTCACTTTCTGTGCAGCAGCAGGTGTGTCTTAAACACAAGATAACCCATTGCAAGTTGGCAGGCAATAACGATTGACTTGGTGATAAGTGAAAAAAAATTTCCAAGGTAAATTTGCAAAAATACACATGCCTAACATGTGCACCATTTGCTTTACATTCTTTCTCTTTGGGATCTAGGCAAAGTTTCAGGTTTTCTTACATTAAAGCAAGCCCTATTTCTGAACTCATTATCCTTCTTTTTCTTTATAAAATAGTGTCTTACTATAGAGCAGATTGGCTTCAAATTCATGATTGTTCTGCCTTAGCCTCACATGTACTGAGATTAGTGTCTGAACCACCACACACAGCTAGATTTTTTTCTCTTGTTTGTTATTTAGGGTTTTTATTGTGATAAATCTGTCATTCTAATGGCTAGACAATCGTAATGAGTTGTTTTATTTTTAGTTTATTAATAAGAGTTATTTTATTTGGTGACCTTTGAAACCATGCTCTGAAAATCCAAGCCATTTTCTTCTCTAAACAAGCATTGTCTTGACATTTTGATCTTAAAATGTTTTTATTTTTCTAGGCTACCCTGAGTTATTGCTCTAAATTTCCCTCCAAAGCCATTCATTCTTGGCAATTATCACTATCCCAGTTTGCTTGCCTATCTTGGAATATGTATGCAGTTGAATGTGAAATTATCATCAGAGTTGTTTTTAAATGGTATTCATGTAGAGCCTAAGCATGAACACCAGAACAGAGCCAGGTAAACTTACAAAACATATATAATGTTCCCATGTCTATAAAACTTGTTGTTGTTGACAGCACAAGTATTATCTGAAAGTACAAAATGAAAGTCATTGATAAGTTTTCTACTGTTCTTGGACAATCCCTTGGTAATGAGGATAAACATAGTGCTTTCACAAGATTTTCTTTACACACAAACAATAATAGATAATGTTAGAAAATAAAAGAGAGAATACCAAACTGACCATACAGATCCTGACAATGAAGTAGATTCTGAGGCCTAAACTACTCAGCCAAGTACAAGTCAGGTACTATGTGCAGCCCTTGTTTCGAAGTCTTTGGAAAAACAAAACAAAAATGCTCACATTCTCAAAGTAACTTCTTTCCCTGATCCAAACAACAACCCCTTCAGCATGTTGTATCTAGGGTGTCATGCTATTTAATGTGCTTCAAAAGTACAGATTGAGACATGGGACAAAACCTTTAACATAAAGCAAAATTCAGTTGTGACTCCATGAAATTCTTATACTTTTGTATACCTTATATTAAGGGACATTATTGGTTTATGAAAATTCTTACAATGTACTTAATTTGTAAATGACCCCATTAGCTTTCCAGGAATTTTTTGCTGGAAGTCAGGCTGTCTTCCTGCAGCTATTGATATCAACTTGCCCTCAGAGAAGCCTCTGGCAGTTTGGTAACTGAAGAACTGCACAAAGTATATTTCTTCTATGTTAGATTACTGTCACAAATTTTGCTTATTCTTTCCTTTCAAATTCATGGCCTCTTTTTCATTAATTGTTATTGCATATATATATGCAATATATATATGCATGTATATTCTGAAACATAACCTGCTCAGTCTATATAATGTTACTTGTGTACATGTTTTCAGGGCTAACTGTTTGGTATAAGAGAACCAATTGGTACGCTATTTCCTGAGGAACTATTTCCCACTCCTAGCCTGTAGTTGTTTGGATAGGGTAGAGAGTCCTGGTCTTTTCCCCAACCACTTTGGCATGCCTAATATTGTTCTTGTTCAGCTGATGCTAAGGCAGATAGATGTATTGATGAGACTTTATGGTTGTAGCTCCCATCATTCCTAGGAAATGCAATCTCACTGAAAACTCCCTGATCATCTGGCTCTTATAATTATTCTGCCCCCTCTTCTACAGTGTTCTCTGAGCCATAAGTACAGGAGTGTTTTGTAGCTGTATTCATTGGTACTGGTTCTTATCTTTTTTATAAATTACTTTTATTTTACAACTTATTTATGTCCAGAGCTTCAAACCAAATCTATGAAAAGAAATACTTTTTTTTTTACAGAAGTCAAGTAGACAAATAGCAATATCTGATTATTTCAGTTATACAAGGTACGAATTGTAGATGAGGATCAGAGAAGATTCATTAGATAATTGTCTTGAAACTTAAAAATTCTAGACTCAATGGACATGTTGGCACATACATGTAATCTCATCCCTGGAGAGGATGAGGAAGGATGATCTCAAGTTTGTCCTGGGGTTCATAGCAAGGGGAGGGTGAGGTAGAGTAGGAAGCAAAGAAATACTACATAGAAAGCTGGAGGAGAAATATGAAGTTGGAAAATGATCATTGGGACAGGAACAGCTCCATAATAGAGCATTGGCTACCACGCACAAATCCCTGGGTTTCACCCACAGCACCATCAAAGAAAATTACAAGGTAAACAATGTTATTACTATTCACCTTTATTGTTACTCAGTAGATCTGTTTTCTTAAAAATAGGAGGAGAAAGAAGAAAAAAGTAAGAAAGTAATTTTTTGTGAATTAAAAGTACCCAAATGAATTTGAATTAAGAACAGAGAACTAGATGCCTGCCAGAAGACCAGGTAGGCTGCCCATGGACCTTCCCCACTCTGTCTATTACCTCAGATCTAATTCTCAGTGTTGCCCTTAGTGCTGCAACAGAACAGCAGTTGCAGCTTCCCCTCCTCCTGTGCACACCCACAGTGTATCCCACAAACCAACCCCTCCAGCGCACTTCCCATCTCACCACTGGGTCCTAGCCCTCAAACCATGTGGATACTCCCTGCTCAACCATAGGCCACACCTGCCAGAAGACCAGGTAGGCTCCCACAGACCTCCCCCACTCTCTCCATTATCCCAGACCCAATTCTCATGGTCACCCCTAGTGTTGCAATAGAACACCAAGGGCAGCCCCCCCCCCAATTAATGACAACTGTGAATTCCTCAGACTATCTTTCCCTGGCCTCTGCTTCCCTCAGCCTCCAATACCAGCAAACATTCCCCAGTAAATACAGCAGCTGAGCAGACCCATAAAAGAGGCTACACTCCACCAACACACTATCTGATTATCTAGAGAGGAAACAGAAACCAAGGAACGAAACACCCACCCAACCAAGACAAACCCAAAAATCAGCAACTAGACCTATAACCACCCCCAACCCAGAGCCTAGATGCCAGCTTAAGAATACAATAAATAACAGCCAGGGCCACATGTCTCTACCAGAGCCCAGCTATCCTACCACAGTGGGTGCTGAATATTTCAACACAGATGAAAAAGACCTTAAAAACAACTATATGAAGATGATAGAGATTCATAAACAGAAAATTGATAAATCCCTTAAAGAAATCCAGGAAAACACAATCAATTGGAGGAAATGAATAAACCCCTTAAATAAACCCAAGGGGAAAAAAACAAACAATTGAAGAAAACAAATAAAACAGTTCAAGACCTAAAATGGAAACAGAAGCAATAAACAAAACTCAAACTGAGGGAATCCTGGAAATGAAAAATTAGAGAAACAAAACAGGAACTGCAGAGACAAACTCACCAACAGAGCACAAGAGATAATTTCAGGCATCGAAAATTCGATAGAGCCAATGTGTATATTAGTCAAAGAAAATATTAAATACAAAAATGTCCAGACACAAAACATCCAGGAAATCAGGGACACTATGAAAAGACAAAACATAAGAATAGGAATAGAGGAAGGAGAAGAAACCTAACTCAAAGGCCCAGAAAATGTTTTCAACAAAATCATAGAAGAAAAATTCCCTAATCTAAAGAAGAAGATGCCTATAAAGGTACAAGAAACATACAGAACACCAAGTAGATTGGACCAGAAAATAAAATTCCCTCACCACATAATAATCTAAACACTAGCCAGGCATTGGTGGTGCATGCCTTTAATCCCAGCACTCGGAAGGCAGAGGTAGGTGGATCTCTGTGAGTTCGAGACCAGCCTGGTCTACAAGAGCTAGTTCCAGGACAACCTCCAAAGCCATAGAGAAACCCTGTCTCGAAAAAACAAAAAATAATCTAAACACTAACCATAAAGAACAAAGAAAATTAAAATCAGCAAGGGAAAAGGACCAAGTAACATATAAAAGCAGACCTATCAGAATTTCACCTGACTTCTCAGAGGAGATTCCAAAAACCGTAACGACTTGGAGAGATGTCTTGCAGACTCTAAGAGACTACAGATGCCAAGCAAAACTACTATACCCAGCAAAATTTTCATTCACCCTAGATGCAGAAAATAAGATATTCTGTGATAAAACCAAATGTGAACAATACAAATTCAATACTACAAAACGTACTAGCAATAAAATCCAAACCAAGGAGGTTAACTACACACATGAAAACACAGGAAGTAAATAATCTCACAGATATAAAACCAAAAGAAGGGAAACACAGACACAGACACAGACACAGACACAGACACAGACACACACACACACACACACACACACACACACACACACACACACCACCACCACCACCAGCACCACCAACACCACCATCATCAACAACAAAAATAATAGGAATTAACAGTATCAATGGACTCAATTCCCCCAATAAAAAGACACAGATTAAAAGAATAGATATGTGTTTCTTGCATACAAGAAACACACCTTAACATCAAGGATATATATTACTTCAGTATAAAGAATTGGAAAAAGATACTCCAAGCAAAGGGATCTAAGACGGAAGCTGGTTGCAGCCATTTTAATATCTAGCAAAATAGATTCTAAACAAAAATTACTGGCTGAAAACAAAGAAATGTTCAACATCCTTATCCATCAGGAAAATGTGAATCAAAAGTAATTTGAGATTCCATCTTACCCCTGTCAGAATGGCTAAGGCCAATAACACAAGTGACAGCTCATGCTGGTGAGGATGCAGAGCAAGGAGAACACTCTTCCATTGCTGGTGAATACAAACTTGAACAGCTACTATGGAACTCAATATGACAGTTCCTCAGAAAGTTGGGAATCAATCTACCTCAAAACACAGCTATACCACTCCTGGGGGCATATACCCAAAGGATGGTCCATCCTACCACAAGGACACACTTGCTCAACTATGTTCATAGTGGCAATAGCCAGAAACTGGAAACAACCTAGATGTCCCTCAACAGAAGAATGAAGTAAATGTGGTACATTTACACAACGGAGTGTTACTTGGTGGTCAAAAAATGACAGTATGAAATTTGCAGTCAAGTGGATGCAATTAGAAAAAAATCCTCACCGAGGAAATCCAGACCCAGAAAGACAAATTTTTACAGTATGTACTCACTTATAAGTGGACATTAGCTATTAAGTAAATGATAACTGAGCTACAATCCACAGACCAGAAAGATTAGGTAAAGATGAGGGCTCTAGTGGGAAGCATGACTCTCCCTGGGAAGGGGAAATAAAATAAATTCTGTGGGTGGGCTGGGGACAGGTGAGGATGAGAGCAGGAGGGATCAGGTTATGTCTGGTAGGGAAAGAGGGAGAGAGTGCAGAAAGAGAACATGGAATTAGGGTGCACTTGAGGGGTGGAGTAAAAACCTAGTGCAGTGGAAACTTCCTGGAATCTATGAGGATGACCTTAGTGAAGACTCCTAGTAATGGAAGACACAGAGCTTGAACTGGCCATCTTTTGTAGCCAGGCAAGTCTTCCAGTGGTGGGACTACATTACATTCAGTTCAGCTGTTTGCCCAGAATGTCCTGTGGAAATCCCTAAACATCCTTGACTGATGCTAGGACAGGGGGGTCATTTTCTGAAAACTGTCAGTGGGGCACCATTGCTGAAGATAAGTTCCTCTCAGCTCATTCAATGTAGATAGGTTGAGCTGGCACGAGCTTGGAGCTTTACCCATAATCAGACATTATGCAGATACGTCTAAATTGAAGGTCTCCATTGGGTCCCTCCCTTCAGAGACTGAGGAACCTCTCAGAAGTAGGAGAGGAAAGATCATAGGCATCAGAGGGCATGGAGGAAGCCAGGAGAACATAGCTCTATGGGCTCATAGAGAGTGAAGCTGCAAGCATGGGTCTGCACCAGGTCCTCTGCATATATATTATAGCTGTGAGCTTGATGTAATTGTGAGATTTCTAACAGTGGCAGTGTGTGTATATCTGACTCTTTGTGCCTGTTCTTGAGACTCTTCCTCCTATTGTGTTGCTGTGTCCAGTCTTTGCCTTGTCTTAATTGTTTCTTGTTTTGTACTGTTTGGCTGTCTTCTCTTCTCTTGGAGGCCTGCTCTTTTCTGAAGAGTGAACTGGAAAAAGCCATGACTGAAAACATAGTCTGAAAAATGAAAAACTAGCAAATGTATTAACCCCAAGTGGAGGATCTTGTATAAACACAAGCACACTTCTTCACACAGAAGGGCTTTTTTTTCAAAACTAACAAATATATCATATATGTGTGTGTATATGCAAACACACACACACATATATATACATATATATATATATATGTATATGATACCATTAAGCCTCATCTGGCCTTGAATTATGCAACTGGTGCTGGCCAGCTGGGATTATAAGTATGTGCTCCACACCAAGAAAACCTATTATATTTTAAAAGTCATGTCTACTGTATCAAAATCCACAAGTATATGATACCTATATAAGTAAAATAAGAGGTCCTCAAAGGGCTTGTTTTGCAAAGTAATTAGACAAATTATGTTTCAACAAGGGACAAAGCACTAAGATATTCAGTTGCTTGTATAATTATGTAAAGAATGTCAAGAATATTGGTTGATCAAAAAACGACAAGAACCATATTTTTGAGTTGCATGTTTTACCCATAGTATCATAGAGTGAATATAGATACAAAAAAATCTTACTGTAAAAAATTAACTTTGGGGCTGACAATATGGCTCAAAGGTTAAAGACATTTGTCACTAAGTGTGATAACCCAAGTTTGACCCTTGGGATCCATATGGTAAAAGGAGAGACTGCTGTAAGTTGTCCTTTGACATCTGTATGTACACTGTGATATTCACACTCATATTCATATACACAAAAATAATACAGATATAATAAAATTTTAAGCAAAAGGGAATGCTATTAACCAATATTAATGTAGACCCCAATGATTTGAAATTGATGAATTTATACTACACTGAATTTGACTATCTACAAAAAAGGAGAATTAGCTAAAAGAGTATTATAACAAGACCGAGCTTGGGTATGGGTTAGGGAGAATGACTGCTGTGAGAAAATATTGCTTGTATGTTATAAACCTTCAAGCACCTCATACACTCATGCTCACATAGCCATGGTTCAATTATATCTGAAAGTACATTTTCTCTTAAAATAGTCTGCAATTCATAGATACCTGCTGCATAACACCTCTCCACCTTTGCAACAAGGTCGTAATTTTCCCTTGTGATATTTTTAGTTCAACCTCAGGCTAGAGCAATGAGGGTAGAAAGGCAGGGAAGGGTAATCATAATCATTAAGGAAACAGACAGTGTAAGGAGGCATCTCAACCAAAAGGCAATGTTTCTAAACTTAAAGCCCATCTTAGAAATTAATAACATGTTATTTTCGTAATTACAATTCTGGACTGTTTATACTGGCCACTACATCAGGAAGGGCTATAAATCTCCTTCTAGAAGGGAGGGGTGCCCTAGTCTTACCAATTGAAATCAACTGAAAGAGCAGAATAACCTTGCTTGGGACAAGGATAACTGTGGCCTTTGTAGCCTATCTTCTTCTTGCTGCCCTTGGGGATAACTGTTTTCAGAGATAACCGTGTCACCCATAATGTCCATACCCTCAAAGAAATCTGGGATTTCAGAAAAGCCTCTGGCCTCAGAATTAGCCATGTTCCCAGGGATGCCAAGTGTTTAGAGATTGTCAAAGCCTCAGATGTGTCTGTGTTCCCAGAGATTCCCATGGCTTTGAAGATATCCACACTCCCAGAGAGGTTCATTTATGGTCACAATAGGTTTATTTATGATCCTACAGCAGTCGTGATAAAGATATGTACACTGGATTTTTGTTTGATCTATCTGAGAAAAGGCCTTCTCTGGACAGGGTGCCATTTAGACCTCCACTGACAGGACACTTAGAGGATTAAAGAACTTCCCAAGTGCAAGGATGATGCATTCCTTAATTGACATCTCTTCTAGTGACTCATTGCAGGTTTCTAGTTTCTGTCTCCAGAACAAAGAATGATATGTGAAAGAACAAAAAAGAAGAAAATAGCCTACAGGGATCCTGCTTCTATTATTTATAAGTGGCAAATTACCCTTTCTACTCGCCAGGTTGGGCACTGGACAGCAGGAGTGCACAGCAAGATATCTTCAGATCTCTAACTTATGAGGCCAGAGTGAGAATGCAGAAAAGTAGAAGTATGCTTGAGAAAAGGAGGTCCCAAGGGCATGGAGAGATAGAAATGTGCAGTGGGGGGGTTATGAACAAGCAGAACAGCTAAAGTGTTCATGGGAGGTAGAAGGTTCCAAGACCTCTAACTTGTCAAGCCTGGCTGAAGATAAGGCAGTAGGATTACCTAGTATATATAATCGATGAGATTTCCAGCCTGGCTGAGTTGGTCAAGTTGGTTGCAAGGAGTGTTCAGCTGAAGTCAGGTGTCCTGATACATGAGACCTGAGAACTCTAATCTGTCTTGTTGGTGTGAACACAGCAGAACAATGGAAGAGTGTTCCAGAGGCTGGAGGTCCTAAGATCTCTAACCTGTACAGGCATCGGTGACAGGAGTGCATAGCAGTCCTAGGGTTCCCAAGATATCTAACCTATTTGGTCACGGCTGTAGCTGAGAATCTCCTTTGGGGACTTTCCTCCTTACCTTTTCTAGTTCATGCACATTGATCTCAAGCATTGTTCTGCTTTCTAATTTCTTGAAAGCTCTCTAATGTATTCTTTCTTTGGACATGCTGCCCCATGTCAAAAATATATATCCCACATCTTAGACAAAAAGAAACTAAAAGAGGGTTAGCGAAGTAGTTAGTGGAGGAATTAATCACCAGTGTTTTGTATGCCAAGAAAATACTAGTCTGGTAGGTGGGAAGGTCTCCAAAGTAATATACCTTTAATGGTATTAAAGACTGTACTTACTAATAATTGAAGACTAAAGGTTTCAGAAGAAAGATCTCTGAAGAAGAATACACTTCGATTACAATAAACTTAAAGTACTTTTAAACATCAAGCAAAACTTTTGAGAAAATTGTAGATTTCATGTAGTTTTAAGATAAAAGTGGGAGGACTAATATCAACAAGATGGCAGAACCAGAAGGCACGGCTTCTCTTTCCCTGTATGACCACACCAAATTCAATGGCAACCTAAGGACAAGTCCCTTTGTGAGAAATTCAGACACTAACTGAAAGGCTCTTATTCCTACAATAAATGTCACATTTGCCACGTTAAAACAAATAGAAAAAGAAGAAACATCCACTCATCAGAATGCTCATGCAAAGCAGATTCTACAGACAGGATGGAACTTCCACTCATAGCTTCTACCTGAGCTGTAATTTAAATTCTGTGAAAGAACTGGATCACACATCTAATATCCCAACTTCTCCAAGTCCCAACCTGAATAGCTGGCTCCTTCCATGCCTTAGAGCTAACAGAGCCTTGTATCTCACTAAGGACTGTAGAGTCTAAAATGGCAGCTTTAACTATCAGGCAAATATTAAACACACCTCTTTTTCTGAGCTGAACAAAGAAGTGGTTGAAAATTCTACCTCTCTCCTTCTCCCCAAGACAGGAATAATCTAACTTCGCTAGAAGTTTCCAAAAAAAATGTCATCTGTAGAATTTGTGGAGGAGTGCTGATGAAACTGGACTCACTCTACATACCTTCTACATACCTGAGATGTATTAATACCAAGTCAAAAGCTCTGATCAGATTAACAGCTCAAAAGTCTTCTATACAAAGCCAACCCACACGACCAGAGAGGTGGAATTTTTTTTTTTTTTTTTTTGCTAGTGTAAAGATACCAGTGCAGTCAAGGAAAATGAAGAAAAAGAGAAGCATAAACAAAATAAAAAGATAAAACTGAATCCTTGACAGATTACAAAGAAGCATAGAAAAGCTCAGTAAGATTAGAAAAATGAATGAACAAAGTAAGCATTTAAATAAAAATAAAGTTCAAAAAATGAGAAGAATCTTCAGAATTCTCAAAGCCAAAAGAATAACTGAACTCAACATTGAATACAGGAGTCCAATGGTATTCTGGAAGAATCATGAAAAAGAATCTGCAAATTATGTGAATTATTCAGAGAAGCAAAAATGAAAAACAACAACAACAAAAATAAAAACAGGGAAGACTGTTTAAGGGATGTTATCAGACAGGCCATTATAATTCAAGGTAGGAATCTTAGGGGAAGATAGGAGAAGAGAAGATTATTTTTTGTCCAGGCAGATCAAGTGGTGGTGACACATCTCTTTAATCCTAGCACTCAGAAGGTAGAGTAGGTGGATCTCCATGAGTTCAAGGGTAGCCTGGTCTACAGAGTGAGTTCCAGGACATCCAGGGCTACACAGAGAGACCCTGTTTCAAAACAAAAAAATAACAAAAACAACAACAAATGGCCAGACGTGGTGGCACAAACCTTTAACCAAAGTACACAGGAGGCAGATGCAGGTGGATTTATGTGAGTTTCAGACAAGCCTGGTCTACGTAGAACATTTCAAGCTATCAAACTACATAGTAAGACCCCGTCTCTAAAAAAGATGAAAATTCTGCAAATCCAAGAAAAGAAATAGCTATCTGTCTTAGGTAGAGATCCTATTGCTGCTATGAAACACCATGACCAAAAAGCAAGTTGGGGACAAAGGGGTTTATTTGGCTTACACTTCCACATTGCTGTTCATCACTGAAGAAAGTCAGGATGAGAACTCAAGCAGGGTTAGAACCCAGAGGCAGGAGCTTATAAAGAAGCCAGGGAGAGGAGCTGTCTACTGGTTTGCTTCCCATGGCTGTTCAGGCCACCTTCTTATAGAACCCAGGACCACCAGCCTAAGCTGAGCCCCCCTCGTTGAAAACTAAATGAGAACATGTGTTACAGCTGGATCTCAAGGAGGCATTTCCTCAGCTGAGGCTCCTTCTCTGATGACTCTAACTTGTGTCGTTACACACAAAATACCCAGTACAATATTGGATTTAAAAAAAAAAAGCACAAATAAGGTGAACTGAAAGAAGTCCACACTGAGATACATAATAGTCAAGCTATCAGAAGTTAATGAAAAAAAAGAAGTTAATGAAAGCAGAAGTAAAAAAAAAAGTCATATAAAAAAGGAAATTTTCATATAACAGTTCAACAAAATCCTAACATGCCAGAAACAGGTCATTCTATTGCAATGATAGATTCAAACTACTGAAAGTGGAGAGAGAATCTTACCAATCAAGAATGCAATAGGAGGTGAAATCACCTTTCAAAAGTTAAAGTGAGAAAATTAGTTTCCAGGACAGATAAAAACTGAAGGATTCCGTTGCCACTAGACTGCCTTGTAGAAAATGCTCAGGGGTTCTTCAAGCTGAAGGACCGGTACAGCAGCACCACACTAGCATAGGGAAGTTTGTGACTTGCTAAACTTGATAAAGGTAAATATTTAAATAAATCTAGAACATCACATTGCACTATTGGTGGTCAATAAAGCCATGTTTATATTCCGTCTCAGGACTCTAAATGAAGATGCTATCCCTTCAGGAATGTATTCCAACAAACTTGATATGCCATGCTTGGATGATACCCATGGGAGGCCTGCCCCTTCCTGGACAGAAACAGAGGAGGAGTGGATGGGAGAGCAGAAGGAAGGTGTGGGGGGGGGCGATGGGAGGAGAGAATGGAGAAGAAACTGTAGCCAGGATGTAAAATAAATGAAAAATTTAATTAATAAAAAAGAAAGTATTCCAAACTTTGAGGTGCATGTTGGACCTTATTGGTGGCAATTTTTCACCAGATCTGTTCAGATCGGAAGGGAAATACATCGTTTCTCCACCCTGAGGCCCAGTTTCTTGTTAAAGAACTAGTATGGTTTGAAAACCCCTCATCCTTTACCCTGCCCAATAGATGATCAACTTGGGAGGATTTTTAAAGAAGCAATGACCTATTTAATTATTAAAATTGACACAGATTTGCAAAAAGCTTTGATTCTGGTTATATTCACTGAGGCTATGCTTCTCCCTGCCCATTATCTGAATGGTCATCTTTAGTCACCAAAGTTAAACACCTTTTCTCTTGGTTTTATTTAACAATTTGATATAAATATCTGTACCCCTTCAATGTAAACATTATAATATAGTGTCCTTGAATACTTGTTTGTTTGTTTGTTTGTTTGTTTTCTTTTGGGGTGTTTTAAGATAAGAGTTTTATGTATAACCATCTGACCTCAGACTCACTGTGTAGCTGGCAATGGCTTTAAATATGTGATCACTCTGCCACTATTTCTGATTGATGGGACAATAGGCATGCACCACTAGGCTCAGCTTCACTAATTTTCCTTTTGCCTTTGTTAATTTGGATTGAATACAGAGTAGTGTGCACCCTAGGCAAGTATTTTACCACTAAGCTATACACCCAGCCAGAGCAATTGTTTCTTAATAAAAATTCTTAAGGTCATATTAACTTCCTATTTCTTTCTATGCAAATGCATACTTGAATTTTGGCAACCTTATTTAAGTGAAATTATCGTTTTCATTTTTCTCCAAAAGGAAGCGTTTGCGTTAGAAAAACATCGTAAAATTAATTACCCCCCACAGGAGTATTAATATACTTTGCTGAAGTGGTTGAATTATTAATCAGGTTCATCTTCCAAATGATACCAAGTTAAATTACTTGGATTCCAAAACTAGGTATGTACCAGATGTCTTTTAAACTTCCTATGCTTCTGGAATAAAATTTTCCATCTCAAAGCATGGCAAACTATGAAACTTTAACCAAATATGATTCTGATGAGCATAATATGAAAGTTAACCTCTGAGAGCATAAATGCAAAGCAGTATTTGAATTAATATGGAGGACATCAAGAAAGTTTCAGTAAGGATAAACCAGTGTTATGGAATCTGTTTCTTAGAAAGACAAAAATTAAGTCTTGGAATCTGGATCAGAAAACAGTAATAAGACTAATATTCAAACAGATGAGCCCAGAGGCTAGCCTATATATGGTATCGATTCAATTTTGCAATCATTTTTGAGCCGTTCCTACCTGTGATGGTTTAAAAGAAAAAATGTCCCATATAGACTCAGGCACTTGAACACTTGGTCCCCAGTTGGTGGCAGTATTTGGGGAAATTTAAGAGGTAGGGCCTTACTGGAGGCCAGTGGAAGTGGAATTTGCAAGTTTAAAGCCTTCCTCTACTTCCAGTTTGTTCTCTCTGCTTTGAGCTTGTGGTTTCTGGCATGATCTCTCTGTCACAATTCCTGTTCCTGTCACTAATCCTGCGTGCTCACATGTCTCCCATCAAGATGGATTCCTTTCCCTTTGTAACTGCAAGCCAAAGTAAATCCCTTCTTCCATAAGTGGTTTTATGATTATGATGCTTCAATACAGGAATAGAAAGAAAAAGAACTGTTATACAAACTCGTACAGAAACCTACCTTCTGACAGGCACTAAAGCATGTTAAATGTCCCTGGAAAAGTATAGAGGAGTTACACCCCATGTTTAAATACAAAGCAGCTGCGTTGAAAAAAAAAAACAGCTATTTTGTAGATTTAAAGCTCCTTTGTGTAAAATGACAAGTTTGTCCATAGTTCTTTTTATTACTCCCAATCTATTACTAACATAAAGAAAAATATCATTACTGGTTCTCTTACCTTAAGTTTGCTGAATATCCTGTGAAGTGGTCTAGATGGATGCTGATCACTGAGCAGATTTGTGATGTGGAGACATTGGTCTTTTCAACCTTTGCTACCTGTTAAGAAAAGGCAAAAAGTACAATAAGCAATCTTTGCATCATTAGCTGTGTTAACAGGGTTTCCAAATACTGTCCACAAGGCACAGAGAATCTATTCTTAATGTACTATATTAATTTCTTGTCATAACAGCAGAACTTTCTTATGGGGAATAAAAAGAAAACATTAGAGTGAAAAAGAAGAACTTAGCTAATGGGAGAAGAGAACAAAACTATCCTATGATATGGTAAGGTAAAAGTGGAGTTCTAAATTCACAAAACTAAAAAGAACAAACAAGGATCACTACTTAGAAGAAGGAACCAGTAAGAATTGTAAATTATGATTAAAATCATAAATCATAAATCTATCCCTTCAGATTAGAAAATGATTTCCCTTAATCATTTATTATAACTAAAACAAACTCTTCCTACTCTGATCTTTACATTTTTCTGATTTTATAAAATCAACATTGGATGTTTTGGCAAGGGTAAATATTGATCATTCATTTGTTCATTTTTATGTCACCACATATGTAATATGTATCAACAAAGACAATCAGCTTCTGTCTTGGAAGAGGCCACAATCTAAAAAGTTTCAATGAAGTTATTGTAGTTGGCTTCCTCAGGCTGGTCTGTGATCATATCTGTGAGAGGTTAACATATCATACTTGATGTAGAAAATTCCAGTCCACTTTGGTTGGCAACCTCCTTAGGCCGGTTCCTGAGCAGTTTAAGAAAGCAAGCTAAGCATGTGCCCATGAGTGAGCAAGCTGGAAAGTTCCTCCATGGTTCTTGCTCCAATTTACTGCTTGAGTTCCTGTCCTGACTTTCCTCAGTGATGGACTGTGAACTAGAAGTATAAGGCAATAAATCATATCATCCCCTAGGTGACAACAAAAATTAAACTAGAATAATAAACAAAAAGTTCAATTAAATTGAATATTGTCAGATAAAAAGGCATTTGCCAAATGGACAAATGAGAAAGGACATTCTGTTGGGGGGGAATAAATCTCTGTATACACACGAACAAGGGCATAGTGGGGGCGGGATGAGAACACACTGTCCAAGAGGCCAAGAGTCAGACCAATGAATGTATACTTTATTTGATGACAATAAGGAGAGCTAAAGTCATGACAGAAGGAGCATCATGATTAGATATGTATTTTCAAAAGAAAGTTTTGGTAGCAGTAAGGAGAAGAGACCTAGAGTAAATTAGTTTGGATATAGGCATACAAACAAAGGAAATACTAGTATCACGAATGTTCATTAGTAACTCAAATAAGGAAACAGTAGTGGAGCCACAGAGATATTTGCATATCCATGTTTATTGCTGCACTTTTCAAAATAGCTAAACTACAGAACTAGCAATGAGATTTTACTGGGCTTTCAGAAGGATGGAATTATCAAATGTGTAGGAAACTACACATTTGGAAATCAATATTGTGGTGATTTCTCAGAAAATTGTGATTCGATCTACCTTGAAATCTAGCTAACCCACTCTTTGGCATATACACAAAGGACTCTATATCCTACTACAGAGACACTTGCTCATCCATGTTCATTGCCACTCTATTAGAAAGAGTCCAGATGTCCATCAACAGATGAATAGCTAATGAAAATGTGATACATTTACACAATGGATATTATTCGCTGTTAAAAATGAAATTTGCAAGCAAATGATGTAACTAGAAAAAAAAACATTCTGAGCGAGGTAACCTAGACCCATAGACAAATATAGTATGTATTCACTTATATGTGAAAGTTAGCTTCTAAGCCTTCATTAGGCATGCTACAATCACTATAATGACAGAGACTAGGTAAGGAGTAAGGGACTGGGATGCCGGGAGTGTTAAGGTGGAAGCTTCATCCCAGCCCCTGGCATCCATATACCCAAAGTGTCTAGAATGTTATGGTGGAAGTTCCATCCAAGCCTCCCCCCATCTCTCTCCAAACCCTGATGAATCTCAGAAAACCCACCAAATGCTGGGCCCTCCCCCAGAGATATTCAAGACCACTCCCACAGGGTATTTAAACTGTGCCCAAGAGAACAGACTCGTGGTTTTTCCGGTCTCCATTTTCAGTCTTCTCTGGGGGGCTGGAAGGCCATCCAGGTGGGTTATGACCATTAAACGTGGTGTTTTTCTAATTCAGTTTGATTTGATCTGATTTGGATTGCTGCATTGGCAGAGAAGCTTATCGGGTGTAGAAACTTTTCAATTACAATGAAAACAGTACACAAGACTAGAAAAGTAAAGAGTTTAAGGCTAGATTATTTGAAGCAGTTAACTATGCATACTTCCCTTTTCATATTTTAAAAGGGATTTATTACTCTCTATGTGTGTGTGAGTCAGTAAGAGGATGTCAAATTTCTTTGAACTGAATTTATAGGTAGGTGTGAGCCTCCTGATATGGGTGCGGGAAATCTAAGCCAGGTCCTCTGCAAGAGCATCAGGTGCTCTTAACCACTTAGGTTCTCCAAACCCCTTGAAAACTTTCAAGCACTTTGTTTCCACACACACACATACACACACACACACACACACACACACACACACACACACACACACACACACACACACACAATTGCTTTCAATTGTCATAGAAAAGAGTCAGCCTTTTAAAAAATTCAGCTGAATGATTAGAGTGGGGTGAAAAGAGAGTGGTCATGTAGGAATATCTAAAAATAAAACTTCAAAATAAGAAAATGTATATTCCAGATTTCTTTTATAAACATACATGCACAAACATAAAAACATTAGAGAGTGCCTGAGTTTGAAGGACCACCAGAAATCACCTAAGAATTTTTAAGCTGACATTCAGGATCTGTGGATCTCCTGACATTGATACCCATTCTCTATATGCATTTTAGAGGAGGGGAATTAATCATATTCTTAAATAATTATGTTTATCCTTCATTCTAGTCCAACCACTTTCCCATACAGATTGAAAACCTGAGAGTCAGAGTGAGAAATAGACTTATCCAGAGTACACAGTGAAATATTGGCAGAGCTGAATCCAAAAACTTTTTTTCATATTTTTCCACCATTGCTGATTACTACCTCCTATAATTAAAATCAGGCAAATTCTTAAATATTGCTGTCATGAGAATTAGCCTTCAGCAGTTCAGGGTTTGAGGGGAATTCACAGAGTCAACGAACTAATCACTCAACTTGACTTTTCTATCTAAGGGAATAAAACTTAATTCTCTGGTGCTGGTGAAAGGGAAAAATTTAACTCTTGGGCTGATGTAAAAGGGAAACACACACACACACACACACACACACACACACACACACACACACACACACACACACACAAATACATGTACACACGCACACACCTCCAGCATGTCAGGGTCTCATCTAGGGTGCTGATGAATGGCAAGCCTTCAGCAGGTCAGAGAAACTGAAAATAAGATGGCAATGTAGGCAAACTACTGGACAGACAAACAGACACACGAGGACTTTTATGGGGGCCAAAGCTTAGTTCTTCACTTTATTATTCTTTCTGTTGCTTATTCTACTCTATTTTCTTTCTGTTCTTTTCTCTTACCCTGATGTTTCCTTTATGTCTATTCTTAATTTTTCCTTCTATTTCTTTTCTCTTACAGCTTATATACCCCAGCAAAAATATTTCAAGCAGTATAAAAATTACAATGTGGTTACATTCTATTTTTTAAGTGAATGAGTACAATGAATGTAAGTAAAAACACAACTTATTTTCCATATCCCTTACATGATTAAACATTTTACATATTACAGGTGAAAAACAAGTTTCCTCAGGAATCCACATACAGTCATACCCAAGCAACTTGTTATAGATTAACAGAGTGTAAGTAAGCAAGGTATTTTTCTCAGCCAGTTCTTTTGCTGGCAGGCTGCATTTTGCAGTTACAAAGAAAGGATCAATCACTCCATTATTTATCTCAAAAGGTAATCTTATAAGAAATCTTGAAAGAATCACAAATCTAGACTTTTATATATGAAAAACAGTCAGCTCTACTTTAAATCCTCAGGGTGCATACTCACTTATCAACAGGTTTTTGTTTTTTGTTTTTTTTTTTTTAATCAGCAAGCTGAGGGCAGAAATGGGTACAAGGGATTAATCATTTTCCTTGATCACCAACCTATCCTAGCAAGAAAGGTATGTCAGCCAGCAATAAATAGCCAGGCTGCCATTGTTCCTGTTTCCTGACCTCAGGGAGTCCTTTGATCAACTATTAAAAGTGTGTCTTTATAAACATTAAATTGCTCCCCAAGATTTTCTCCCTCAAAGCCATTAACAAAAACATCTTTACCTAACCTTACTAACAATTCTACATGTCTAAATTCTTTCTAAGGGTGGTGGTTGATTCATTAATCTGCTCCAGAAGCAATGCTTGGAAAGAGTCAATCACTATTATTGTAAGTACCAATGACAATGCCCAGTTTGGGGCTAGAGACCTCCCCCACACCGAGAGTTTTCATACAACCCATAAATTATGAGAGATGTGGGGACCATGAAGGCAATAATCAAAGCTTTGCTCAATAAGAGCATGAGGGCCTTAGGACATGTAGTCCTTGGGGGTTTGCCTCTCCATGGCTCATTAAGGAGTGGCTTTGCCTACCACCCAGCGGTGTTGCTTGAGTTT
This sequence comes from Cricetulus griseus, assembly GCF_003668045.3. Lineage (NCBI taxonomy): Eukaryota > Metazoa > Chordata > Mammalia > Rodentia > Cricetidae > Cricetulus > Cricetulus griseus. The sequence continues at coordinate 74,556,822 of NC_048604.1, read as the reverse complement.
CAGTGTTGCTTCTTGGTCCCCTCACATGGCCCCCAATACCTAAACTCCGGATTATTACCTTTGTAGTTTTTAAAACTTGCCTGAACTTGCTAGGATGCTAAGAAGTTTATTCCTTGGAATTTTCAATTCACAAGCTAAGGCAGAAAGGAAGCAGAGATTGAAACTGACAAGCACTCCTGTCCATCCATCAAGATAAGGAAGAAAATGGCCCTTCATTTTGTATAAGAGAGTATGCTAAGTATAAAATAGTTAAACAACTGGAAACAACATAGTGAGTGGGACTAAAGACTACTGGGACTTCCTGCATGGATCTTTTTGCCTTCTTGTGTGGGAGAACCTACTCTCAAGCTCTCAAAAATCCCTCATGAAGAAAGCTGAAAGATTCAGTCAGCCCCTACAGGAAAAAGCTCAAAAGTGCTGTAATTAGAAAACACATTTAGTTCTCAGTCCCACCCACTGATGCAACTTCTTTAGGCTCCTTATGTGCCTCTATTCTCCGCCTCGTCTACTTTCTGAATCCCTGTTTCTACCTTAATATGTTCAAAACATTTACACTAAGTATAATGTGCTTTGTCCTGATTATGCCACAAAGAGAAATATTTTGAGGTCTTGGAAGGCGAAGGTGAAGAAAAGAATGCAGAACAGTGATTTGAGAGTGCATTATAAGAAGATAGTTTCCCTCTTTTTCTCAGATAGCATACAACAGTAAGAAATTCTGGACGGTGTTTCAGAAAAATATTAGTACTTGAATGTTAATCTACCCACTCCTGAACTCTAACCTCTATAATTCTATAGAGAGAATTTATTTCCACAATTTGACTCAGATAAATTCCAACAAATTGTGAAACTGAGTGCTTTTATCAACTTGCCAGGCCAACACTGATATAATTCAAGTACTATGTAAGCAAGGATTACCGATACACCACAGTGGACTCTGCCCATCTGTTTGCTTTTATGCTCTATCCTAATCAGACATACATTTTTGCTTACATAATAATAGAAAACCATAGCCTCCAACCAAGCCAAAGTGAAATATCTTTCATGTATAAGGATTAGATCAGGAATTCAAGGCCAACCTCAGCTACAGTGGGTTCAAGTCCAGCCTATGCTGCAGAAGAGGCCCTGTTAAAGAATTTTTTTCTTGAAAAGAAGATAGCAATAACTGCTTTACCACTCTATTAAAGTTGTGGTGACTAAACATCCTAGGTCACAGAAACAATGATGCAGGTAGGGAAAAAATAAGACCCACAGAAAGGAAATATTAATACAATTACTACAAAGCAACCAAGACACTATAATGAGGACCATCTCATTATCTCATTAAATGGTTTTCTATTGTCTGTGCCAGTTTTCTCATCTCCCAGTATTGTGCATTTCAGAAGGCAAAAGGAGAACACATGTGGATAGGGTGTAGTTTTTATATTAATGGAAAGAAACACAAAAATCTCAAAGCAAAAATTAATCAGTGGAAATAAATGTTTTAAAAGGGAGAAATGTAATAATAATTATGTTCTTTTGTCACACTAATGATGTCATTGGGCTTTCATTAAATAGATGTCAAATATCAAAGGAACACCTATGGAAGCACAAGCAACAGTGGACTGGTACTAAAGAAGTTTGATATGAGTGGTGCTTCAATAATTTTAACATTGTCAACTTCAATAAGAGTTAGGCTAGTTAATGAAGATAGTAACATTTATGCTCTTTGAAAATAAGGCTGACAGAATAGAGTGCTAGTGAAGTCAGCTGACTGTCATATTCAGAGAAGCCTGAGCTAAAGAGACCTCAAAGCCTGACCCCACAATGACACACTTCCTCCAACAAGGCCATACCTACTCCAACAAGACTACACCTCCTAATAGTGCCACACACTTTGGGGGCTATTTTTTTCAAACTAACCCAGTTATTAACCTGCTTGCATGCTATTAACCTGTTTGCATTTTCTGTAGATGCATCTAGGTAAGCAGAGTGTTTAGATAGTGTGTCAAGAAGATAGTTCAATTTCCAGTACCACATACACACACAACACACATACACACACCCACAACACATACACACAACTTGACTTTCTTGACTTTGAAAACTGAACTGTTAAAAGACTTTCTGGTGTTGCATATGACAACATATACCACAGTTTCAGCCTTTCAAACACTTGGTGTATTTCTCCTTGCCGTTTTGCTTTCTTTGTTTTTCTTTTTGATACAGGCTCTCATTATATAACTCTGATTAGCCTGGCAGTTTCTATGTAGACCAAGATCCACATTAAACTCATTGAGATCTGCTTGCTATCACCTCCAAAGTGTTAGGATTAAAGGTATACGGGATCAAAGAGCCACCACCTCTGACCCTCCATACCATTAAAAAAAAACCTTTTAGTTTCTTCTTTTTTAAACATTTATTTTATTTTTGATAATATTATCTTTGATAATTTCATATAAAGTACTATATTTACATCATTTCCACTCTATACCCCCTCAAACTCCTCCTGTGTATCTCCCACTTCCTCTCTACTCCATGAGCTCATCCTCTTTAATTATTTTTATCACATTTAAATATATTTATAACATGAAGAGAAGAGAAGAGAAGAGAAGAGAAGAGAAGAGAAGAGAAGAGAAGAGAAGAGAAGGAAAATGTTAGGAGGTGAGGAAGGACTGAAAGCAGATAATAGACATAAGCTGTAAAAGAGGATATAAAGTTTCTATTTCTAATTATGTTATGGATGTTTTCATTTTTGGTGGTAAAAAACAGGTAAAAACCATTTGATTATATATATATATATATACATACATATATATATATATATGTATGTATATTAGTCCAGCTTAATTGGCAATGATTATATATATCATTTCAGATCTCATCAGGTTACAGTAAAAAAGCAGTAATGAACATAACCCATGGCACAGTGCAATTTTCTTGCTGAAATTATTCATAGTCTAAAGTTCTTTGATTAGGAATTTGATAGACAGGGACACCACCAGTTGGGAAACCGAAATTCAGGAGCATTGTTCACTTATGATAGTTGGATAGTCAGTACCAAAAAATCATGGATTCAGAGGCAAATACCACCAAAATCGCAAGGTATTTCCTCAAGACTATTTGTATTTTCCTTCAATATTACACATTATTTGTAAGTATGTGACACATTAAGGAAGCAATGAATTTTATGGTGACAATACTAAACTAAAAAACAAATAAACAAGCAAACAAACAACCAGATACTAGCAGTAACCTTAGTACAATGCATAAGGATATTCATTTACAGTTACTTGTATAAAATAAATATTATGTTCAAGGAAAACGCTATGATGTTTCTCTTGCCTATCTGCATCCCTTGAAATTCATGTGATCTTAGACTGATACCTAAGACTTCAAGCAGAAAACAGACCAGGTATGTAGAGAGTGAGTATTATATATTTCCAAATTATAGAAGAATTGTTTTGAGAAATCTCCATTTAGAATGATTATTTTGGTAATTGGCTTGGTAAAATAATATTCCCATATATATAGATATGTTCCTCCTACTCCATAATTTGTATCATAAATGGATATATTATTTTGTAAAAAGCTTTTCTTCATCTAAATAAATGATCCTTTGGTCTCTTTCTAAAAAACAGGTAAAAATGTGTTCAGTAGTGAAAGTGTAAGATCCATGTGAAGCTCCTCAGCTTCAGAATGGCTATTCTAACTGTCCCCAACTTCACTGAGATGTGCAGACTTCAGGTCTGGTTAATTTGTCTGTGTTTTTTTCAATTTTATGTTTTAAAAATAAAGTTTGAAGGACTGGAGAGATGGCTCAGTGGTTAAGAGCAGTGGCTGCTCTTCCAGAGGTCCTGAGTTCAATTCCCAGCAACCACATGGTGGTTCACAACCATCTATAGTGGGATCTGATGCCTTCTTCTGAAATAAAGGTGTACACGCAGAGAGAGCAGTCACATATATAAAACAAATAAATCTTTCAAATGTAAAGTTTGTCAATTATGAAAACAAAAACAAACATATATGCACTTTATACATATAAACATACACATTTTTACATATGAAATTACAAATACACATGCACACATTATACATGTACATACATTTATACATATGTATTTATAAATACAATCTTCTGGGTCCATTTAGTGTTGCTTGTATGTATATGTGTTTAGGAATGACCTTTGGGGTTGGATAACCTGTCAGAGGTTTATTCCTGAAGAAGACTGATTCTCCCTCTCTTAGCAGCAGTTGCCTATAGTTTCATGTAGTGGTGGGGCCTTGTAAGATTTACCCCATCCACATTGGTGTCTTGGTTACTTTTCAATTGCTGTGAAGAAACACAATGACCAAGGCTGATTATAGAAGAGTTTATCAGGGACTTACATAAAGTAAGTTCATGACCATCATGGTGGAGAGCATGGAAGCAGGAAGGTAGGCATAGCACTGGAGCAGTAGCTGAGAGATTACATTTGGATTCATAAGCAAAGAGAGAGGGAGAAGTTACTTGGCCTGGTGTGGGCTTTTGAAACTTCAAAGCCTGCCTCCACTGGCACATCTCCTCCAACAAAGTCAAAACTCCTAATACTTACCAAACAGTTCCACTAAGCATTCAAATATAAGAGCCTATGGAGGCTATCCTAATTCAAGCGACCATAATTGGAATAACAATTGGTGCTGTCACTGTGCCAGGTCTTGTTTAGGTGACAATAATATTAATTCATGAATGTAACTCCATGTTATTTATAGAAGACAATCTCATAGCAGATATCCTGGTCCTCTGGATCACCATATTCTTCCCTCTTCGATGATGTTCCCTGACCCTTAAGTTTAGGGGTTGTATACAAATGTATCAATTAGGGCTGAGCAGTCCACAGTATGCTGTGCTCTGCATTTTAACTAGTTGTGGCTTTCTATAATTGTCTCCATCTACTACAAAAAAGCTTCTTCCTCCTTACCATTTTAGGATTATTTAATCTTTATGAAAGAGACAGACTTTACTAAACTCCCATATCAGAATGTTAGACACAGTTATTCCTGGAAAAAATAGCCCATTTTTGAGCAAATAATGGATCGTGACTTATCAGAAATGGAAATTATTTTCTGGACTGCTAGAGAATAACCAGCGAGATATCACAAAAATGAGGCAGAAATTTTCTTAAGGTATAAGCACCTCACTTAGGCATAGCTCTAAACCTGATACTAGCACTCACAAGTTAGCAATTAAATATCCAAGCCTGTTGTTGTCCAAAAAACTTATATCAGTAAACTCATGATATCACATTGAAGTAACAATTCTAGATTGTTCAAAATACCTTCTCACAGCTTTGTTGGACAGCAACGGGATTATTAGAGATACAACAAAGGGTTTACAAAGTGATTTTACATAATGCATGGCATAATAATCTCACATATGCAAATCTAACATTCTCAATAACAGCCAAAGTCTCAACATGTGGGAAGGGGAACTTCACAACGCAGAAATGAATAATAACAAAGAAGTGATCATCAGATGCCGCTGGTCTAGTATCTATAGCATACATAAATTGGCTCCGAGTTTGTCTGGCAAGAGCTTATTATCTATACACATTCAATACATCACATCTTGAATGATTCTTTAACAAAACTCTACTCCTGATATATAATGTTCTGATAACTTTTTCTGAAAATGTCCCAATTAATATAAACCCAATAATAACATTCACGTAAAACAGTGGCAATAGAATTCAATGTAAAGGAAAGAGCCAGAGACTCCGAAAATGAGATTCAATGGTTTCAGGTGTTAATGCCAAATCACAAGCTTGCTATATTTCAAGACACTTCAACATACAAGACACAATAACATATATATGTATATCTATACATATATATAGATATATGTATAGATATACATATATATGTATAGATATACATATCTATACATATATATATATATATATATATATATATATATATGGTATGTTTTGTTACTTTGAAGTAAAGGCACAATATTGCATTACTATAGTCTCTAACATTTGAATAGTTGCTCTTTTCAAGATTTGACTATTTTTCTGACTTCAGAGCTCAGAGTGACCGTAAGAGGTAAATACTACCACTTCCTAGTTACAGCAATTCAAACACAAAGGAACAAAGTGCTTTCATCCCATTACTTTAAATTATATTAAACACAGAGAGAAAGAATCAAGGACATCCTTGAGAAAAACTGCAGACTCTAAAAGTGCTTTTATAAAAATAGGCCTTTTCTATTATGTAATTTAAGACTAAGCTGGAACCCATAGAAAAGAAACAAATGGACACACTAAAAATTGCTTAACCATTATATTTAGTGTTGTATTGCTTTGAAGAAACACCATGACAAGAGCAACTCTTATAAAGGAAAGCATTTAATCAGGGCTACCTTACAGTTTCAGAGGTTTAGTCCATTATTGTCATTGCAGGGAGTATGGTATCATGCAGGCAGACATGGTAGCTGAGAATTCTACATCCAGGTCTGTAGGCATTGGGAAGAGAAGACACTGGGACTAACTTAAGCATTCAAAACCCAAAAGCCCACCCACAGTGACACACTTCCTCCAACAAGACCACACCTACTCCAAAAAGGCCACACCTCTTAATCCCTGAAAGGTAACACCACTCCTTAATTTCCAATCATCCAGATGGCATATAAGCCTAAAAGGGCCATTCATATTCAAACCACCAAAGAGAGTGGCACTGTTAGGAGGTGTGGCTTTGTTTGAGTGGGTATGGTCTTGTTGGATGAAGTGTGTCAGTGTGGAGGTGGGCTTTGAGGTCTCACATATACTCATGACGTACACAGAAAGACAGACCACTTCCTGTGAGTCAAGATGTAAGACTCTTAGCTACTTCTACAGCACCATGTCTGCCAGCATGCCACCATGTTGTACCATTATGACAATGGACTAAACCTCTGAAAATGTAACCCACCTCAATTAAATGATTTAAATGTTTTTCCTTTATAGTAGTTGCCATAGTCATGGTGTCTCTTCATAGTAATAGAAACCCTAACTAAGACTCACCACAGCATCTAGACAACATTTTAATATATATTATATATATATATAATATATATATATATTATATATATAGTAAAATATATCCCCTCCCTCTTGTTATCCCCTATAAATTTCCCACAACTACTAAAGTTCAAAGATGGCTTGCTTTAAGTCATACAGCTCTGAGTTCCCGGGTGGGAATTACACACAAATAATCTAGAGTTTAATTCTAAGTTATTCTAAGTTTAATTCTTATTACATAATCTTACTTAACTCTAATGCTTTTTTACAGAGGTAGAAGAGCAAAGGTACACATTTCTTTACTTCTGAATTTCCAACTCCCAACCATCTTTTCCAAGGAAACAGATTTAGGAACCATTATTTCAAGGAAGGTAGGTACTATATGTCTAAAGAAAATAAGCTCCCTATTATTTTTACATTTATTTTACTTGTTAGAAAGAGGATATAGTTAGCAATCACTTACAATAAAAAGATAATACTTGATTAATAAGTTCAAATATAAAAACACAGGTGCAATGGAAAATGGAGGAAAAATGCAGTTTACTCTTTCACAAATTATATAATGAGTTCCAAGTAGGCATATCTGAAGTGCATTCATATACTAGTAAAGGGGTGAAGAAGCTCATGTTTTAGGTATTACTTATTCTAAAAAGACAGGCATAGGAAATGGCAATGTATGCCAGTTTGTAGAGTGTTTATTTAGCAAGCAGTAGGCCCTGGGTCCTGCCACCACCACTACATAAACCTGCCCATGGCGGTACACACATGTAAACCTAGCACTCAGGAGGTAGAGGCAAGAGGATCAGAAGTTCAAGTTCATCTTCTGCTACACAGGGAGATCAAGGCCAGGGAACTAGAGACTCTTTCATCAGAAAGAAAGTAGACACACTTTCTCGAATCCCTCAGGGAATAACAAGATAAATCTTTCCAAAGATGAAATATTATAACAGCACAGGTTTGACAATACAACTTAAACATCTTAGAAGACAACAAATAGTAGAAGGAGGAGGAGAGAAAGAAGGAAGATGAGGCCATCCTTCATTTTCCATCATCCCTTTTGAGGATTTGGGATTATAAGGCAAAGCATACACGCCTTCATGCATGCTAAAGAAGTTGAGCATGGAAACAAAGCAACAAATGAAACTTAAATATCGTCAAATAATGGAAACAAGGGTTACATTCTCCCAAAAGGAACACTTGCCAATCAAATCCAGAAAAAGACAGTGATCTGTTTCCAGTTTTAGATTTACAGAAGAAATAAGAACAAGCTTATTGCTTTAAGTCCTTTGTTATCAATATTTAATTTTTGTGACACCAGCATCAAGTGAGAACTTCCTGTCCTGCATGCTGTAATGAAGATGTTGGATGATAGACTGAACAGAGGTTTTAGGTTTCACATGATAGGAAATCATGGCTTAAGAAAAGTTCTTTTTTCTTGAGCTTGCATTTGTCCTAACTGTGCTGTTTGTTCTAACATGCTGCATGTTAACACAGTTTTTGCATTGTTCTTGACAGGCCAATCTAAGTTTTAGCTGATGTTATTGAAAAACATCAACAGACTTTTCCCCCTTCTTTATCAGTTCTGCTTCCTCCCTTCACAAGAAGCAACGTGCAATCTACACTCTTTGACCCTTCACCCTTTATGGAGCAATGACTGTCCCAAAGATGAACCCCATCAGAGCCTTATAAAGTGATAGGTGGGGTGGTAAGTAGCTCTGTCAATAAAACATTTACAAACAGTGAGCAATTATTCTGAGGAAGAAGATAATAAAATGGAAGGAAAACTGAAGACTATAGAAGCACAAAGACTGAGTCACTGTAGGTTACTACCCAGGAGCCCAGGAGTGATGCATTAGAGATGAGAAGATAAGACTGAAAAGATAGGAATAGCAGTATTATTAAATGTTCATATACATTATCCTTAACCATCTAGAGAGGAACTGATGGCAAGGGTAGTTATGGCAGACAAAATATAAAGGTTATAGACAACAGAAAACATGAAAAGGTAACATCTCTTAGCTATTTACTAAACACATAGTAAAATGCATTTAAGTATCTAAGCCTCAAAACAAATCCCTTGGAGAAAATACATTTAGCCACTTTTGCAAATGAGTAAGCTGAGTCCAGACACTATATAACTTGTCACAAACCAACTGGTAAGTGGAAAAACCTGAACTCAAACTTTCTCACCTTACAACCCAAGGTCATCTCAGCATGCCTCTCTGAGAAACAAATGAACTTAGATTTTAATAATTCTATCATAATTGCCCAACAGTGATGTAAGCCTTATAAACACAAGTCTGAAAAAGTAGGCTACCTGATCGTTCTTACAGTGGAGGACCTGAGGACAGCCCCTATTAGTGATGGGCAACTTCTCTCCAGGAGCCATGATAGCATACCATCCACAAAACAGAATAATGACACAGCTCTACTGCTTTCAGTGTACCTGACTCTCAGTGATTACCACAGTTATCATCAGAAACATAGTCACATATGTACCCAACAAATATCCTATGATAAGACACAATGGGATTCTCCCCAACTTAAACAAAAATAATGGTCAAGCGATGGTAAGCAAGCCAGTGTTGGGAAGTTTTCTGTCTGTGTGCCTTGTCTCTTTCCCTCTCTCAATTAATTCATTTAGACTTTATGTATGTGAGTGTTTTGTTTACATGTATGTATATGCACCACATGTATGCCTGGTGCTCTCAGGGACAAGAAGAGGGCATTGAATTCCCTAGAACTAGAATTACAGAGAATCTATAAAAAGCAAAGTGGGTGCTGGGAATTGAAGCTGGGTCCTCTGTGGGAGAAGCAAGTGCTCTTAACAGCCCTTCTTTCTCTTTTGAGGCACAAGATCAATAGCTTTATTAGATCAGATCAGAATAAATGGCTACAAGCATAATATGATGGAGTTTAAAGCTCACAGAATTTTCACAGAGGACAACAACAAAACTTCCTTTTATGCCAAATTACTTATCTAAACCATTAGTGATCAATGTTATGCCTATTAACCACTATGTAGTCCATGACTTTTAGCTATTTAGTCCCTGTAAAAACCATTTGCATGTATAATCATCCAAGTTTGAAAATAAAGAAATCCAAGTTCAGAGAAGGGAATTTCTTGTCTGAGTTTACATTTGGACCATGAAAGAGAATTCTAAGTCAATGGTTCTTTCTCTTGCAATTCTAACAACTCTACATCTGGATTTAGGATTTAAACAGAAATGGAAAGCTGTGCCCTCTGATGATACAATAAAGCAAAGAATGTAGGGAGATTTCTCTCCATGTCAAAGCTAAGAGAAAGAGCATTCGAGATTCAAAGTGAGAGAGTTTGAGTCAGAGTGAAGGAGAGAGAGAGAGGCATAGAAATGGAACGAATAAGAGAAAATGTATCTGGAATTGTTTTGGTATTTAGACTCCATTTTGTTGATGTTTCCTGCAACCATGAAGCCTGGGTATTCTTTCAATTCTCTGGACTTACTGTTTTGTGCCTAGAATGGCCTATTGAGAGTCATTCTTCTCACTCCTTGTGATGTCTAAGTTCTCCATTGATTTAGAAATATTATCTTTGAAAATTTCAATCAAGCCAGGCAGATGTGGGTATCACAACATGTCCCAAGAAGGGATGATTTTCTTTTCTTTTTTGAGTTAGAGACTTTTTTATATAATACAGCCATGTGAGTCTCAAGGATGAAACTCAGATCATTAGACTTGGCAGCAAGTGCCTTTACCTGCTGCCATCTTGGTGTCCCCAAGAAGGAATCTTCTAAATTAAGTGTTTTGTCGAACTCAAATGTCTTCACATAGAGGCTTTGGAAAGGTAAAGCAAAACAAAACAAAACAAAACAAAAAAACGGAAAAAACAAAAAACAACCTCAGGTGTATCCTACCTCTCACTGCAGGACTACTTACTTCTGATAGATTCACAGAAAGGGTGAATCCGTGCCTTCAAACTGTATACTTGCTATTGATCCTAATAGATTCCAGTGGGAAGTATCAATCCAATGGTCTCAGAGATGGCTCTGGTTAAACTAAATGGATCACAAAATAAAACCAAAAGTCATAAATGCAGGAAAGGGGCTGGTAAAGATGAGCAGTGTGATAGGAATAGAAGATAAGATAGCATGAGAGGAGAGAGGAATTCATATCTTAATATATAATTTTCATAGAAAGAAACTTAAAAACCTCTTGAATAATATAATAAGAATCAATATATCAAGTATCAAAAAAAATGAAACTCTACCAGCCAACATGAGCAATACAAGTATGGATAGTAAACCATCATCATTAAGATCAAGGACCAAGCAAACAATATGACAAACATGGAAGGAACTTAGAAGAGAGGAAAGAAGGCGAGGAAGAACTTCATAAATATTATGAATTAGGTGAATATGTCTCAGATTAAATAAGTCAAGTTCTTCCTCCCAGGATCAACACCCAGGGTTCGAAATAATGCCTGGCAGTAACAAAGCTAGGGAACATGTAAACAGTCTATAAATGAAGGTACATAGGAGATAGACTCATAACCAGTACTAAAGAGTTAGTTTCTAAACTGCTAGAAGTAGAAGAGCACTTACTAATTATATCACCAATAGCTTCATTTTACAGATGAGAAAACTAGCTCAGAGTGCAGAATTATTAGTGCAAGGTCACATAGCCAGTTACCATCGGAGTCAGCTAGAAACAGCTCTCCAGACTCCTCTTTTAGAATGCTTTTCATCACAGCTAAAAAAGAATAATATACCAAATAAAGGAAGTACTAAGATACTTTTCTCTGCTTATTTAATTTATTTCATACTTATATAGTCATGTTGGCTACAAGTATTTAAAACATTTTATATTCATTAACTTCATAATTCTTAAATATTTATACTTTCAAAATAATTCAAGGTATTATTGTCACTATTTTAAGGGGGATTCAAGTTAAAAAGAAGTTTAATAACTTATACAAGGTTTAAAAAGTAGTAAATATTAGTAATCTAGTAAGTAATCAGGTTAGTAATCTACCTCTAAATTGTAAGATCTTACAATACACTATTCCATACATATGAACCATGTATTACTTGTTGTAAATGAGGTATGTGCACAAATTTGGCTAGTGAATAAGTTAAGATTAAGTTATTGCTCATCACACCTTTTAAGCTAAAACTACCTTTAAATAGAAATGTTTAATCATATATTTAGTTTTGTATCTTATTTTAGAAGCTCTTATGACAAAGGAATACCATTACTGAATTGGCTGTACATTCAAGAGAATAACCCTTATCAACTTAAAGATTGTCTTTAATAAAGTTTCTCAATAATAGAGATGTAGCTAAAGAAAAATTAAAGTGTTAAATTTAAAGCCCATTCTTGGATGGTGGGTATTTTGTGGACATATTTATTATCATTTGATATCAGGAACTCTGAGATATGAAGAAGGTTTTCAGGTTATCTTTTTTGTTGTTGTTGAATATCCAATCTTTAAATTTTTATTTATTTATTTTTACATTCCAACTGCAGCCTCCTCTCCTCCCACTCCCTCTCCCCACCCCACCCCCAATCCATCCCTCCTCTGTGTCTACTCCTAGAGGGGCAGACCTCCCATGGGCAACAGCGTAGCTTGATTATGATATCAAGCTGCCATAAGACCAAGTACCTCCCCTTGTATTCTGGCCTGGCAAGGCAATCCAGCATGAGGAATAGTTTCCCAACACAGATTATCATTTTTTACAGTGGTTTTATATTTACCTAAATCAATAGTTTTTTCCTATCTTCATTCATAATCTTCTCATACACAATGCTTTGCTTTAAAATATTATTTTCTGGATAAGTGCATAAAACATGATTTATATTAAGTATAAAATATAATGTGAAATTCTATGGCTTCAAGATAGGTAGCCTAATAGTACAGACATTCATTTAAATGTATAGACTTTGGGTATAGCTAATCTCATTGGGTGATATTCTTTATTTGGAAGTTCTTTGCAATAAAGTTTTAATAATTTTTGCAATTCATGTTAATGTTTTTAATTAAAAATATACTCATATATAAGGATTTTATATTTCTCTCTATTAGTTAATATTTCCTTTTTGTCTTGCTATGAGTCCTTTTCTTTCCTAATAAAAAACAAAATGATGAGAACAAGAGGCAGGAACTGGTCAGGCAGTTTGGGAGTACGGACCACAAAAGGGACTAGTCTGAATCTTGCCCAGGAAATGTTCTGCCTTTTCTGAGGCTAGGAATGCCAGGAGGGAGGGCCGCTTTGTTATCTCTCTTAGCCTAAATGAGCTTTAGCTCTCCTGTTATCAAAGCTGAGAGGGGCCAGCAGACCTACTGCAAGGATAGGCCAAGTGGAAGAACCAGTTCATCCCCTCCTCCCCATGACTCACCCTACTTACTGTCCCCTGTAGCACAGAGTTTAAGAAGAAGAGCTTTGGAATCTGAAGGCTGGATTTCCAAAGTGCAAAAGAAGAAATAATAAGAAAGAAAATTCTTAGACAAAGAAAATATCATGGCTAAGACAGGATGTGTAGATAAACATGATATCTGAACATACATATTAACAATCCCAGATTCTGATACTGGAAAAGTTCCAGAATGACTCTCAAATGGGCACTAATTTCTCTGATCTCTGTCAGGGCCTGAGGAGATCAAGAAGGAGATTGAAAAGAATGGTTAATTGAAATGTCATTGTATTCATTTGTTTATTTATATATTTTTGCCCAGATAAAACCTCATTTTGGTGATTTACACCATTGAAACTGTAAAAAAATATATGATCTGAAATATAAAACAAAGCCAAACAAATAATTATAAGCCTGTACTTCCTGCTAGCCCCTCTCTACCTCCATGCAGACCTGCAGGATGGAAAATGATCACCAATTTACCCAGCTGTAAATTGCTGACAACTAGATTTTTCTCTCTCTCAAGACTATCATGCCTTCCCTTCTGGACTGAGACTCCTTTAGTCTCTCAAATCTTTTTGTTAGCATGGATGGTAATAATTTTGGTTTTCCAGACCTATCAATCGAAGTCTATAGCTGACCCTTCTTATACTCCCCTAATCTACCCTTTCTATGAAAGTTCTATTAGCTGATAAAGAGGCCTATACTATTCACCAGCCTGGGAAAACTGCTGAACAAAGATGTAAAGTGGCCACAGTTTTCTTAGGACAATGGTGGCCATGCAGGAGCTTAAAGTTAGGATTTTAAAAAGTTATTCCTCATCTCCAGTAATATAGAAGGGCTGAAGATGGGCTTTTTGTTTGTTTTGTTTTTTTTGTTGTTGTTGTTGCTTTGTTTTTCATTTATTGCATCACCTGCTGGAAGTTGGAAAACAATAGGCCATCAAAAGGAAGGTCCCATCTCAGAAAGGCCGATTTATAACTAAACACAATGGGTTCACATCTCAGTGAGTACAAAGCTGAAATAAACACAACCAAGATAACAGAGTGCAGACAGATTTATTACCTTCAGCAGGTCATAGAACACTGCCCTCCAAGAACAAAGAGTGTTAGATTATTTTTATGCCTTCCCACTGAGAAATCTCTCCAAGCATTTACAGACTAATAAAAGGAAAATGCTTTAATAATAGTTGGCAAGAAGTTCTGGCTAATGCACAAAGGGGAGCAGGCCCTGAAATCCCCCTCAACTTCTAGAACTGCACAGCCCAAGTTATGCTTTGAACAATTAAACCTGTTTTAAGTGACAGAAACTCCAAGGTTTGAATGGGGAGCTCATAGACCCCAGACTGGTAGCTGGGAAACCAGCACAGGACTGATCCAGACCCCCTGAACGTGGTAAGTTCAGTAAGGAGGCCTTGGCAATCTATGGGGCTTCTGGTAGTAGATCAGTATTCATTTCTACTATACAATGGAATTTGGAGCCCATTCCACATAGAGGGATACTCTCTCAGCCTAGACACCCGGGGGAAGGGCCTAGGCCCTGCTCCAAATCATGTGACAGACTTTGAAGATACCCATGGACCAACCCCCCTAGGGAGCAGAAAGGGGGTGAGATAGGGGGTTGAGGAGCAGGTGACAAGGGAAGGGAGAGGGAACTGGGATTGACATGTAAAATAAGCTTGTTTCTAATTTAAATAAAAATATTTTAAAAAAGAAACTCCAAGGTTTGGTTGATTTACAAACGGGAAGATTCACAATGTAAAAATATCGCCATGGTTATCTTGAGACAGAGCAGGGCTGCTCTTCCGGGGCAGCTGGTAACCAGGCTTACACTGCCTGTCTGCAGAATAATGCTCATCCTGATAAGAGGCACAGCCTTGCTTAGTGGCTGTCTGCCAGGGTTGTCTAAATTCCCCTACAAAAGCAGAGCACCACTGCAGCTAAACTTTTACTTTTGTGTAACTTAGTATTCTCTAAACAAGTTTATTGGCAAATTCTTTATAACATCACTTTATCGCTTCAAGAGAACATCAGGATTTTATTTAGAGTCTATATATACTCACTTGGGAGTTAGCCCATTATTTGAGTATGTTCAATTAACTTGGTGGAGCACACATTTTAAAGATTAATCTGGGGCTAGTGAGATGGCTCAGAGTAAAGGCACTGGTGCCTAAGCCTCATGGGCTGAGTACAAACCTTGAAACTCACATAGTAGAAGGAAAGAACCCCTGAGTCTGCAAATTGCCCTCTGCCCTCTACATGCACACTGAAGCACACAAGCACCCCCTCAAACACATACAAAGTAAATAAATAAATCTAAAAACATGAAAATGAAAGTAATAGACAGCAATGCCTATGTGTATGCTCAACTTGCACGATAAAACTTTGGCTGAAAATAAAGGAAAGGATTCTTTGAAAGTGCAATGCCCCTGAAGGTGCCATCTCTATTCAGTGGCTAGTACAGATAACTTGATTAAACAATAATGAACTTCTTCATGCTATATACCAGTTAAACACAAATTTTAAGAATGCATACAGACCCCTGCAAAGCAAACTATTTTTTCCTGAAAACACAAAATTCCAGTCAAGCTGCGTCAGAATAGTTTTTCTTTTTCTTTTCTCCCATTTCTTTGTTTCTTTGTTTTCTTCATACAAAGCCTTCTGTCCTCTTGTTGCCTGGGAGATCTTATTCTGTTTTGTTTAATGGAGACTCCTCTATTCATGAATTGCAAATAAAAGTCAATTAGATCTATGTTTGGTGTGATTGTGCTCCCCTCCTGCCCCCGCAGTACACTAAAACAAGAACTCAAAATCCACTTCTTCTAAAAAGCATTGATTCTGAGGAGTACATGTAACTAAAAGTCCAGCAAAAGACTTACATCTCTTCACTCGTGTAGCTTTGACTCCTTTGTCTGAAATCACGGAGACTGTTCTTAACCTCTTTCCAGTCACTCTGGATTCCCAGAATAGCAGAATCTCCCCCATAGATGATTCTTAGACTTTGTCTCCCAGATGAAAGCAACTATTTGTAATGGGAAGGCCACAAACTAAAATAGAGGCAATCATCTATACCCTGAATCAACATGGACTACCTTGGGGTACCTTGAAGGAACAGATCTTGACCATGACAGCTTCATTATGCACACATCTTGCTCTCCATTTAAACCCAAAGCTCCTCTGCTAGTACCCTGATGAAGGACTCAGGAATGCCAGATCCCCTTTTTAATTCCTCTTCTCAGTGTCTACACTTGTTGGGATCAGGCAGTGCTCTACTTTACATTACTGCATATTGTACGAAACAATGTTATTTTGTTTCGTTTTGTTTTCCGGATGTGCATTGCCCTAAGAGATTCTATTTTCCAAGCAGCTTCTGACTCCGTTTTAAGGAAGAAGGATAATGACTGAAGCCCCTGGGCAGACCCAGAAACAGCACCATCTGTCAGGCATCACCTATCTAATACAGACTAACAAGTGACCTATTCTGAGAATAGAAACAGAACCCAGCATGTAAGTTTACTGAGGGGAATTGAGACTATAGGGACATGTGGGTATATTAAAATTCATTAAAGAAACCACGTGCAAGAACTTATCAAGCATGACTATCAATGAAAAAGTATAACTTCCTTACCTGGATCCCATAAAGTAATGGGCAACTAACACTGTTCTAGCATGCCCCAACATCAAACTAACTCCCCAACAATTCCTGGAACCTTGCAAAGCTCCACAGGGTACTCTGATGTTGATGCAGTCTATAACTTACTGCTCACTCACCCATTTGCCTGTCTTGCTCTAGAATGGTTCAATCTCCACATAACCAGTTCATCTCTGCAGTTTCACTCTCAAACTGGACTATAATGTCTCCAATAACAGCTCCCTCCCAGAACTGGTCTGGCTGATTATCTTACCAGTACAGACTCTCTCAGCTCAATTTTGAAACTTCTTAAACTCTGTTGCAGCCACTTTAACTAGTATTATTTAGCCTATACATGTGTGTGTGTGTGTGTGTGTGAAATATTAAGGTATTATTTTATTTATATGCATACAAATCACTTATTTTTATACATGTTATACATCCATATATCATTATTTTTGATATACCAAATGATAAATCTAACATTTAACAAGTATATACGCATATAAATACACAGATATATTTACTGTGTGCTGTGTGGTATGAGTTAATAATAGTAATTAAGACTGGGATAAAAGAACCTACAATCACCTCAGCCAGGCTACAAAGGTATTTCCATCATCAATTCCTTTTTACTTTTTCTTTTCCAAGACAGGTCACTGTCAATGAACTTGATATCTTCTTGCTCAACCTCCTGAGAGCGTGGGATTACAGGTCTGAATCAGTATTGAAGTTGGACAAAGGGTGGGTAGGTCAATAACAAGTAAGAGAGCAAGTAGATAACAAGTGGCCAATTAGGAAGGAAAGAAGAAAGGAGGGACCACACCAAAGGAATACGAGTTTAGCAAAAGACCATTAAGGTCTGCTATAAAATATGGAAAAAGACTCTTAGGACTCAGAAGGTAACAGGATAGGAAGAAATTGGTTAGGGAGTAATGCATGCTAACATTCAGATACAGGCTAGAGGAATGTAGAAAATAAATACAGTAAAAGATATAAAGTAGTGCTGCAAGAAAAACATGGATATAAAGCACTTGCCAGGGATGCAGTGTGCAAGAGAACAGGTAAACACGATAGGAATATGTGATAACTTCAGTCCAATGAATGTTAAAGAGAAATGTAGGGTTTTTTAATGTGTATGCACAATGTGTATAAATGTGTTTCTGGCATATGTGAAAAGGCCTGATAAATGCATACCACCTTATAAAACTATACTTTGACCTTCTTAAAACCTATTAAAATGGTATCTTTCATTCTTGTAATTTTTCATATAGTCTCAAAATGGTGCCATTCATATATAAAAATTGATTAGAATCAAAATGAAATTTTAGATTGGATAGAATGGATTTTGAAAAGATTTCTTCTAGAAAGAAAAAATAATTATTATTTTATTTTATGGGTAACAAAATATGTATTATGTAATAGGTACAATACCCATAAAATAAAAATATAAGCCTGGTGTGTTGTGAGCTATTTGCACACTGTGTGAAGGTATATTACTGTAATTGTTGCAATAAAATACTGAACAGCCTATAGCTAGGCAGAGGTATAGGGGGAATTTCCAGGCAGAGAAAGGAAGAGGAAGAGGAATCTAGGCATGCAGGAGATGTTAGGAGACAAAGAGGAAACTGGGGATGCAAGATGGAAAAAAGGTAAAACCACGTGGTAGAGTGTAGATTAATATAAATGGGATAATTTAAGTTATAAAAGCTAGTTTGGAACAAGCCTAAGTTATAGGCCAATGTTTCATAATTAATAAGAAGTCTCCATTTCATTATTTGGGAGCTAGCTCATTGGGTCGGCCCACCTTAATATCTACCCCATCTAAGACCTACTGGAGTTCGTGAAGGGAGTGGTCCTGTGGAACATTACCCACAAAATCTCCATGACTCAGGACAGCTTTAGGATATCCTAGAGGAGTTTTGGTGAGGATACAGTGATGAATGTGTACCAGAAACCAGAGGCCTTGAACCAGACCAATGACTCATTGCAATGAACATTTGCTAATTAGGTTGATTGGACAAAATGTATTCTATGTGACACACTGCTCCCAATGCCATCAGGATGAATGAAGAGGTGTTGGAGAGGTGGGAAAGATGGAGAAGTGAAGAAGATTTTTGTTTTTGTTTGTTTGTTTGTTTGCTTGTTTTGATGTTTAAATTTTTTTTGGAGGGGAGGTGCTGCAGGAGTGAGGGAAGAACATGGGAAGACTGGGAGGTGAGGAGAATTAGGGGGCATGATGTGAAATTCCCAAAAAATCAATAAAGAAATGATGTTTTAAAAAACTGATAAATGACACAAAATTGTTTTTTAATCTTTAAATATGCCTGCATGTATGTTGTCGCCATGTGCTTATATGTATATATTTTTACATAGTCATAGATTAGATTAGAAGTGTCCACATAAATTAATTTTCTTTTTTTGGTTTTTCAAGACAGGGTTTCTCTGTGTAGCTTTGGAGCCTATCCGGGCACTCGCTCTGGAAACCAGGCTGGCCTCGAACTCACAGAGATCCACCTGCCTCTGCCTCCCGAGTGCTGGGATTAAAGGTGTGTGCCACAAAAGCCCAGCTAAATGTGTAGCCCAGGCTAGCCTCGAACTCGTGATCCTCCTGCTTCTGCCTCTTTCAGCAAATCTTACCAGCGTGCAACACCACAACCGGCAATTAAAATGGTTAAATTAACACATGTTCAGCTGAACAAGGGAGAGCTCTTGGTCGCCAGACTGATAGCTGGGAAACCAGCCTGGGACTGTTCCAGACCCCCTGAATGTGGTTGTCAGTGAGGAGACCTTGGAAATCTATGGTACCTCTTGTAGTGGATCAGTACTTATCCCTAGCATAGGAATGGACTTTAGGAGTCCATCCCACATGGAAGGATACTCCCTGAGCCTAGACACAAGGGGGTTGACCTAGGCCCTATCCCAAAGAATATGACAGACTTTAAAGACCCCCCCATGGAAGGCCTCACCCTCCCTTGGGAGCAGAAAAGAGTATGGGATAAGTAGGATTTTAGTTGGGGGGCAGAGGAGGATGGGAGGGAAAGGGACATGGGATTGACATGTAAAATAATTTTCTTTCTAATTAAAATTATAAAAAATAAAATAAAATTAACACACATTCCTTTTAATCATGGGGAAATTCCTTCTGTATATTTTTGTCTTATTGGTTGATAAAGTACTGTTGGCCAATAGGAAAGTAAGATAGGTGGGACTAGGAGTCAAGGAGGATTCTGGGAAATATAGTAGAGATCCAGGCAGGAAGTGACATGGCACGCAGACTCATATATATAGCAGGGAGAAGAAGGAAATTGTCCTCTTGCTCTTCTTCCTCTTGCTCTCTTCTCTATGGAGCCGCCATGTGATCCTTGGAAGAGGACGCCAGCAGAAGGCATTCTCGATAAAATAAGTCTTATAAAATATATAGATTTATGATAAGACTGAGTTAGCATATAAGAAATCCTAGTCAATTGACCAGCATCATTGTAAATAATATAAGTCTCTGTGTTATTTGGGGCCCTAAGCAGCGGGCAGAACTCAGGTGGCTTGGTGGAAAGTGCCCACATGGCAGCTGGGCTTGGGCTGCTTTGGCATAAAAACTTATCCTAACATTTTAATTAATAGTGTAATTGAAATTTAAAGGGAAAAACTTCACCTACAACAGCACAATAAGCTAAGCCTAGCTTAGAACTTGCTGAAGAAATGATTTTATGTTTTATTAAGGTAACTGCTTATAGTATCTACTTAGTTTATAGTTAGGAAAATAAATTTTAATAGAAAGCAGGTTTATTTTAAAACCTGTCCTTAACAGGTGTTGGGCCCAATATGGGGGACTAACTTTGGGAGACACACCCCACAGAGTCACTCACAGGACACAAGTTCAATGCAAAAGCAAGAGGATTTTATTCCAACTCGTTGGGGTCTTTCTCTGAGAAGAGATAGATCCTGAGTTTCCAAAGCAAGCAGTTTTTATATCTTTTTGGTTGCTAGGCAGGAGTATGACAACATATTGATTAGCTATAACATACATCAGTCATTTACTGATTGGTTGGGAACTGAACTTACAATTTTGCCCACGAGGGGTTTGGAATGTTATTTTGGTTTTTACACATGCAAGGCCATGGGACAGCTAGTGGTTTTCCCGGGAACAGAGTGACTTATACTTATTTTCAAAACTTGGCTGCTCTGGAGCAGGGTAACCCATAACAATTTTTAGAAACCAGACAGTTGTTGAGGATAATAACATTCCTTGGAAACTAGTAATAATAACAATTTCCAAAGACTGGTCATCATGACCGACCATTTCATGTGTTCTTTTTCCCAGAGCTGTGTGTGTGAACAGGGTGATTTTCAAATACATACTGGTGGGTATCAGGCTGGGTTTGAGTTGGGGTCTTTCACAAGCTGTGTCTAAGTATTATACAACACAATTTTTCTTCAATTCTGATGCAACTGACCTTCTACATGCCCAATAACTATACTTGGGGCCAAATCCAGTGAGGATATAAGGGGTAAAAAGACAACCAACATTTTGTTCCTTGTCCCCAGATTGACTAAGTCTCAGGAAAGTTCTCTAAAAAGGCCCAATAGCTTCAACAATTCACCTGTCCTATTGATCAGAGAAGCCACAGAGACACCAGAGTTTGGATTACATTTAGTGTACATCCATGAAGAAGAAAGTAAACACAGAAAAACTGTCTTCAATACTTCCAAGAGAAGACACTTGGTCAACAAGAATCTGACACATTCCAGTAGATGGTAGTGGAAAATTAAAGAAGGCATGAGATGAGGCTCTTCCCAGTTCTCTGAGAGAACTCCAAAGGAGCCTCAACTGACCTTAGAGTAAAACATACCCCAAAAGGTCAATTTCTGGCCAAGTAGGTCATATACACTCAATGGGAAATTATAGCCAAAAATAAAATGATTACTAATAATACAGAACAAAAAGAACAAGCTACAACTCAGGAAGCTAGTGTGGGCTCCTAAAAATGAAATGTCCCCTGTTATTCATGTATGATATGAAATGATTAATGAAAATTTATTTATATAACAAATGACCTTTGATAAGATTCAACACTCCTTCATGATAAAAGTTCTTAAAAAACTAAGGAGCTGGGCATGGTAGCTTGCACCTTTAATCATAGCACCTGGGAGTCAGAGGCAGGCAGATCTCTGTGAATTCCAGGCTACCCTGGTTTACATAGCAAGGTACAGACCAGCTAGGGCTACATAATGGAGCTCTGTATATATCTCAATGAAATAAAAGCTATATATGACAAACCTATAATCAGTGTTATATTAAATTGGAAGAACTAAATTTGAAAGCATTTCTTCAAAAACCTAGTACAAGAGCACTCACTCTCTCCACTTTTAGTCAGCCTAGTGCTCAACGTTTAGCTAGAACAAGAGAAAAGAGGTTAAAAGGACAGATAAGAAAGAAGTCAAATTATCCCCACTTGCAGATGATACGATTTTTCCGTATATATTATATTATAATTTCATGCATGCCTGTAAATATATTGAGACCATATTCATCCCAATGACCTTTTTAATCCCTCTGCTGTCCCTCTTCTTCCCAAATAGTCTCTATTTCTTTCATGTCCATTTTTGGTACCAGTCTTCAGCAACGTAACCACAGATTCCGTGTGTTCATGATTACCAAACCATGTCATATCCAATAGACAACTTTTCATAGTGTTTCTCTCACTCTCAGCCTATTGTCATCTTTCTCCTACTCTTCCACAGTGGTTCCTGAGCCTTGAGAGAGGTGATATAGATGTTCTATTTAAGGCTGAGTACTCAACAGGCACCTACTCTCACCATTTTGACCAGTCTGAGTCTTTGCATTATCTACTGTCCAGTGCAAAAGAAGTGTCTGACCAAGGCTGAGAGGAGCACTCATTTAGGGTATAAACAAATTCTTAGAAGGTAGTCTGGCTACACAGCAATTTACTAAAACACCAGTAACAGATTCTACCCTGGGGCCTCAGACCTCCCAGCAATAGATTCTTTTTTTGGTAGGATATTATTCCGTATTCCAGGATAGCCTGGAATGCCATATTTAACCCAGGCTTGCTTCTAGTGCCTGGAAATCTTTCTGCCTCTCTCTCCTGACAGCTGAGATTGTAGGCATGAGCTTCCATGATGAGGTTTTCTAACAGTTCTTTGCTAGTTCTATTATGTGTAGAATCAAGTTGAAATTCCTCTTTGTAGCATTCAATGTTCACTGTGATTTATAAAAATCTATCACTGCAACTTAATGTCTCTCTAAATACAGCATATAACCTGCCTTAATGATTTACTCTGAGTTTATACCCTTCAGATTTTCTTGGTCCTCCTTACTTCCCCACAGGCCGGTATGACCTATATGTTAGATTCAGTTTAAATGCTATAAAGCTTTCTTCATGACATACTCCTCATACTTCACTGGAACTAGATATTGTTTGCTTTTAAACTACAATAGCGTCTCATTTGAATTTTTACTTTATTCTCCCGTCTAATGGTTTGTATCTCTCATCACTTCACTTAAGACAAGAGGTGGCATGCTCTGACTAAGTTTTCTTTGTACTCCTCAACAAGGCAAGTTTCCATAAATAATAACAACTCACAATGTTAGCTATTGGGAGCTAAATTAATCATCTACAACAGGTCAAGAAGCATTTTAGCACTTTTACAAATACTAATTAATTTTACTCTTAAAATAATTTTACAATATAGGAACTATGACAACAACCAATTTATGGGACAAAAGTCAAGCAACAAAGAAACAAAGACCAAAACTGTAACACAAGGAGGTTCCATACTCCCCAATATCACAAAGCTATTTAGGAATCAGAGTTGAGATATGAATTCAATCTGGTATCAAAACATGCACAGTTAATTTCAGTAAATTTTCTGTGAAGTTCAGTAACTGATAACAGAATAAACTTATGTAAGGTTCTGTTCCAATAAAGGTAATTAACAACTTAGTACTAAATAATGCTGAAGTAATGTGGATAGAAAAAAAACATAAAGAACAAGCTGACTCCAACAAGAGAGTCAATAAAATTCATGACATGCATGAAATATTATAATAATGATCACTGAATCCTAAATTTTAACTTCAAAAGGCAGTTCTTTTCTCATACATGGGTGGTAGGGGTATATGTAAATTAATGCTATCTAGCTGAACAAATGACTATTCTATTATCCAAAATTCTACTTGTATAATAATTGCAATGAAATGTAAACTTACATACATCAGAAGAAAATTATATTGGTAATACCAAAATCCAAAATCTAAAATTTTCCCATCAACAAAAGATAATGCATGTAGCATGCTAGAAAAACCAAATAGTATACAGCAATCAATGAGTATTATCTATAACTACAGGGAAGAAAAAGACAAATCTTTCAGACAATAAAATATACAGTGTGTAACTCCACTTTGATATTTTTAAAAGACCAAATGTAGTAGCACACGCCTTCAATGCCATCCCTTGGGAGACAGAGGCAAGCAGATCTATGATTTCAAGGCCAGCCTGGTCTTCAGAGCAAGTTCCTGGACATTAAGGGCTACACAGAGAAACCTGTCTTGAAAAAAAAATAGAGGTGTGGGAAAAACTGACATATTACTAGAAATTCAGGACAGGGGTTTACCCATACCCATGGGTTGGATGTTGAATAGAAGAAATATCTTTTTTCATACTAAGTATTTGGGTGTGTCCACTTTATAAAGCCATATAAACTAATGTCAGTTTTCTTGAACAAGAATCTTACAATCCATCAGCCTAAAACTAAGCTATGTTTATTAAGCAAGCCATTTTAACGCTATGGGTCTCTGCTTGCTTATGTTATGAAAATAATAACAATATCCTTCATAGACGTTTTTCAGGAATGAAGACCAAATTCATGAAACTATTGAGTACCAGTCCTGTCACATAGTTAAGCACTCAGCATGTGTCAACCGCTATTATTATTTTTCTGGGCAAGTTCTTTCTTCTAGTTGCCAGTCAGTTTATAGCTTTAACCCATCCCCACCTGTACGTGCAGTGAATATTAATATTTTAACACTCAAAAGCAGGGCACTTCTACTGTCTCCTCTCTGCCTGAGCAAATTTTTTCAAATTTAAATTGTGTATTCAAGTGACCTGAGTTTGAGCCGGGTACATAAAGTAGCCCAAGTGCATGTGGATTGAGAGAAGAATGACTACAGCAGAACCGAAGGAACTTTGCTCTTTTATGGTGCCAATATCCTTTAACCAATGCCAGGAAACCTAGTGCAAATAACATGAATTGGCAATGAGTGGATCCAGAAAAAGTTAATATGGGATGTGGTTATCATTTACAGAGAAGAGTCCTGAGGAAACTGGGAATCAGACAAAGAAAAGTTTAAACACTGGGTTCTTGTTTTACGTACTGCAACAGAAAACGTCTGAGGCCAACAAGTGGGCATAATATTACTAGTTTTAAAAATGGAGAAAAGTTAGTTTAAAATGTGGGGGAGGCAACACCTAATTCAAGACTGCCAACTTTTTTTGTATAATTCATTTATTTTTAAGTTTCATTTTACATTCCAACCACAGTTCTCCCTCACACTCCTCCTCCTGTCTCCCCTTGCCTCTTCCTGACCCTATCCTTGTCCAGACCTCCTCATGGGTAATGCCTCCCATGAGGAGTCAACAAAGTCTGGCACAATAAGTTGGGGCAGAATCAAGCCCCTCTCCCATGCATTAAGGCTGAGTATGGTATCCCATCATAGGGGATGGGCTCCAACAGGCTGGCTCATGTACCAGGGTTAGATCCTGGTCCTCCTGCCAGGGACACCTCAAATAGTCCAAGCTTCACTACTGTTTCTCACATATGGAGGGCCTAGATCTGTCCCATAGAAAACTGCCAACTTCTAAACCTCATACTATTATCATCAAAATGTTGACTTCAGTTATCATGGACCCAATCCATAAAAATTAATGGAAAATACTAATCACAGACTAGTTATGAATTATTTACTTGACTCAGCACCAAATGGTAGAACTAAACTGTCAGAAGGGAGGACTTGAAATATGCAGGGGCTGGCTGGAAGTGGGAAGGAGTCAGAGAATATGAGAGGAACAGATGTAGTTTTAAAGGTTGAGCAGGCTCCAAACCGGTGTCAAATGAGTTGGTAATGCTACCTCTTGTATTTCTTCCCTCAGTTGAGCTGAGCTGGGTGCACTGGGCTTTACCTGCTTTCTTTCCAATTTTCTTTTTGGAGGGATTTTCTTTTTTTTAATTTTTATATTATATAAAACATTCTGATCACACTCATCCTTACCGACTGGAAGGATTTTCAAACCCAAATACACTTGACTTGAGGGCAGAATGGGGATCTGGGCAGCCTGTTTAGAGACAAGGTGGTATCCAAAGGAGGGAGAGAGAAAGGAAAAAGTGTTGAAGAAAGAAGCTTTCCAGGATAGTGCAGCACCATAAAAGGAGGGTATTGAGGAAACTAAGGTGAAGATGGTGAGAGACACCACCTTGGATTTGTATGGTGTCAGAAGGCACTTTAAAGAAAGCGGCAAGCACTCACCAGGTATGTTACAGACTGGAACAGGAAACCACCTTTTTCAGCTCCACTCTGCTCCCAAGTGGGTCCTGAGGAGGAGAGCACAATTTGGCTGAGTGGGGCTGTAGGTTCAGAAAGCGAACACAGATGCAGGAGCTGGAAGTGTGTGTCAAAGAGCACCCTGAGAAGTATAGAGGAGTGTGCCTGAGCAGCAGGAGTCCACGTCAATTCTTTTCCTTACTTTGGGCTCCAAGAAATGAAATGGTTCATGACTACCTATGATGCCAGCAAAATCCTGCTGTTGTTTCTCTAGTAGCTGCCATCTCTTATCAAAGGCTTTCTTAGCCTTGCTCCTGATCAAAGTCACATCTCCTGATACTAACAAAAACTCCTATCAAGACACTTAGTCCACAGCTATACCAGCATCTTACTTTCTGGCAAGTGCCTTTTTTATTTTGCTAGTTAAGTATTCTGGCTCAGGCTGGAGGTTTGGCACAGCTCTTAAGACTCCAGACTCCAAGTCTGGAGATGTAGCTCATTTGTTACAGAAGCTTCCAGGCATGCAGGACTCACAAGGCCCTGGATTCCACCCCAGTACTGCATAAAACCAGTCATGGTGGGCATTGCCTGCCCTCCCTCCCCCAATACTTGGGAGGTCAAAGCAGTAAAACCAATAGTTCAGGTCATTGTTGACCACATAGCAAGTTGTGACTCTGTTTCAAACAACAATGCCACATCTGGATTCTTTGTATGTGGGTTCTGAGGACCAAATTACATTCCTCAAGCTTGCTTTACAAGCACTGTCAACTGAGCTACCTCCCTAGGTCCCTATTTTGATGTGTTTCCTTGTTTGTTTGTTTGTTTGGGCTTTTATTTTTGAGACAGGGTCTTGTGTCCACCAGGCCATCTTGAGTATTTTGTGAGGAAGAAGGGGATAGAAATAAAAATGGCCTAAATAGTTCAAATTAGCTCTTTTATAGGCAATAATCCATGCATGAAAGTGGAGTTGCTGATTTACTTCTTAAAGGCTCTGTCTCTGAATAGCTTTGTTGTTAGTGTTGTTGTATGTTTTACTCAGTGTCAAACCATGTAGCCTGTTTGGATCTGAAATGCTCTATTTTCTTGCCTTAGGATTCCAAGTACTGGTATTATAAGTCTGCACTATCACAACTAATTTTTAATATTTTGGAATCGGGCATTAAGGTTCAACATAGTTTCAGAGGTAACACACATATGCAAACCATAGCACAGTTGTTCAGACTCGAATCCTTGGATGTATTATCTTTCTCTTGTTTCATATGGGACACAACCTTTGCAATGTGCTCCAAATCTATTCATTTTCCAACTTGCATCCTGGCCCAGGACTCAGAACTTTTTAGCTTGGATTGTTGTCACAACATGTTAGCTGGTCTCCATGTTGTCGCCCTAGTCCTCATAGAATCTATTTGCTGCACAGTATCTTTTAGTCTCGGTATTATGTTAATATTTTGAATAAAATCTTATAATGACTCCCCATCTCTAGATACGAGCTAAATGCTTAATCACAACCTATGAAGATATAAATAGGAGTTCAACCTAGTACCTCTTAACTGCATCTTCCATTACTCTTTCTCTCCTTCTTTGCTCAAGTCTTATTGGATTCCTTGCCATTTCTTCTAAGACCTTTACATTTGCTATTTCTTCCTGAGAAGGATTATTCTTCCCTCTCATATGTACATATTTGTTTACAGATCTCTGACCAAATGTCACTGTATCAGAGAATTCTTATACCTTATATAAAATAAAGACATTCCTGATTCTTTAACATTCTCTACTTTCTTTGTGTCAAAGTTATCAATGCCATTTGATAAAATAGAGATATTATCTGTCACTTGTTGCAATTTTTCTGTTAAGTCATGTTCATGAAGACAGGATCTTTCCAAAGTCTGGAATAAGTGTGGTTTGCAGTAATTAACAGCACGAAGTAATTAATAAGTACTTAACGAATTAATGAATGAATTTTCAGAGCTGCCACAGATTTTGACACTGTTGTTTGTATTCAGGCATCTGTAGTAGCCTGTCCTTGGGGTTCTGACAGGATATGCCTTCAGCTGCAGACACTAAGAGCACCACCTGTGCATATTCCCTATGTTCCCCTTTAAAAGTTCCTGCCCACCTCCCATCCTTCTCTCTCTCTTTCTTTCCCTCTGTCTGTCTGTTCCCATCTCTCCCTCGCTCTCCCTCTCTCTCCCCCTCTCTCCCTCTTTCTTTCTCTCTCCGGCTGCTCCTGTCTCCAGAGGCTAGTCTCCCCCTTCCTCTTTCCCCCTTTTATGAACCCTAAAAAACTCGCTGGGCATTGGTGGCACACACCTTTAATCCTAGCACTTGGGAGGCAGAGGCAGGTGGATCTCTGTGAGTCCTAGAACAGCCTGATCTCCAGAGCAAGTGCCAGGATAGGCTCCAAAGCTATACAGAGAAACCCTGTCTCAAAAACCAAAAAAAAAAAAAACCCTCTGCTTGAACCCTACCTATCTCATGGCATCTTTCTCTTGCACACTGCTTTTCTTAAATTACAAAAACTGTTACTATTAGTGGTTCTCTTTAAGGCAAATTGGAGCAGAATGTCTTACCAATGAATGTAGGAAAGTCAAAATTCAGAAAGGCCCCCTCATGGGAGTAGAAAATCCAGGGAATGAATGAAAAAAAACTTAGAAGAAAATGTTAGGCTCATCAAATATTTTCAGTGAGAGATAATCTTTTCATTCTTTTGGAAAGTCAGTTACATGACTCCTCTGTTTTGTCTATTTAATTCACTTCTCGAGTGCTTAGGAAAATGCTTGGCCCATAGTAAATGCTTGATACTAGCTGAACAAGTGATGAGAGTAAACTTTCCTAAATTTAAAGCTAGTGTAGATTAGAGGGCAAAATAGAGGCTAGAAGAAGCAGATAAGAAAGAAGGTAATAGTGTTTTCCCATCTGAAGATGTAAACTGGTAAGCATGTAAACTTTTTTACTTTATACATAGTGCTCAGGTCCCTGAAAGATAAGACCACATGTTAAATACTATTTATTATAGTAAAATTCACCTGCCTTGTTTTACACTCAAGTTTCAATTTAGTTATTCCATATTCACCTTCCACTTACCTATTGGAAGCTGGTGTTCTTCCCATAGTAATTGGGAGAGTAAGGTGGTTT
Source organism: Cricetulus griseus (assembly GCF_003668045.3). NCBI lineage: Eukaryota > Metazoa > Chordata > Mammalia > Rodentia > Cricetidae > Cricetulus > Cricetulus griseus. Next base: position 74,527,095 of record NC_048604.1, on the reverse strand, counting down.
ACTCCATTCCCTTATATTACTGACCAGAGAGACAGCACCAGAATGTTACTGCCAGAGGTTTCTGATGATGTAGTGAGCGATGACTATTATAAAAGTCATAAAGCCATAGTGACATCACCCCCTTCAAAACTAACAGCAGAGACCTTGGGGCACAGCATCACCCTAGACCTCCACTCATTTGCTACACAAACAAGCTCCAAGAAACAGTGAACTTCTGCTTTATCATCTTCTGTCAGTCTTATCTGATCAGCCTTCCTGAGACAACTACCATCAACCTTCTACAGATTCTATATTCACCTTATAGACACTGTTTACTTCAATTATGGAGAGCAAAGAAGAGGCCAGCCAAGACATCTGGCAAGACTGTGTCAAATTGTTCCTACAAACTGATATTTGCAGTGATGCAGCGGTTGTCACCAATTGTCCCCCATGGTTATTAGCTTCTTCCCCTGAAGGCAACTTCATTCAGATGACCCAGGAAGAAGTTCAGACCTTATTGGCAAAAGATGAAAGAGAAAAGATGTTTCTCCATGGAGTCACCCTTGCTGGAATCAAATGCCTGCTAATCCGAGACAACCTGTTCACTGAAGGCAACAACAGCATGGACCTTCGTACCAAAGGTCAAAGTAGAGGAAGTCAGGCAGTGACAGTAGTTCAGATGGAATCTGTGTACCTTGTGGTGATGGGAAAGAAGGGGACAGAAGGAGGACCTCTCAATCTCAAAGCTTTTGAGATAGCAGGCTACATGAGAGAGGCCATTCTTCAACAAATTGCCCGTTGCTAAATAAAATGACCTGATGTTTGACCTGCAATTTGAATTCAGTTTTATATGTTTCACTTGTGAAATTAGCTTATTCTTGAGGAATTAACAAGACTCTATATGTGATTTTAAGTCATGTAAATGTCTTTGAGAATGGAGGCAGGAATGTAGCTTGAAAAGTTTCTTTAGACCAGTGGTTCTCAACATTCCTAATGCTGTAATCTTTTAATACAGTTCTTCACACTGTGGTGACCTCCAACCATAAAATTATTTTCATTGCTAAAATTATTTTCATTGCTAATTCATAACTATAATTTTGCTACTGTTATTAGTTGTAATGTGAATATCTGATATGCAGGTTGTTTGACCCCTCCAAAGGGGTTTGTTTGCATTTTTCCATCTAAAATACAATCTTTCACTTCTCGGCTCCCGGTGGAGAGTAGTGGACTGGGAACAAGAACATCTTGAACCTAGTTCTAACTTTTCTTACTAAGATTTCTCTTTTGGGATTTCAGTCTCCTTATCTATACAATGGCAAACACACTAAGTGTCTCAAGGTCCTTCAATCTTTAGAAACAGAATTTTATAACAATAGCAACAGCACACAGACAACATACACAAACACACACACACACACACACACACACACACACACACACACACACACAATTTCAAGAATAGCCTAAACATCAGCTTGTCAAAGGTGCCCTCTCTGACCACCTGTTTGGACTAATCTTTGTTGAACTAAAGCACAGCGGCCTGGGTCATTTCTTTGCCCTTAATAATACCCTATTCAATATTTCTTGGATGAGTTTTTGGTGTTCTTTTCTATTTTGGGAATGCACATTAATTTTATTGCCTAGCTTGACTATAATTTACTTGATGACAATGTCTTTAATTTTCTGTAGGTGAACATGGAGTTTCTGTTCTAGTATGAGAAGGGGAGGGCCTTATGAATCCATCCCTACAAAAGACACAATATGGAAGAGGCTACAGAGAGGATCAAATGATGTTTTGTTGAGGAACAAAAGTGAAAGACCTTAATAGAAAATATCATCTCTCCAAATGCTCTATTACTCATTGCCTTCCCCTATTGCTGTGACTCTCACCTTTTCCCTTGCTGTTAGATCAGTAGATACTGATCCCACTGACTAGAGTTGAGGAAAAGGACTTCTTATGGTATACTTTTACCTCTATGGATAACACATAGTCTTTGCCTGTTGCTCCTAGTCTGATCCCATTTTGTGGTTTCAGATCTCTCTTCTTGTTACCCCTTTATTCATATAACTTAAACAGGTCAAGGTATTACTTGGACCCTCCTTTCTTGTACCAAAGAAATATCCAGAGAGCCTTTGCTCACAACAAGGTCACCTACTGCATCTGCTGGGGGGGTGGCACCAACACACATGTTTCAACTTGTAATATTCTCCAGATGAGAAATGGCTGGATGTCCATCACCACTATCCAGGAAAAGGTCAAATGAAGCAAAATATAGGCCTCACTAATTTAGAAATGGCCAGTGCCAATATTTTGTACTTATGTGAATTCACAAATGAGGCTCAAAAACTTTCATTGAATCATTAGTTGAGCAAGAATACAGGTTCAATGATAAATACATGTGTGAACAGCCCTCTCCATGGAGTTTTAGATGTGCTTTTTTTTCCCCTTAGATTTTTCGAGACAAGGTTTCTCTGTGTAACAACCCTAGCTGTCCTGCAAACTACTTTGTAGATCAGGCTAGTCTCAAATCACAGAGATCCGCCTACCTCTGCCTCTCGAATGCTGGGATTAAAGGCATTCACCACCACCGCCAGGCTTCGGATGTGCTCTTATCTTGGAATCTACTGCACAATAAATCCACATCTTTGTGTTTTTGTTTTTATTTTGTTTTGTTTTCTACTAAGAAGCAATCAAGAAAGAGAGTGTTAACAAGAAAGGAATTTTAGAGACAGGGAAAAGACGAATGTCTAGTATTTGAAAAACTGTGTGACTGGTCAACACTTTAAATATTCTAGAGAAATTTTTAACATGTTAATGAGGTGGGTCTGGCTTTTGAAATAGTGACTAGAAATACAGTTCTTTCCTGGGTGTGAGGCTATGGGTGCTAGGGAATCCAGATGTAGTGGAGTTTGTTGTTTGTTTAGTCCTGAAGTCTTGGGCAGACTTCCAGAATAGTTTATGCCAAGGAAACAGGACAAGGTGATAATCTAATCCATTGACCAAACTAGCTGGAGTAAAAATTACAGATAAAATTCTACCTTGAAAACAGGAGGTAAGTGGAATAAAGGATACTCTTGAAGATTTTATTTTTTTGTTTTCAATTCGTTTTTATTTAAAAACATTTTTTCATTTATTTTTCATACTAACCATCTCCCCCTCCTCCTCCTGTCCCCTTTCCTTTCCCATCTGTACCCCTCCCCAACCACTTCTCCTCCATCTACATTCAGAAAGGGACAGGCCTCCTTTGGCCTTACACAAAGTATAGCACAGCGAGTTAAGGCAGGATTGAGCTCCTCCCCTCACTTCAAAGTAGGGGCAGGTAATCCAGCATGAGGAACAAGTTACCAAAAGTCAGCTAAGTGCCAGTGACAGGTTCTACTCTCCATCGTAGAAGCCTTTCAAGGAGACCAAGCTACATGATTGTCATACACATGCAGAGGGCCTAGGTTGTTCCCACTCAGGCTCCTGACTGTTGGTCCAGCACCCATGAGCTCCTATGATCTCAGGTCAGCTGTCTCTGTGGGTTCCCACATCATGATCCCCCTGACTGGTACAATCCTTCCTTCCTTTCTTCTACACGACTCTCAGAGCTCAGTACAGTGCTTGTCTGTGGATCTCTGTCTCTGCTTCTTTACTAGATAGAAAATCTCTGATGGCAATTAGGGAAGTCAACAATCTGCTTTACAGTAAATTGTCAGTTTATGCACCATCTCCACCATTGCAAAGGAGTCTTAGTTGGGGCCATCCTTATGGGTTCCTGGGGGTTTTCCTGGTACCAAGTTTTTCCCTAACCCCAAAATGGCCCCACACAATAAGACATCTCTTTTGTTACTCTCCCCTTCCATCCTGCCTCCAACACCCAACTTACTCCTAGTTCCAGTCCCTCCATTCCTCCAACCCCTGCCTCAAGTTTACCCAGGAGATCTTTTCTACTTCCCATTCAAAGGTAAATTCATCATCCCTCTTTGGTCCCTCCTTGTTATCTAGCCTCTCTGGGGCTGTGGACTGTAGATTAGTTATCCTATACTGTACTCCTAATAACCACCTATGAGTGAGTCCATACCATGTTTATTTTTTCTAGTTCCATCCATTTGCTTGCAAATTTCATGGTATCATCATTCGTTTTTTAAAAAAATAAGTCCTTTTATTCATTTTTAATTAGGTATATACAGTGTTCTGCCTGCATGTATGCCTGCACACCAGAAGAGGGCATCAGATCTCATTATAGACAGTTGTAAGTTACCATGTGGTTGCTGGGAATTGAATGCAGGATGTCCAGAAGAGCAGCCAATGTTCTTAATCCCTAAGCCATCTCTCCATCCTGTGTCATCGGGGTTTTTGTTTGTTTGTTTGTTTTTAACATAAATAGTACACCATTGTGTAAATGTACCACATTTTTCTTACCATTCTTCAGATGAGGGACATCTAGGTTGTTTCCAGGTTCTAGCTATCATAAGTAATTCTTCTCTGAACAGAGTTGAGCAAGTGTCTTTGTGGTATGATTGAGCATCATTTGGGTATATGAAAGAGTGGTATCACTGGGTCTTGAGATAGATTGATTCCCAGTTTTCTAAGAAACTGTCATACCAATTTCCAAAGTGGTTGTACAAGTTTGCACTCCCACCATCAATGGAGGAGTATTCCCCTTATTCTACATCCTCTCCAGCATAAGCTGTCATGGGTATTTTTGATCTTGGTGATTCTGACAGGTGTAAAATGGTATCTCAGAGTTGTTTTGATTTGCATTTCCCTGATGACTAAGGATGTTGAGTAAATCTTTAAGTGTTTTCTGCCATTTGAGATTCTTCTGTTGAGAATTTTCTGTTTAGATCTGCAGGACAGTTTTTAATTGAATAATTTGGTATTTTGATGTTTAGCTTCTTGAGTTATTTATATATTTTGGAGATCAATCCTCTGTCAGATGTGGGGTTGATAAGGATCTTTACTCACCCTGTAGGCTGCCATTTTTGTCATTGTCAGTGTCCTTTGCCTTACAGAAGATTTTCAGTTTCAGGAGGTCCTTTATTAATTGTCGATCTCAGTGTCTGTGCTATTGGTGCTACATTCAGGAACTGTTCTCCTGTGCCAATTCATTCAAGGCTACTCCCCTCTTTCTCTTCTACCAGGTTCAGTGTGGCTGGAATTATGTTGATTTCTTTGATCCACTTGGAGTTTAGTTTTGTGCATGGCAATAGATATGGATCTATTTGCATTCTTCTACGTGTCGACATCCAGTTATGCCAGCACCATTTGTTAATGCTTTCTTTTTTCATTATACAATTCTGCCTTCTTTGTCAAAAATCATGTGTTCCCAGGTGTGTAGATTGATGTCAGGGTCTTCAATTCCATTTCATAGCCCCACCTGTCTGTTTTTGTGCCCATTCCAAGCTGTTTTCATTACTGTAGCTCTATATTAGAGCTTGGAGTCAGGGGTGGTGATGCCTCTGGAGGTTCCTTTATTGTACAGGATTGTTTTGGCTATAATGGATTTTTTTGCTTTTCCATATGAAGTTGAGTATTGTCCTTTCAAGGTCTGTGAAGAATTTTGCTGGAATTTTGATGATTATTGCATTGAATCTGTAGATTGCCTTTTGTAAGATTGCCATTCTTACTATGTTAATCCTATCTATCTAAGAAAATGGGAGATATTTTCCATTTTCTGATATCTACTTCAATTTCTTTCTTCAAAGACTTAAACTTCTTGTCATAGAGGTTTTTCACTTGTTTGGTTAGAGTTACCCCAAAATATGTTATATTATTTGTGGCTATTCCAAAGGGTGTTGCTTCTCTGATTTCTTTCTCAGCCAGTTTATCATCTTTATATAGGAGGGCTACTGGTTTTTTGAGTTAATATTGTATCCTGCTACATTACTGAAGATGTTTATCAGCTGTAGTTCTCTGGTAGAATTTTTGGGGTCACTTATGTAAACTACCATATCATCAGTAAATAACAAAAGTTTTATTTCTTCTTTGCCAGTTTGTATCCCCCTGATCTCCTTTCATTGTCTTATTGCTCTAGCCAGAACTTTGAGTACTATATTGAATAGATATTTAGAGAGTTATCTTGTTTCTGATTTCAGTGGGATTGATTTGAGTTTCTCTCCATTTAGTTTGATGTTGACTGTTGGCTTGCTGTATGTTGCCTTTATTATATTTAGGTATGTTTTTTGTATCACTGATCTCTCCAAGAACTTTATCATGAAGAGGTGTTAGATTTTGTCAAAGGTCTTTCAGCATCTAATGAGATGATCATGTTTTTTTTTTCCTTTCAGTTTGTTTATGTGGTGGATTACATTGATGGATTTTCATATGTTGAACCTCCCTGCATCTGTGGGATGACATGGTCATGTTGGATCATTTTTTTATGTGTTCTTGGATTTGCCAGTGTTTTATTGAGTAATTTTGCATGAATGATCATGAGGGAGATTGGTCTGTAATTCTCGTTTTTTGTTGCATCTTCGTATGGTTTAGGTATCAAGGTAACTGTAAACTCATAAAAAAGAGTTTGCAATGTTCCTTCTGTTTCTATTGTGTGAAACAATTTAAAGAGTATTAGTATTAGCTCTTCTTTGAAATTCTGGCAGAATTCTGTGATGAAACCATTTGGACCTGGGCTTTTTTTGGTTGGGAGACTTTTAATGACTGCTTCTATTTCCTTGGGAGGTAAGGAGAGTGGGGAAATGTATAGCTCAGTAAAAAAATGGCAAAAAAGTAAACAAACCACTCTGACCAGATATGGACTTCATTTGTGTTTGGGTGTTGACATTCTACATGGTTCTTTCCATTTTCCAAATAAATGGACAGTTTTTCTTTGTTGTATTGCCAACTTAAAAAAAGAACAGAGTTAGGCTATGGTGTTGCAGGTACAGCCTTGGACACACCCAAGGTTGGCTGGAAAACAAAGAGGCCAAGAGCTTGCAGCTGGTGGTGGGGCCCCTGGCAAAGCTTGAGAACTGGTGGCAGCCAGCTCAGAAGCAGGATGGTGAGGACATCTGAATACAAAAAGAAAACAAACTATATGACAGTACAGAACTGACACAGTACTTTTGTGAAGATAAAACATAAGTCGTGGAGGAGAAAATATGATAAGATTATAGAGAAATAACACTTATGTCACAAGATCACCCTAAAAGATTCCCCCCCATTTCTCCATTTCACTGTGTGAACCAATTATTTTCATTATTAATTTTATTTTGTTTGTATCCCCAATCATCATAAATGATAAAAAATTAAGGCCATGTGAAGACTAAAATCCTATTCATGGGGACTGGAGTTAAGAGCACCCACCTGGCATCTCACAACTATTTGAACTCCAGTTCCAGGGGATATGACACCCTCACACAGATATGCACACAGGCAAAACACCAATGCACATAAAATAAAATAATAAAAAATTCTGTTCACATGTATTTACATCCTACCCTAGTTTGATTTAAGGAATTAGGGCTGAGCCTATTACATGAAAACCCTAAAGATAAGTGAATGATGTGATTTACAAACTTCTTCCATGGGCTTTCATTACAGAAAAATCACCTTCTCATTTAAGAACAAAGGGTTTTCCCCATAAACATCTCGAGCCATCATCTACAGAACAACACCACTCATGACCATTGTAGAAATTATTCTTTAAAGGATATGCTTGTGATTACTACTTAACTTTTACACTCAAGATTTAAAAAAAAACACATAATGTGGGTACAAAGGGGTGTATTAGGGTTTCTCTTTGCAGATAGTTTTTACCCCTGAAAACTAGAGACAAAATTTCATAGTAAAGTTCAGAAAACATTTTTTTCACCCACTGTGGAGTAGTAACTGTGTACTGCTCAGCAAGGGTCAGGTAGAATACTCTTACTTCTTTTTTATCAGACATGTCTTTCTACATTAGAGAAACTAAGAGAGCCAACACAGAGAGTAATGTAGCATTAGGTCAGTTTATTCTCTTTTTCCTGGGTCTTGGCAGGGTGAACCTTATGGAAATTTAGTATATAAGGCAGCAAGGCTATGACAATGGAAAGAAGCAAGCCAGAAAGTGTCCACTTTGTGAGAAAGAAAACAGGGAGTGGCTAGGTTTGCTGTGACAAAAAGATCTAGGGTGAAATTAGACATTTGAAACAGCCTGAATCCTGTGACATTTGTAGTGATGCATGGAAAATCATCAGTCACTTGCCTGACTTTTGCTAGGATAGAAAATATGAGGGCCTAAATCTAGCTGAATTGTGAAACCACGAATACTGAGTCTTCCTAATTCTATTTGTCACTAGTTGAAAACACTCAGATTCCCAGACAATTTATACCACTTCTCTTTTTTTCATTTTTCTCTTTCTCTTTCCTGCTCTTCTAAAAGCATTAGACATTTATAAAAGCAAAATTGAGATGTGCAAAGAAGAAATTAGTAAATTACTAAAGTCAAACAATGAATCAATGCTGAAATAAGCATATAATATGTTACCAAAGCTTGGAACATGTGGAAAATCAGCCAGTGCCAAACACTAAGATTCCTAGGATTCTATACAAAGCAATTTTCTATCTCCTAGGTACTAAGCAAACAAATAAAGGCAGTATTCTAGATACTGTCAAGGCTTCTGGAAATCCTACATCTGGCAAAATATTATTCCCAATGAGCTCAGCACATTGTTTACCTGACAGTGGAAAGAGAGAAAAAAAATGAGAACTATGGAAAGGCACACTGACTAGAAGCAATGCCCTATTGTACAGTACCCCCAACCCCTAGCTACCTCTCTACAATGATGACTATGGTGGTGGCAATTTTGACAACTCCCTGCATGCTAGCATGTATAACAGCCAGACTTCTACAGTTTATTCTCCCTCTAGTTAAGCAAAATGGTATGTCAGCAGAGCCTGCTGTCAACTAGGCTTTAATTTTTTTCCCTCATGGTGAGAGACACCAGAATATCAGAAAAGTTACTTCCTCATCAGTAATTGGCAGTATGCCTCAGACAAATTATGTGGTTGGCTGGTTAGATCAGTTCTTGATGGTCTCCAATGAATGTCTGTCCAAAATTGTCCTCAGAGACTACTTAAATGCATCAGCACATTATTTCACTTAATGCCCAAAACTACACTGTGGAGAATGCCAAGAAGTCATTTACTTTATTCCCCACACCCATCATGCCAGAAAAAAGCATCAGCATAATCTAAAGAATTTCATTCCAACAAAACAAATTGCACCACCAACAATTTTTCACCTCAACAATTTTTACATTTTGCATTGCAAAGAACTCTTTACCACATTATTCCTTTGCTTACAGGAATTTGAATCCCCAGATGCATAGCAGTAACTTTCTCCCATGCTTGCTTCTAATTCTTCTTAATCCTAAATGTTCTGAATCAGAAATTCTAGACCTAAACCTTGTTTCTAAAAGTGTCCTCAGTGGATGTTCTTACTGGTGCCTGAATGGTGGTGCTTCTCTTAAATACTGCTCTATTTGCTGGACCCCAGATGTCCAGATGTTCTTTTGGCGAATGTAGCTGTGCTACTCTGTACCAATTCTAATGTGCTAGAATGAGTTCCTAGGCATTCTGGGCGACTTCATGGACAGTGTGAACTGCAGGCTGGAAGAGGGGTTGAATAGAATACAACAGGAAATCTGGAGAAGCCATGTCATCCTCCATATGGAATTTCCTGACTAGTGGAGCTCCCATACTGGGGCATGGTAGTGCATGATGAGCCCCTTCTATGCTAAATGTCTTATGCTAGAGCAGCAGTATGCTATAAAAGTTGGAATACCATGATCCAAGTACTACAGAGTGGAGGTGTAGGCCTAGTGTGAGTGTCCCTGTTTACTTTGTGAGATGGTGTGGAAGGCCCTCCTGCCCTTTTGGAGAACACCTTCATTGGCACTACTTGTAAGTAATTAATAGAGAAACCCATTAAGAGTTGGGGTTACTGGACCCTATATCCGTCCACAGTATCAGGATCTTTTCTCCTCTGTAGATGCAGCCCTCCATGGACACATGGAGCCTTGGTACTAAAGAGGGAAGGAGAAAACAGGAACATTTTCTCTTTGGAGCCCAAGATGATCAGAATTGATACTAGATTAAAAGATTTATGCAGTGTGTCTGGAACAGAAGCCCCTCTTAACTCATAGCATGAGAGGCAAAATTCCACAGCTCATTTTAGGGCCCTGATAGATTTTTTCTGAGTTTGCCTTTTTCCTATGTATGTGTACTCAGCCTAGAAGTCCCAGGAGTGAACATGTACAATATGTGACTACATAGCCAGTCATAATCCTCCTGTAATGCTTAGTTTCAGTGGCTGTGTCTTTGGTGGGAAGTGGATTGTCCTTTACTCTCTCCTTCCTGAGTGAGGGCTGTGGATTCAGGGGAGACTGTCTCCCCTAGTCTACATGGATGCTTTCAAGATTTTCCCGAGCCCAGGCTTTGGGGGAAAGAAAAAAGAGTTCTGATCTCTGAGAGTGACCTCACCTTACCCGAGTCTTAATTAAAGCAGTTGGATTCATTCTGTTTTCTTCCTCTGCAACATATCATAAAGAAGCAGAGTGTGACTCTTTGGACTTGAAACCTCTAAACCCGAATGTCTTCGACTTTAGGCTGTTTTTGTCTCTGTGGATTCAGAAGAGAATTGTCCAACTTCTTTATAGCCTTATCTGCTAAAAAGAGCCTTCCAATAAGGGAGGGCTGATAAGGGAGCCTTTAGACCCTTCTATTCTCTTAAGAGATACTTGTTGTGCATCTACTATATGGTACAAGTTAGACAGAGCCATAGAATATTTGTATCTTTTACAACTATCTTTCTATCTTTCCATACACCTTTAAAACCTGCTGTTCAAGATATTCTCCACAAATTTTCTACTTTTCCAGTGCCCTCCTCTTTCATTCTAAATTGAAATTTTTAAAAGGAGTTATTCTTTGGTTTGTTAGTTTGTTAAACAAGCATCAAGTTTACAATAGGCAATTGACTAAAGGAAGTTTGTAGTTTGAAGCTGTAGTAGTTTGAATGAGCTATCTTCTATAGTGGCATTTGAGTATTTGGTCTCCAGGTGATGACAGGTAGGGTAGGTTTAGTAGGTGTGGTCTCACTGGAGAAGGCATGCCACTGGTGGCTGGGTTTGACATTCAAAGCCTCACGCCATTTCCAGTTCACTGCTTTGTTCTTATGCTTTAAGTTGTGAATTCTCAGACTCTGCTCCAGTTACACTGCCTGTCTGTTACCATGCTTCCCCACTGTGATGATGATGAACTCTTGTGGAGATGGAACCATACCTCAAATAAACTCTTCTTTCTTTCATCTGCCTTAGTCATGGTGTTTTTATATCAGTAATAGTGAAGTAATTAATACAAACTTGTAGAATGTCAATCCTCTGCTTTTCTCTATTTCCCCAACCCCAAAAGGACTACAGGCACTTTGAGTCTTCAGTTTCCTGCTCTGCAACCTTTGTGCTTACAATTTTTGTCCCTTAATTGTCTTCCTCACCTTGTCTTCTAATAGGCCATAGTAAGAATATACTCCATAGGTTTCCAAATCAAAGCTGAGACTTCTGCTATGGGTTGTATTAATTAGAGAAGGCTAAATAGTTATAACAATAGACCCAAGCAACTTGTATGAACACCATAGAACTATGCTTATATTTTGAATGTCAGTGTTTCATATGTGTGAGTTCTGTAGGGTCATCTCTCCACTATACTTACTTACTCAAAGCTTCATTCAGATGGAGTCTGTTACTTTCAAACTGTAGATTTAACCACTGTTCTGCCATTGCCATTTCTACCACAGGAAAGGTAGAAAGAATGTAGCTGATCTTGTGGAAGTTTTCATGGGCCAGGCCTGGAAGTGGCACATAATTTCTACCCTCAATGCATTAGAGAAAATATTACCACAAGTCTTTATCTGTAGATAAAAAAAATCTAGTGATCCTGGGCCTATAAATCTGCTTCTATATCTCTTATTATGGGATATGCCCGGACTAAATTTGGGTTAATAGTTATTTCTGTCATATACATGTATCTCATGTTGAATGATAAAAGTTTGCCATCCTTCAAGCTCTGACTTTATTCATAGATGATCATCACTATACATGCCAATAGTTATAGCAGTTTTTTCATGGTTTCTTTTTATCACGGTCACTGTTCAGCTTTTATTTCCCATTTCTTGTAGAAATCTTCATATAGGTAGCACTATATACCCTTGGCTGGCCTGAAGTTCATTATGTAGACCAGGTTTGCTTTGTACTCACAGAGATCCACATGTTTTTATTTTCCAAATACTGGGGTTAAAGGTGTATGCTGTTATTCCCATCTAGAACCTTATTTCAGAGTGAGTTCCTGGCCTACTGGGTCTATTTGAATTCTTAAAGATCAATTTTCCTAATGCTTGCTGTATCTTATGACTTTCTACCTCATTTCAAGCATCTTCTCTATTCCCTTTCTATTCAACCACTTCCATAAACTATGTTGCTACTTTGAGGCCCAAAATAAAAGGTAAGTCTGAGTTATATAATAGGAAGAAACTATATTGGCACGGCTTATGTAGTGGTAGAATGGGATTTTACATTGAAGTATATAGCTCAAAGTATATATATATTAATCATGTTAAAAAGGAAGAAAACCTTCTATTACATCTGCTTATTTTGTAATCCTTCCCCATTTCAGCATGTTAATGTAAACTTCACAAGAAATAGCACAGTAATTTTGTTTTGTTTGTTTACTTGTTTGTTTAGTTTTTGAGACAGGAACTGTCCTGCCCTAGTTGGCTAGGAACTCATTCTGTCGCCCAGAATGTCCTAGAACTCACTAAGTATCCCAGATTTGTCTTGAAGTAATAGAAATCCTCTGCCTTTGTTTCTGGGGTGCTGTAATTAAGCACATGCTACTACACTGATATGTGTTTGTGTTTATGTTATTTATTTCTTTATTTTTATGTAGTCTGGGTTGGACACAAACTGATGTTTCTTCTGTTTCTCAAATGTCCATATTAAATCATTAGAAAATAAATAAAATAGACATGTAATAATGGATCTTTGTCACAATTATAGCAGCCAATAAACTTCTTTTCATGTTGATGACATTTGGCTTGCTGTGGCACAACCAGTACTTGACTACAGAAGATATGCAATTTCCAGTCGACGCTCTGAAAAATGTTGTACCAAGGAAACAACTTAATACAATCTATTTTTTGTCTTAGAAAGACAAACAGTGTTTTTATCTTACCTTAAAATTAGTTCTTTTTAAATTATGATCAGTATTCTAGTTTATTTTTTCTGAATTGAAAAAGAAAATTTTCATACAGTATAATCTGATCAGAGTTTCCCTTCCCTCATCGCCTCCCAGATCTCCCCACCACTTCATTCAACCAACTCCATTCCTTCTTTTTTTAAAGTATGCTTTTGAGTGTTTTGTACAATATATTTTGACCATATTTACCCCCACCTTTTAATTTTCCCCAGACCAACACTTCTTCACTACCTAAACAATGCTGTGTCATTTTACAGCTATGTGAGATGAATTTTAGAGCACTGCTATATAATGTTGTGCTTATGTTTATAAATTGTAGTATATATTTAAAAGTTTGTTTAAAAAGTAGTTTTCTTGTTAAATAGGGTAAGGCTATAGAAAGAATTCTGGTTGCTTTTTTATGAATAAATATTCTAGAAAAGAAAAAAAAACGTCTTTTTTCAAGTATGGAGTATGGACGACTAGAATCATCCACTAAATCAGAGCGTTTGGGAGAAATTTGATTGAAAATCTGCATGTTCAACAAGCTTCTTATAGTCTGTATATAAATTAATTATTTTGCAGAACAGACTACAAAATGCAAGATATTAATATAGAAAAATATAATAGACTAATACATTTAAACTAATACTAGTTTAAGTAATAACTTTGGGATATTTTTATGATTATCATATCCAGAGAAGTATTGAATTTGGGACGATGCAGAGGAAGAGGATTTTTCAGCCAAGATAGCCAGCTGGCAACTGTGACACATCCTGCATTAATTGATGGGGCAATTCAGGATAGTCAATTCTGAATAAAAAAAAATGAAAGAATGGCAAAAACATATTTAGCTTCACATTCAAGTACCTCAAGTAGGGATTTTCTGTAGGTTATCCACAAAATTTAACTAATAGTCAAGTCTCCCTCATAAATTCTAAAAATCCAGACGCTCTAATATTTCTTTGTCACAGTTCCGTGTCTTGGGGATTCTGTCAAAATTGGCATTAATCTAGAGTTGCCCCATCCTTTCTGGATAGAATATTTCATGTCACCTGATCTGTCCTAAAAGTTCAAAGTCTTCCCAGTATTTCCTTACAAATATGATTTCTACAGACAGTTAACAATAATACTTTGGCCATTGGATTTGTGAATAATTCATATTCCTTTGTAGCCTGTGGAGATCACTCACCCTTTTTGAAGTTCAAGTTCCACTTTCTCTGTGGTATGTGTGGGGGGTGGGGTGGGGGAGGGGTTGGTTAAAGGAGCTGACATGAAATTAGCCTTCAGAGAGAGCTTTATTAAGAGATAAATCCTTGCAATCATTGTGGGGCACAATCTGGCCTTGAGGTGGAAGAGCATTGTGAGAGCATTAGTAAAGATAAACTATTATACCTGAGGCAGCATGTGGAGGCCTGAAGGGAAAGAAACCCTTCCCTTAGAAAACCTGGAGAAGGGTTTTATTAGAAGAGTTCACTTAAATTAGTGGAGTAGGAGAGATGGCAGCCATGTACAACATGGTAGCCGTCCTAGGAACTCATTGAAGAAAGGGGTTTTCTGGTTTTTATACATTTTGGGGTGTGGCTGGAACTTCCAAATCAACTGAGTTTGTTTGGTTTAGCCTAACTGACGAGGTTCCAGGTGCTGGATAGAACCATAAATTTATCTTGCTGCTGTGAGAGTGAGGGTGAGGTCTTCCAAGGCTGAATTACAACAAAGATCCTTCTCCCTTTTTTTTAATTAGACATGGTCTCATTATGTTTCCTTGGCTAACCTGGAGCCTGTACCTTCACCAATGTCCTGCTGGTCTCTCTTCAGGAATTTTGGCCCTGCTACGTGGTTCCAAGCCTCAGCTTCTCTCCACAACCACTTCACTCCTGGGGTTTCCACTTCAACTGAGGTCGAACCTTCACCAGTGGCCTCCTGGCCTTTCTGTAAGGACTCCAGTGTTATCATATGGTTCCAGGGTTCAGCTTCTCTCCATGAGCCCTCACTCCTTCAAGTTTTCATGTCACCAAACCAGTACATGGGAGACTGTTACATATTA
This sequence comes from Cricetulus griseus, assembly GCF_003668045.3. Classification (NCBI taxonomy): domain Eukaryota; kingdom Metazoa; phylum Chordata; class Mammalia; order Rodentia; family Cricetidae; genus Cricetulus; species Cricetulus griseus. Next base: position 74,511,877 of record NC_048604.1, on the reverse strand, counting down.
GCAAATTTGACTGACGGTTTGAGTAGCGACTTCCCTGGACTACAGCTACTTTGTGTTGACCCTAAGGAAATAATTCTCAGAAGATTTCACCTCAATGATGCTGACCCCTATTAGTCATAGTTGAATTTTTAGCCCTAGCAAATCAGTATGTATTTTCTCAGTAACGCACAGGTTTTGCTTCTGCAGTGTCTTAACACAAAATAGCAAATGAAGAAATCTGATAGTTTTTAGAGAGATGCTTAAATTTCCTTCTGGAGCTTCAGGAGCCAGGCCTTCATCATCTCTGTTTCTCCACATTATATTCCATATCCCTATAAAGCAGCATGCTTAGCTCTGAACACTCAATGACTTTTCTAGCCCAACGTTCCAAACACAAGTACAACCGCCCCCAGCCCGCCCCCGCAAATATGGTCAGGTCCATCACAACAGTATCCCACCCTCTGGTACCAATTTCTGTTGTAGTTTGCTTTCCATTGTTGTTATAAAACACTGGTCAAACAAGCTTACGGAAGGAAAAGGTTTATTTGACTTACACTTCCACATCATACCCTGTCACTGAGGGAAGTCATGGAAGGAGCTGAAGCAGTGACATGGAGATAAGAACTGAAACAGAGATCATGGAAGAATGCTGATTTTCATGCTTGTCCAATTTGCTTTCTTATACAACCCAGGACCACTGATTTGTGGTGCTGCCCATAGTGTGCTGAAACTTCCCGCATCAAACATTAATAAAGAGAATGCCCGCACAGACATTCCCATTGTTCAATCCAGCAGATACATTTCCTCATTCTTGACTCCATCTTCTCAGGAGACTCTAGTTTGTGTTCAGTTGAAAAAAACTAATGAACATAACCTCTGTATGACAAGAAAGTACAAGAAGCACACAGAGATTAATTACTTTTCCTGAAGCCACCTAACCAGGAATGGCAAATCCTGGATCCCAACTGATGCTTTTTTCTAAAGATGAACATATTTATTTATTTATTTATTTATTTATTTATTTATTTAAATTTATTCTTCTCCCATATATTGCATCCAGACCACAGTTTCGCTTCCCTCCTCTCCTTACACCCACCATATACCCTGTCCCCCAGAGTGACTCCTCCACCTCTTCCTTCAGAAAAGGGAAGGCCTCCTAGGAAGATCAATAAAATATAACATGTCAAGTTTTAAAAATCTAGGCACTCACCCTCATATTCTGGCTGGAAAAGGCAAGCCATTAGGAGGAAAAGGTTTTGCAAAGCAAGAAAAAGGGTCAGAAACAGTCCCCGCTCTCACTGTTAGGAGTCCCACAGGAACACCAAGATATACAACCATAGCATATATGCAGAGGATGTAGCTCAGACACATACAGCCTTACTAATTATCACTTTAGTCTCTGTGAGCCCCTATGTCCCCACTTAGTTGAGTCTATGGGCCATTTTCTTGTGGTATTTTGACCACTGTGGCTTCTACAATCCTTCCTCTCCATTGATTCCCTAAGCTCTGCTTAATGTTTGGCTGTGGGTCTCTGTATCTGCTCCTATTAGTTGCTAGGCTCCAATCTACAAGTGTAGCTGAGTATCAGTAGGAATCATTTCATTTACTTTTTCTTTTCCTTCCTTCCTTCCTTCCTTCCTTCCTTCCTTCCTTCCTTCTTTCTTTCTTTCTTCCCTTTCTTTCTCTTTCTATCTTTGCTTCTTTCTTTCTTTCTTTCTTTCTTTCTTTCTTTCTTCCTTTTTTGCTTCTTTTTTTCTTTCTTGCTTGCTTGTTTTTTTTTTCTTTTTTGCCAGCCATGTTTGTTTCTATCCTACCTCTTTGGGCTATGCAGTCTCTGGTTACTGGCCCTCCAGGCAGAGACTGACATAGGCTCCCTCTTGTGACATGGGTCTCACTTTGAATCAGTCATTAGTTGCTCATTACAGCAAATTCCGTGCAACCTTTACTCCAGCATATCTTGTAGACTGAAGATTTTGTGGCTGGGGTTGGCGTTCAAGTCCCTTTACTGGAAGCCTTGCCTGATTACAGAAAATGGCTAGTTCAGGTTCCTTATTCCCCATTACTAGGAGTCTTCAACAGGGTCACCCTCATGGATTCCTTGGATCTTCCATTACACTATGTTTCTACTTCACCTCTGAAATGACTCCCAATTCTAGCCATCTCCCCAGTACTCTATTCCTTCACACTCCATCCCCTACCAAACCTATCCGGTTGACATCCTCATCTGCCCCCAGTCTACCTATAAAATCTATTCTCTTTCTCCCTCCCAGAGAGATCTGCACATTCTCTGTGAGTCCTCCTTATTGCTTAGCCTCTCTGGGTCTGTGGAATGTAGCATGATTATCCTTTACTTTACTATTAATATCCACTTACAAGTGAGTACATATCGTGTTTGTCTTTCTGGGTCTGGGTTCCCTCACTCAGAATAATTTTCCTAGTTCCACCCATTGCCTGCAAATCTCATGATGTTATTTTTTAACAGCTGAGTAGTACTCCATTGTGTAAATGTACCACATTTTCTTTATCCATTCTTTGGTTGAGGGATATGTAAGTTGTTTCTAGTTTCTGGATATTGTGAATAAAGCTGCTATGAATATAGTTAAGCAAATGTCCTTGTGGAATGAGTGAGCATCCTTTGGGTATATGCCCAGTAGTGGTATAACTGGGTCTTGAGGTAGATTGATTCCCTAGTTTCTGAGAAACCACCATATTAATTTCCAAAGTGACTGTACAAGTTTGCACTCTCACCAACAATGGAGGAGTGTTCCCCTTACTCCACATCCTCATGAGCATAACCTGCCACTTGTGTTATTGTTCTTAACCATTCTGACAGATGTGAGATGGAATGTCAGAGTTATTCTGATTTGCATTTCCCTGATGGCTAAGGATGTGGAACATTTCTTTAAGTGCTTCTCAGTCACTTGAGATTCCTCAGTTGAGAATTCTCTGTTTAGATCTGTACCCTCATTTTTAATTGGATTATGTGATTTGTTGATTTGTAGTTTCTTGAGTTCTTTATATATTTTGGATATTAGCCCTCTGTCAGATGTGGGGTTAGTGAAAATCTTTTCTCATTATATAAGCTGCAATTGAGGCATTTTGTATCTTAAACTTTGTAGTCTTTTATTCTCTGCCACAATGGCTTTGTACAGTTACTTGTCCTTGTCTCTGACAAGTGCATTCCTGTTCCAGCTGTCCGTTTCTGACAGAACCACCACAAAATACCTCCTTATGCCCATCTGATGAGTAAATATCTTACCCATGAGAATCAGTAAAGCCCTTTCTGATTGACTTATGGTATGATATCACCCAGAGGCAGAAGAATAGCAATTAGGGTGGTGGAGGAGATGCCAGTGGTTAACAAATGAACGGCATTGCCAGAATAAAACTGGGACTTTAAACCCACCTAGGCTTATTCAACCAAGGGAGCATGTTACAAACAAAACTCCCAGACAATTCTGCATAACATAAACTTGAGAGGGGCAGGTTGTATGTAAAAGACACACTTATTTGAACATCTCAGCCTCTTCTCCCAATTCTTCCTACATTTCACTTTCTGGACACCTCTTAGAATCACAGTAACAGAAGACCCATAGTGGACTCTAATACAAACATAGCAGTTTTTTCCTTCTGTTAAATGTATTAGTGAAAATCAGTCACCAGTATGCATCAGTATCGCATTAAAGAAAGGAATCAAAGCACTTACCCTTGGGGTAGTTTAACCAAGAGTGTGCCATACTTTGAATTCCCTACTTTTCTCCATGTGTTTTTCATCTATTTCCTGTCTGTTGTATGGGTCTCAATCTGTGTCCCTATGTCTATCAGGATTCTGTCTGTGTATGTTCCTATCCTTGTCCTGGTGTCCATCACTCACAAAAGGCTTTTGCTCTTTACTTGTCGAACAGCACAGAAAGAACCAGATGAGGAATGAGGGATACTTTAGAGAAATCTTTTACAGAGTTTAACAGTGGATTAAGCCAGGGACCCCAACTGACCCAGGTAACAAACACTATCAAGCAAGGTTACTTTCAACATTTATACTAGATATTTGTTTTTACCCCATTTAATGTTTTCGGTAAATGATTATCCTAGCAGACAAACAGAGACATATAGATTGCTCTTTGGGTCAGGGTCACAGAAGGGTACACATCTTAAGATAAAAGCTGTGCATTAGGTTGTAAATGGTACTTGCATGGGAAATTCAAGGCAAGCAAGTTTGTTCATTACATTTTTCTCTCATTTTTTATTACTTGCTCAGCCAAGTTCATTGCTGTTCCACACATTATTCTCTCTTTTTTAATTGAAAATTTATATAATACATTGTAATCACAATTTCCCCTCCCCCATTTCATTGCCACCTCCCTACCCATACAACTCTATGTCCTTCTTTTTCTCTCTTTAGAAAATAAGCAGATAAATAAGAAAAGCAAAGAAAACAGAATTTAAAACAAAGCAAAAATATCCACAAGAAACACACACAAACAAAACCCCTAAAAATATAAAATCAGAAATTGTTATATAAAAGCAAAAGACTAGTAAGATAAAAATTCTCAAACAAAGCAAATGATTATTCTTTTAAAGACAGGTTAAACAAATAGGCTAAGTACACAGTGGGATATCAGCTTAAGTTTTAAGTGTCCTCATTATACATATACCTCATTTACCTCGAGGTGTGTCATTATTGTGAAGTCCAGCAGAAGTTCTAGTCTCTTAGAATGTAAGAGGTATTTTAATAATAATATGTTGCTGGAATTTCCTACTATCACACCTGAGACAGCCTTCAGAGTACTCTGTCCCTGCTTGAATGATTCCGAGATTGGGGTTTTCGAGTGTGTTTTTAAAGTAAATCTTGACTCCATTCCCTTCAGAAACTTACTGTCCATATCTCTGAATGCTGATACATTTCATTGCCTCCCAGCTGACATTTCTTTTCTCCACAGGTACATCCCTTAACAGGGAAAAGGATTTGGAGCCCAATCATACAAGACACAAAGGCTAAAGGGTAAGATACTACATAGGCACACTTTTGAGTGACAAAAGCCATCACTGTCCTGTTTCTCTGACTGAAAGCAAATGCTTCTCCCTGAGATTCAAGTCAGGCAAAAACAATAGTTTGTTTTTTTTTCAAATACACTAATATAGTTGTACTACTTATTTTATTTACTTCTGCTCTATTATATCATAATTGTTCCCAATTTTTTATGTTCATCGACTGTAGACAATCTTATCTCCACAGGTAGGAAGATAATTCTACAAGTAATAAGACTTTTCCTTGTTCATTAATTCCAAAGGAATAAAAGCCATCTGTGCCGGGCGTTGATGGTACATGCCTTTAATCCCAGCACTCGGGAGGCAGAGGCAGGCAGATCTCTGTGAGTTCGAGGCCAGCCTGGTCTCCAGAGCGAGTGCCAGGATAGGCTCCAAAGCTACACAGAGAAACCCTGTCTCGAAAAAAAAAAGCCATCTGCTTTGATTTCTAATATGAATGATGGTTTAAAACAAAAAGGCCAAAGTCATTCATATAAATAAATCGGCCTTTTTAAAAAATTCTTCTCTTATACATTACATCCCTATCATGGACTCCCCACCTTCCACTCCTCCAAGTTCCTCTACAAGATCCACCCCCACTCCATTTTCCTTCAGAGAAGGGCAGGCTTCTCAGGGTCATCAACCAAACATGGCCTGGTAAGTTACAATAAGACTAGGCACAAACACCCATTTCAACAATAGGTGAGTCAACCCAGTAGGAAGAAAAGGGTTCCAAGAGCATGCAAAAGAGTCACACACCTCCCACTGCCACTATGGGGAGTTTCACAAAAACACCAGGGTAACAACCATGACATATATGCAGAAGACATGGCTCGGACATATATAAGCTCCCTGATTGTCCCTCCAGTCTCTGAGAGTCCCTATGAGCACTAGTTACTTGATTCTATGGACTGTGTTCTTGTGGTATCCTTGACGCCTCTGGCTTCTACAATCCTTCCTCCACCCCTCTTCATAGGGGTTCCTTGGGCACCACATCATATTTGGCAGTGTGTATCTGTATTTGATCCCATCAGTTGTTAGATGACACCTTTCTGATGATGATTGGCCTAGGCACTGATCTATGGGTATAGCACACTATCATTAGGAATCATTTCATTGACTTTTGAACAACCCTATTTGATTCTTTCCTAGGTCTCAGGGCTATGTAGGCTCTGGTTCCTGGCCATCCAGGCAGTGTTAGGCATAGGCTCCCTCTCATGATGTGGGCCTCAAGTTGGACCAGTCATTGGTTTGCCACTCCAAAAGTTCCATGCCACCTTTACTTGAGCATATCTTGCAGGCAGAATGAATTGTAGGTCAAAGGTTTTGTGGCTGGGTTGGAGTCCCAATCCTACCAATAAGTTTGTCAGGTTACAGAAGATGGCAAGTTCAGGCTCCATATCCCGCATTACTAGAAATCTGCAGTAGGGTCACCTTTGTGAAGTCCAGGAAGTTTCCACTACACCAGGTTTCCACATTGCCTCTCCACAATGCTCCCCAATTCCAGCTGTCTCTCCCTGTGCTTTCTCCCTCCATTCATCATCCCACCAACTGTTCCCATCCCCACCTGCCCCTAATCCACCCCAAAAAATCTATTCCATTTCCCCATCCCATGGAGATTCGTGCATCCCCCACTTTAGCCCTCAGTGTTACTTAACCTCTCTGTGTCTGTGGATTGTAGCATGGTTATCCTTCACAACTAATATTCACTTATAAGTGAATACATAGCATGTGTGTTTTTCTGGGTCTGGGTTACCTCACTCAGGATGATTTTTTTTCTAGTTCCATCTATTTGCCTGAAATTTTCATGATGTCATTTTTTTAACAACTGAGTAATACTCCGTTGTGTAAATGTGCCACATTTTATCCATTCTTCTGTTGAGGGAGATCCAGGTTGTTTCCAGTTTCTGGATATTATGAATAAAGTCACTGAACATCACTGAGCAAGTGTCCTTGGGGTAGGATGGATTATCCTTTGGGGGATATGCCTGAAGGGACCAGCTCCCCTTTCGGCAGTCATAACGGCCGAACACGTGCTTGTCTGACCTTGTCCTAGACACTAGGAGGTCAGATGCCTGCCTCGTGACAAAGAATCAATCAGAAGTTAGCTGGTGGCACTATGCTTTATGACCCTGGGTGTACTTTACGGACAAGCACACAGCAATGACGTAGAGAGCATAGCAACCACCCTGGGAGGGCCTATGGGCCATAACAACCAGTTGACCAATCAACACAGGGCAAGCCCTCCAAGCCTGGAGGCACACCAATCGTGAGCCTGTGCATACCCCTAGATACTCCCCTTACGCTGCCCTACAAGATCTCTTGGGAGGCCCTAGGTCTTGTCTTTGCTAGCCATCCGCCATGGGGGTGGGTGAAAGACCCGAGCTAACATGGGGTTAGCTCGTTAAATTACAATAAAGCCTCGTGCAGTTTGCATCAAGCTCTCGAATCCGCCTGGTGATTGGGGTGACTGAGATTGTGGCCTGGGACCCCAGATACCTGAGTTTTCTGGGGGTCTAACAATGCCTAGGAGTAGTATAGGTGAATCTTTTTTTCTGAGACAGGGTTTGTCCCTATAGCCCTAGCAGTCCTGGAACTAGCACTTGTAGACCAGGCTGGTCTCAAATTCACAGAGATCTGCCTACCTCTGCCTCCAGAGTGCTGGGATTAAAGGTGTGCGCCACCAATGCCCAGCTATAGGTAAGTCGTAAGGTAGATAGATTCCCAACTTTCTGAGGAACTGCCATGGTTATTTCCATATGGTTGTATAAGTTCACTCTCCCACCAGCAATGCAGGAATGTTCCCTTGCTTCACATCCTCTCCAGCATGAGCTGTCACTTGTGTTTTTGATCTTAGTCATTCTGATAGGTGGAAGATGAAACTTAAGAGTTGTTTTGATTTCCCTGATGTTGAACATTTCTTTCAGTGTTCCTCTGCCATTTGAGACTCCTTTATTTACAATTGTCTGTTTAGATCTGTACCCCATTTTTAAATTATTTGGTGTGTTGGTTTCTAATTTCTTGAGTTCTTTTCATATTTTGGATATTAGCCCTCTGTCAGATGTAGACTTGGTGGAAATCCTTTACCATTCTGTAGGCTGCCATTTGGTCCTATTTATGGTATCCTTTGTCTTAGAGATTTTCAGTTTTATGATGTCCCATTTATTAATTGTCAATCTTAGTGCCTGTGCTATTGATGTTCTGTTCAGGAAGTTGTTTCCTGTGCCAATGAGTTCAGTATATCTGGTTTCATGTTGAGGTTTTTGATCCACTTTGACATGAGTTTTGTGTAGGGTGATAGATATGGGTTTATTTGCATTCTTCTACATGCAGACATTCAGTTAGACCAGCACCATTTTAAGATGCTTTCTTTTTTCTATTGTATAATTTTTGGTTTCTTTGTCAAAAATCAAGTGTCCATGGGTGTGTGGATTAACTTCTGGGTCTTCAATTCAATTCCCTTACAGTTTTTTATTTTTATATTTTATGTATAATTACATCACTTCCCCTCTTCCCTTTCCACTCTTCAGTCCCTTCCGTATCTCCTCTCTTCAACTTCTCTGATGTTCCCCTACTTTGATTATTGCTATATACATATATGTGTATATATACATATATATGCACAAATATATAAATACCTATACCTATAAGTCTGATTCATTTCCCCGAGAGGGGCTAATTGTCCTTCTCTCGGCAGTCATTAGTCACCTGCACTTCTTTTGTCTAGGGGTGGAACACCATGAGCTCACCCACTTCCAAGTTAGCATACCTATTGTTTATGGAGCTTGGAAGAGAATCCACTACTTCCATTATGAATTTTAATGGTTTTCTTACTTTGTATTTTTGACATTTGGATTATATGTCAATTTTTACTTTTGTTGATTTCTATTTCAAGTGTTTAGTGTCACTTGTGTTAAACATTCATTTCTTTCTCATGAATTTGGGTCTATTAGACAATGATTTCATTAAATAAACCAGCTACATCTTTAGCTTTCACCAGCTCTTTCTACCCCACAGATTATTAGGTTTGGTTTCCTGGTTGTGTCACAAAGTTCTTGAACATTATAATCTTGTTAATTTATTTTTTCTTTAGTGATATCTGAATGCAAATGAATCTTGATCTAGCCTTTATCCATTATGTTTATTCTTCTGCTTCATCATTTCTGCTAGTGATGACTTTACTGAAATTTAAATGAATTTTTAATTTTTTGAGACAGGGTTTTTTTTTATGTAGCCTTGGCTGTCCCAGCACTATCTCTGTAGACTAGGCTGGTCTCAAACTCACAGAGATCTGCCTGCCTCTGCCTCCCAAGTTCTAGGATTAATGGCATGCACCCCATTGCCTGGTCAATAATTTTTTAATTAAAATATAATTACATCATTTTCCTTCATGCCTTTCCTTTCTTCACTCCTTCCCATGTAGCCCCTCCCCTATTCCCACTCTAAAACATGATCTCTTTTTCTTTGTTATGTACACACACACACACACACACACAATTTTATATAAAAGCCTCAATTTATAAATACAATCATGTCGGCCCTCTGTCCTGCAGTGGGTGCCCTAGCCTCAGGTGAGTCTGGGTGCTGCTCTGCCCGCCCCCCAACCTCCTCCATCAACACCTGCTCGCTTCTGCCTGAGCCCATCCACTCAAGAGTGGACCAGCCAAGACCGGAAGGCTCACCCTGAGTCCTCACACACCTCACCCCTGTCTACACCCTGCCCTCTGCCCTTCGGCAGGTGCCCTAGCCTCAGGTGAGTCTGGGCGCTGCTCTGCCCGCCCCCCAACCTCCTCCATCAACACCTGCTCACTTCTGCCTGACCCCACCAGGACAAGAGTGTACCTCCCCAGTACGGGAAGGTCCATCCTGAATCTGGACACATCCCACCCTTGTCCACCCACCACCCTCTGCAATCCCACTGCCTCCAGAGTCTGAGCCTTCCGCCAGCCACCTGAGAGAGGGAAAGACCCCCAACTGCACTCACTGGAAGAAGGGATGGGAAAAAACAGAGTAAGAACACAACAACAGAAAAACCAAAATGACACCACCAGAATCTAGGGACTCCACACCATCAAGATCTGAAAAGCCCAACACAGAGCATGAATAAGACAAGGACCTCAAAAAATTATCTTAGGAAGATGATAGAGTCCTTTAAAGATGAAACAAGAAAATCCCTTAAAGAAATAGAAGAAACAACAAGCAAAAAATTACATGAGATGGAGGAAAAGACAAACCAACGAATTCAAGAAGTAAACAAATCTCTTAAAGAATCCAAAGAAAGCCAAGAAAAAACAACCAAGCAAGTGAAGGAAGCACTCGAAACAGTTCAAGGCATGAAAGCTGAAATAGAAACAATAAAGAAAACACAGAATGAGGTGATGCTGGAAATAGAAAGGCTGGATAAACGATCAGGAATTAAAGATGTGAGTATAACCAATAGAATTCAAAAGATGGAAGAGAGAATCTCAGTTGTTGAAGGCTCTCTAGAGGATATACAGTCGTCGACCAAAGAAACCCAATTGGGTTTAACAGACCTCCATAGAACATTCCATCCAAACACAAAAGAATAAACCTTCTTCTCAGCGCCACATGGCACCTTCTCTAAAATTGACCACATAGTAGGCAACAAAGCAAACCTCCACAGATACAAAAGAATTGAAATAACCCCCTGTATCTTTACCGTGCTTTAAAGCTAGAATTCAACAGCAATACAAATTGCAGAAAACCTACAAACTCGTGGAAATTGAATAACTCCCAATTGCACCATTCCTGGATTGAGGAAGAAATAAAAAGTGAAATTAAACACTTCCTAGAATTCAAGGAGAATGTAGACACAACATACCCAAACTTATGGGACAATTTGAAAGCAGTGCTAAGAGGAAAGTTCATAGCACTAAGTGCTCATATGAAGAAAGTGGAGAATAGTCACATGAGAGAATTGACAGAACAACTGAAAGCTTTAGAGCAAAAAGAAACAAACTCACCACGGAGGAGTAGACGCCAGGAAATAATCAAACTGAGGGCTGAAATCAATAAAGTAGAAACTAGGAAAACATTACAAAGAATCAATGAGACAAAGAGTTGGTTCTTTGAGAAGATCAACAAGATAGACAAACCTCTATCCAAACTAACAAAAAGGCAGAGAGAGAGAGAGCATGCTAAGTAATAAAATCAGAAAGGAAAAGGGGGATATAACAACAAACACTGAGTAAATCCAGAGAATCATCAGGTCATACTTTGAAAACCTGCACTCCACAAAATTCAAAAATCTAAAGGAAATGGACAGTTTCCTAGATAGATATCACTTACCAAAATTAAATGAAGAACAGATAAGCAGTTTAAATCGAACTATAACCCCTAATGAAATAGAAGCAGTCATCAAAAGCCTTCCAACCAAAAAAAGCCCAGGGCCAGATGGCTTCACTGCAGAATTCTATCAGAAATTCAAACAAGAGCTAATACCAGTACTGCACAAGTTGTTCCACACAATAGAAGCTACAATCACCTTGATATCCAAGCCACAAAAAGATACAATTAAAAAAGAGAACTACAGACCAATATCCCTCATGAACATCGATGCAAAAATACTCAACAAAATATTGGTGAATCGAATCCAAGAACACATCAGAAAAAATGATCAAGTAGGCTTCATCCCAGGGATACAAGGATGGTTCAACATACAAAAATCCATCAATGTAATCCACCATGTAAACAAACTGAAAAAGAAAAACCACATGATCATCTGACTAGATGCTGGAAAAAAACCTTTGACAAAATCCAATACCCCTTCATGATAAAGATCTTAGAGAACAGGAATAACAGGAACATATCTAAACATGATAAAAGCAATATGTAGCAAACCAACAGCCAACATCAAACTAAATGGAGAGAAACTCAATGTGATTCCTCTAAAATCAGGAACAAGACAAGGCTGTCCACTCTCTCCATATCTCTTCAATATTGTACTTGAAGTTCTAGCTAGAGCAATAAGACAACAAAAGGAGATCAAAGGTATACAAATTGGAAAGGAAGAAGTCAAACTTTCACTATTTGCAGATGATATGATAGTCTACATAAGTGACCCAAAAAACTCTGCCAGGGAACTCCTACAGCTGATAGATACCTTCAACAAAGTATCAGGCTACAAAATTAACTCAAAAAAAATCAGTAGCCCTAATTTATACAGATGATAAATGCAATGAGAAAAAAATCAGAGAAACATCACCCTTCACAATATCCACAAACAACATAAAATATCTTGGGGTAATGCTAACCAAAAAAGTGAAAGACCTGTACACTAAGAATTTTGAGTCTTTAAAGACGGAAATTAAAGAAGATACCAGAAAATGGAAAGATCTCCCATGCTCTTGGATAGGTAGAATCAACATAGCAAAAATGGCAATCTTGCCAAAAGTAATCTATAGAGTCAATGCAATTCCCATCAGAATCCCAACACAGTTCTTCACAGACCTTGAAAGAACAATACTCTACTTTATATGGAAAAACAAAAAACTCAGGATAGCCAAAATAACCCTGTACAATAAAGGAACCTCTGGATGCATCACCATCCCTGACTTCAAGCTCTATTATAGAGCCATAGTTCTGAAAACAGCTTGGTATTGGCACAAAAATAGACAGATAGACCAATGGAATCGAATTGAAAACCCTGATATTAACCCACACACCTATGAACACCTTATTTTTTACAAAGATGCTGAATCTATACATTGGAAGAAAGATAGCATCTTCAACAAATGGTGCTGACACAACTGGATTCCGACATGCAGAAGATTGCAGATAGATCCATATCTGTCACCATGCACAAAACTTAAGTGCAAATGGCTCAAAGATCTCAACATAAATCCAGCCACACTGAATCTTCTAGAAGAGAAAGTGGAAGATACCCTTGAACGAATTGCCACAGGAGACTGCTTCCTGAATATTACACCAGTAGCACAGACATTGAGATCTTCAATTAATGAATGGGACCTTCTGAAACGGAGAAGCTTCTGTAAGGCAAAGGACACAGTCAGTAAGACAAACGACAGCCCACAGAATGGGAAAAGTTCTTCACCTACCCCACATCTGACAGAGGGCTGATTTCAAAATATACAATGAACTCAAGAAGCTAGTCACCAAAACACCAAACAATGAAATTAAAAAGTGGGGTGCAGAGCTAAATAGAGAATTATCAACAGAGGAATCTGAAATGGCTGAAAGACACTTAAGTGCTCAAAATCCTTGCATCAGAGAAATGCAACTCAAAACAACTCTGAGATACCACCTCACACCTGTCAGAATGGCTAAAATCAAAAAGACCAATGACAATCTATGCTGGAGAGGATGTGGAGAAAAAGGAACACTCCTCCATTGCTGGTGGGAGTGCAAATGTGTAAGACAACTCTGGAAATCAGTATGGTGGTTGCTCAGAAAAATGGGAATCAGTCTACCTCAAGATCCAGCAATTCCTCTCTTGGGCTTATACCCAAATAATGCACGTTCATGCAAGGACATATGTTCAATCATGTTCATAGCAGCATTGTTTGTAATAGCCAGAACCTGGAAGCAACCTAGATGCCCCTCAACTGAAGAATGGATAGAGAAAATGTGGTACATTTATACAATAGAGAACTACTCAGCAGAAAAAAGCAATGGAATCTTGAAATTCGCAGGCAAATGGATGGAACTAGAAGAAACCATCCTAAGTGAGGTAACCCAGTCACAAAAAGACAAACATGGTATGTACTCACTTATATATGATTTTTAGACATAGAGCAAAGGATTACCAGCCTACAATCCTCTTTACCACAGAAATTAGGAAACATGAAGTACTCTAGGGGATAAATGCATGGACCCCAGGAACTCCTGAGCTAATTGGGAACATGAGGGTAGGGGAGAGGGAGCTGCCAGAATGAGAGCAGGAGAAGAGGAGAGGAGAGGAGAGGAGAGGAGAGGAGAGGAGAGGAGAGGAGAGGAGAGGAGAGGAGAGGAGAGGAGGAAATGGAGGAGCAGAAATACTGAGTTAAGGTAAGAATATCGGAGAGCAGGATGAGAGATACCATATTAGAAGGAGCCATTTTAGATCCAAGGAGAGATCTGGCACTGGGGATATTTCCAGAGACCTACAAGGATGACACAAACAGACAATCCAGGTAATGGTGGAGAGGATAACCTAAACGCCCTTCTCCTAAAATGAGATTGATGACTACTTTTTTATGCCATCCTAGAGCCCTCATCCAGTGGCTAATGGAAGCAGAGGCAGACATCCACAGATATACACTGAACTGAACTCTGGAACTTAGTTGCAGAGAGGGAGGAATGAAGATGGAAGGGGTCGGTACCAGGCTGTTGAAACCCACAGAAACAGCTGGCCTGAACAAGGGGGAACACATCGACCCCAGATGCTGTCTGGGAGGCCAGTACAGGACTGATCCAGACCCCTGAACATGGATATCAATTAGGAGGCCTCTGCACTCTAGGGGGCCCCTGGTTGTGGCTTAGTATTTTTCCCTGGTGTAAGAAGGGACTTTGAGAGCCATCCCACGTCAAGGGATGCATTCTTGCCCTGGACACATGGAGAAGGGCCTAGGCCCAGCCCAGGATGATGTGGTGGACATTGGGGAGCCCCTGTGGAGGGCCCTACCCTGCCTGGGGTGTGGAGGGTGGATGGGGTGAGGGGTAGGTCAGGGTGGTATAGGAGGGTGTCGGTGAGGGGAGGGAGAGGGAGAAGGGATTGACATGTGAAACAACCTTGTTCTTAATTTGAATTAAAAAAACCAAAATACTAAAAAAAAATTAAAAAGAAAAAAATACAACCATGTCACTTCATTTAGTGTTACTTATATGTATAAGATTTCAGGGCCAACTACTTGGTATTCAACAATCAATTAGGGCCTCATCCCTGGGAGAAATTATTTCTTATGCTCTCAGCATTCTTTAATTGCCAGTAGTTCTTTGTTTATGGGTGGGACCCATAAGATTCTCCACTTCCATGTTAGCATGACTCTTGGTGTGTACTTCTTCAGTATGGTTGAGAAGGCCACACTGTATTTTTATTTTATTGATTAGCTCTTTCATTTCAAGAATTTTTATTCAGTTCTTTCTGAGAATCTTTTGTTCCTTGAATTTTTTATCTGCTTTTGAATTTCTCATGTATATTTCTGGCTTTTAAACCTACTTGATGAATTATCTACATCTGTTGATGGAAGACTGACTGAAGAAATGAAAACAATGTTTTGATAACAAGCCTTGTGCTCACAATCACTAAGAAATACATAAATCACCTGAAGCCTGCAAAGTCTCTTTGTGCACAAGCCACCTTTTCTGAGTAAGTCAGTTCTGATATTTCCCTGTCCTTACCTCAAACTGTCACCACCCACAAACCCACAAGTCTAGTTCCAGACCCACAATCCATGAACCATCTTTGCAAAGAGACACCTTTCCTTGGTAAGTCACTTCCTCTCTTTCCTTTCCCTTTCTCCAGTCTGGCACCATCTGCAAACTTACAAGTTTACTTCCAGGCCTGTGAAAATGAACCCTCTTCATTTATGAATGCTCCTTGCCTGGCATAGCTCTAGACCCATCGTTTGGGAACCTTCATTTCCTGGTCCAATTAAACAGGTCATCTACAAGCTTTCCCTGCTCTGGCTCAGATCACACATCTCCTACACTGCTCCAGTATAAGGAAGACTACATTATCGAATCAGAACTTCAAGCAAAGCAAGAAGTCAAATCCCAAAAATGAAACAGAATAGCCAAAGCAGCATGACTCCCATTAAACCGTCTAGCCCTGTAGAAGTGTTCTATAATGAGAACTACCTAGATAAATTCCAGGACAGAGAATTTAAAGAACAATCATAAATTTTACCAAATAATTCAATGAATTTAAAGAAGACATGAACAAATACTTCCTTGAACCCCAAGAGGTTAACAAAAAACTTGAGTGATATAAAAAAAAAAATATAAATACACACCTGAATGAAATAATGAGGGTAATCCAGGATTGGAAAACTGAATTCAGTAAAGACTTAGAAACATCAAAGAAAACACAAGTTCAAATGAAGATGGAATTGAAAAACTCAGTGACCCAATTAGAAGATTCAGGGGAAAGCTTTAGAAGTAGAATCAATCAAGCAGAACATAAAGTATCAGGACTCAAGGATAAAGTACGGGATCTAATAAAACAAGCAACAAGAAGGAGAAAAAGCCAGGAACATGCAGGAAACATCAAAGATCAAATCTTTGAATTATAGGTGTAGAAGTGGGAAAAGAATCCCAAGTCAATGGCATCAAACAGATCTAAATAAATTCATAGAAGAATTTGCACAAACTAAGAAAATACATAGTCATTCAGACAAAGAACACAGAACCCTGACTAGATAAAATAAAAAAGAAACAACGTATGATACACCATAGTCAAAATACTAAATATACAAAACAAAGTATTGAAATATGAAAGGGAGACCCATCAGAATAACACCTGATTTCTTGATGTAAACTCTGAAAGCCAGAAGAGTTTGGAGAATTAACTCCAAGTTCTAAAAGACCATGAGTGGAAACATAGATAGCTGTACCCAGGTAAACTATGCACCACAGTTAAAAGAGAAACAAAAACTTTCCGTGATCCAAGTAGCCTAAAACAATCATCTGAAACAAAACAAGAAGAAACTGCTACACAATGTATTGGAAGCACACCAAAAAGACTTTAGAAAGAAAACAAAAGAAGCTATGTTTTAATAAAAAAATAGACCACAACTAAAAACAGAAGTCAAAAATATGACTGCAATCTACACATACATTTCAAAAATACCTCTAAATATTAATGGCTTCAATTCTCCCATCAAAGTCACAGATTTAAAGATAGACAGAAGCTTAAAAAAATAAAAGTAAAAGGATGAAAAAGTATTCCAGGAAAATGGGATGAAGAATTAAAAAGATGTTCCCATCCTAATATCTAACAAAATAGAGTTGAAACTAAAACTAGATAGACTGTAGGTCCAACTAAAAAGAGGTGATCCAAATTAACAGAATCAGAAATGAACAGGAAAACATTACAAGAAACACGAAAGATATACAGAATATTCTAAGAGAATATTCTAAAAACCTGCACTCCATTATGTTCGAAGATATAAAGGAAGTAGATTAATTTCTCTACTCATCCAAACTACAAAAGTTAAAACAAGAATGTATCAGCAACCAAAACAGACCCATAATAAAGGAGAAGATTAAAACAATAACAAAAAGCCTTGCAACTAAAAAACAGAAAAAGAAGTCAAATCATTCTTATTTGTAGATGATATGACATTATTAAATAGGAGATCCCAGAATCCAACTAGAAAACTTCTAATAACAATCAACAGTTTCATTAAAATGACACAAACACACTGAGCCCAATATAAACACACTTTGAACTACAATAGCATTAATGACAATGAAATATTTTAGAATAAACTTAACCAAGGAGGTAAAAGACCTATACAATTAAAAGTTCAAATCTCTGAAGAGACTAAAACACTAGAAAATGTAAAGATTACTTGTGTTCATGGAATCATACAATTAACATTGTGTAATTGATCATCATCCTATCAAAAGCAATTTATACATTCAATGCAATCCCAATCAAAATATCCACAACATTCTTCACAGAAATAGAATGGAGGGAAATGCCCTTAAACTTATATGAAAAAAAAAGACCCAGAATAGCCAAAGAAATCTTGAGTAAAATTAATACAAAAAGATTACCATTCCAGATGTCAATATCTTGTAGAGCTATAGTAATAAAACAATATGTGGTTAAAGAATGAGTTGAACAGCTTGGTATTGGCACAAAAATAGACAGGTAGACCAATGGAATAGAGTTGAAAACCCTGATATTGACCCACACACCTAAGAACACTTGATTTTTGACAAACAATCCAAATATATACACTGGAACAAAGAGAATATCTTCAACAAACGGTGCTGGCATAACTGGATGCAAACATGTAGAAGACTACAGATAGACCCAAGCCTTTCGACCTGCACAAAAACTTAAGTCAAAATGGATCAAAGACCTCAACATAAACCCAGCCACACTAAACCTATTAGAAGATAAAGTGGGAAATACCCTTGAAGTAATCGGTACAGGAGACTGCTTCCTGAACATAACACCAGTAACACAGACACTGAAGTCAACAATTGATAAATGGGACCTCCTGAAACTGAGAAGCTTCTGTAAGGCAAAGGACACAGTCAGCAAGACAAAACGGCAGCCCACAGACTGGGAAAAGATATTCACCAACCCCACATCTGACAGAGGGCTGATCTCCAAAATATACAAAGAATTCAAGAAGCTATTCTCCAAAACACCAAACAATCCAATTAAAAAATGGGGTACACAACTAAATAGACAATTCTCAATAGAGGAATCTAAAATGGCTGAAAGACACATAAAAAAGTGTTCAACATCCTTAGCCATCAGGGAAATGCAAATCAAAACAACTCTGAGATCCCATCTTACTTCTGTCAGAATGGCTAAAATCAAAAACACCAATGACAGTTTATGCTGGAGAGAATGTAGAGAAAGGGGAACACTCCTCCACTACTGGTGGGAGTGCCAACTTGTATAGTCACTTTGGAAATCAGTATGGTGACGCCTCAAGAAAATGGGAATGAGTCTACCACAAGTTCCAGCAATTCCACTCCTAGGCATATACCCAAAAGAAGCACATTCATACCATCTGTTCAACCATGTTCATAGCAGCACTATTTGTAATATCCAGAAACTGGAAGCAGCCTAGATACCCCTCAACTGAAGAATGGATAGAGAAAATGTGGTACATTTACACAATAGAGTACTACTCAGCAGAAAAAAAAAAAAAACAATGGAATCTTGAAATTTGCGGGAATATGGATGGAACTCGAAGAAACCATTTTGATCAAGGTAACCCAACCACAAAAAGACAAACATGATATGTACTCATTCATATGTGGATTTTAGACCTAGAGTAAGGGATTACTATCCTATAATCCACACTGCCAGAGAAACTAGTAAACAAGGAAGACCCTAAAAGAGACAAACATTGTTCCCTGGAGAAGGGGAAAGTGTCACCATCCCCTGAGCAAATTGAGAACATGGGAAGAGGGGGGAGGAAGCTATGAGAGTGAGAAGGGAAGAAAAGGAAGGATGCAGAGGTCATGAGGAAGCAGAAATTTTGAGTCAGGTATATATTAGAAGAAAGGACATATGATAGGTAGAATTTTAGTTGGGGGGGTGGTAGAGGAGGAAGGGAGGGAGAAGGGAACTGGGATTGTCATGTCATTCAATCTTGTTTGTAATTCAAATATATAAAAAATAAAAAACTAAAAAAAACAATATGGTATTGATACAGCTAGAGCACTATAATAAAGTATAAGACCCACCACATATGAGTACTCATATCTACAGTCATCATATTTGACAGAGGCAAAAAAAAACCCATATACTTAAGAAAGACCACTTGCTTCTTCAAAGGCTTGGGGAACTGGATGTCCACATATAAAAGAATGAAATTAGACCCAAATCTATTGCCTTACCCAAAAAATAGGTCCAAGTGGATCACAGACCTCAACTTGATGCATGAAGCACTCAAATGGCTATACTCAATGTACAGCAACAATCAAGTGAGTAAAGAAGAAACTAATAGAATGGGAGAGGTTCTTTGACCAGTTACAGATTTGGCAAAGGATTAATACGTAGAATATACAAAAAAAAACCCTCAAGGAACTAAATGACCTCATTAGAAGTAGGCTCTAGATTGAAACAGAATTCTCAATATAAGAAATAAAAATGGCTAAGAACGTGTTCATCATACTAGCAATCTGGGAACTGCAAATTAAAACAACTCTGAGACTTCCTCTCTCCTTAGTCAGAGTGACTAAGATCAACAAAACAACTGACAAAGTCCTAGGGAGGCTATACGGAAAAAGGAATTCTCTACTATATGACCAAGAATTACCAGTCCTTGGCATATGCCCAAAGGAGTACACAACTTACTCCACAAATACTTGGGGCTCAGCCATGTTCATAGCTGCTCTATTCACAATAGCTAGAAAATGGAAACAATTTAAAAGTCTGTAAGAGATGAATGGACAATAAAAATGTTTTACATATACACAACATACTACTCAACACAACATAGTACTACTCTTTACTCTGTAAAGAAATGTAAAACCATGTCATTTGCAGGTAAATGGATGAACCTAGAGACCACAAAGCCTCATGTTTTCTTTCATCTGCAGTTTCTTATTCCATATCCTCAGATGTAAGCATACAACATGGACTAACTACAGAAACCAGGTATGTATAAAGGAACCATGGGGGGGTAGGGGAAGGGGAATAGCAGGATACAGGTGATATGAAGTGGTGGGAAACAGAAGAATGGTGACGACCTCCAACTGAGGAGATAGTAGGGAGGTCAATACAGAAAAAGGAGGAACATGAGACAAATAACACAATGGTTGTTTGATAAAGCTTTGAGGAGTCATCATTTTGTATTTACTTAAAATTACACACTATGCATATAAGCATATGTATTCAGATACACACACACACACACACTAAAGGAAATTAAGCTACTTGGTCTGACAATGTTCTCTACAAGAACCATAGGCTAACAAAAACCTGGTACCAAACCCTTGGAAGGGTTGGTGAGGTAGTCAACGTGACTCCAAAAACAATAAAGATCATTGATAAAACCCTTGTTTGCCTTTCAGAAGTTTAGGGTGAGCCCCTGGTACTGAAAACACCACACACACAGGACACAGGATTCAAATGATTAAAACTGGATCTGACCTGAAAGACTCTTCCCTGCTGGCTAGGTTCAATGGTTCCAGAAAACACTACGCAAGCTGCCAAGAGGGAAGCAATTAGAAAGTGCTACCCAGCTGCAAAATCTATGAACCATGACAGTCACCAGCATGGCAATGCTGTGGGATAACCATACCAATATTTCGGAGCTGGTGATCCAAAGAGTCGAACAGGAGAGCATTGATACATGGCAAAATTATGCACAAAGGTACAACAAGTAGCACTCATATGTTGATGGCAACTAACAACTGTCTAATTGGACTTAAGGTCCACTCAACAGAGGAAAATCATGCCTAATACTGGAAACTTAGCCACCTTCCTGGGGCTAGTGAGGTTATGGACTTGAGAAAAAAATCTAGTACCAACATTTAAGTAGCCTAACGTAATTCCTTACTACATTCTAATCCTTATACCCACTGATCAGTGTAGCT
This sequence comes from Cricetulus griseus, assembly GCF_003668045.3. NCBI lineage: Eukaryota > Metazoa > Chordata > Mammalia > Rodentia > Cricetidae > Cricetulus > Cricetulus griseus. The sequence goes on along the minus strand of NC_048604.1, from coordinate 74,490,613 downwards.
ACCACTCCACATCAATGAATCCTAATCAATGAAGCCTCTCTTTACATCACAGAAAACAACTAAACACAGTGCACTAATCAGTGGATTAGCAGGGAGCCCACCCCCAACAGAAGCATCAACATCACAGCTCCTGCAGCTATGGCTCAGGGAATACAGAGGAAGGAGTGGAAAGATTATGAGAGCCATAGTTCCTGCCTTAAAGTAATTACTTGGGTCTGCTTTTTTTTGCAGATTGTTTTTATTTGAATTAGAAACAAGACTGTTTTACATGACAATCCCAATTCCCTTCTCCCTCCTGTCCTCCCCTACCATCCCCCCAACTAAAACCCTACCTATCACATATCCTTTCAGCTCCACCTGGAGAGTGAGGCCTTCCATAGGGTGTCATCAGAGTCTATCATAATCTTTGGGATAGGGCCTAGGCCCACCCCCGTGTGTCTTGGCTCAGGGAATATTCCTCTATGTGGAATGGGCTCCCAAAATCCACACCTGTGCTAGGGATAAGTACTGAACAACTATAGGAGGTCCCGTAGATTTCCGAGGTTTCCTCACTGAAACCCTTCTTCCTGGGGTCTGGATCAGTCCCATGCTGGTATTCCAGCTATCAGTCTGGGGAGCAAAAGTTCCCCGATGTTCAGGTCAGCTGTTTCTGTGAGTTTCACCAGCCTGGTCTGGACCCCTTTGCTCATCACTCGTCCTTCTCTGCAACTGGATTCCAGTTCAGTTCAGTGATTAGTTGTGGGTGTCTGCTTCTACTTCCACCAGCTGCTGGATGAGGGCTATAGGATGGCATATAAGTCAGTCATCAATCTCATTATCAGGGGAGGGCATTTAAGGTAGCCTCTCCTCTGTTGCTTAGATTGTTAGCTGGTGTCATCTTTGTAGATCTCCAGACATTTCCCTAGTGCCTGATTTCTCTGTAAACCTAAAATGTCTCCCTCTATTATGGTATCTCCATTCTTGTTATCTTCTATTCTTCTCCTGACTCAACCTTTCTGCTCCCTCATGTCCTCTGCATCCCTCCTCTTCTCCCCTTCTCGTTCTCCTAGCTCCCTCGCTTGGGTCTGCTTTTACCATGCCCCCATGTTTTCATTCACTTAGGTAGTGGCATGGACACAATCTTCCCCATATTCCTTAGTAAAACCATAGTGAGTCTCAGCGTTGGGGTCCTGTTCTTAGACTGCACTTCCACTATAGCCACTGCAGGTAGCTTTGCTCCAGCCATCTATCTATCTATCTGTCTCCAGCCACATGCTCCCAGCTCCTGGTCACATCCCTGTAGCCCACTCAATCCTGTTTCATTTTTCCTCTCTATTATTGTTGCTGTTGTTCAGTACACAGAATGCACTCAATTAGCACTTATTCCAACAAATGAATGTTTATTTAAAAGGATTTATGAAATCATATCATAACACTTACTTTCAAAAGGCAGAGGAATCTTTGATGTTTGGAACACATATTATTGTGACTCAAAGTCAAAAGTTAAAGAAAAACAGGATAAATCTCTCCCTCTTCTCCCCAGTCAGGGATAGAGACCTGGAGCTAAATCTTTTTCATCACTCAGCCCTGATGTTATCCCATAGGTCTAAGAGTAACATGACTAGGAGACTTGGCTTTGATAAAAATGAGAGCACTGTGGGGTTTGAAGAGCTTAGTGCCATTTGGGGGTAAGAAAGGTCACCTACATAACCCACAGAAAAAGAGTGACCAATGACTTCCTTAACTGAGGCTACATTAAAGAATACAGACCCAAAGGGAGGAAAGAATGGAAAAGCAAAGTCATAGCCTCTTACATGTATAAAATGATTGGCAATCGTGTCAATCCACTTCTAGCCTCCCAGTGATATACCACTGAGCAGGTATTAGCGTGATGGTTTTTAAACAAAATTCAAAGCTAAAATCAGCTAAGGGTTTCTCAGCCCAAGGCAATTTCTATACCATAGCCATCAGACCTAGTATTTGCAGTGAACTAGGTGAGACATGTAGCATGAGCCTGGCTCCCTAATTTCACTGTGGGGAATTTCTACTAATTAGCAAAGAACAAAAAAAAAAGTATAGGGAAAGACCCACAGATCTTGGGATCTAAAGATGCCTGGTATGAAAGAACTTGAATATAACTGGAAGACTTTGATGGGACTATAGAACAACACCAGAGCCTCACAAATTACTGTAAAAAAGAACACTTGTCTAAGTTACTCCTGGGCTTTAATGATGAGCTGAATATAGGGGAGATATATGCATTCAGCCCACTGGGATGTCCAGCAAAAATAAAGTTGTTGTCCCTTCAGAACCTAAGGCAAAACTAGAGGGGAGGAAATCATAGAGGCCTTTTCTTAAAGCAAGATATGGACCTCCTCCAGTCCTTACACCCTGCAGCTCATTAGGCTCCAGTCCTCAGGAGCAAAAGAAAGAGTCAATGAGAGCCTTTTGCCCCTTAGTCAGCTCCAAACTAGGACAGTAGTTGAGATGTGAGCAGGAGAGAAGGGGTCATGAGACCCAGGCATTAGCACCCAAACTATAGCTGTTCTTGAACCCGAGATCCCAAGAGCAGAAAGAAATAAGAGCAAGGAGAGAGGGGTTATTCTTCCAGTAAATTAAATAGAAACTCAGGAGGGCAAGGAAGGGTAGATTTTAGAAAATCGGGACCTCTATCACTCTGACCAAGGGGAGGGTTTATGATCAACAGAGGTCTAGCCCTTCACCTTCTCTTCATTCATCTTGCTTCCGTTTTGGCTTTTTGGGGTTCCGTGAGCGACTCTTGGCTTTACAAAGAGGGCATATAGGTGCATTTCGATGAATCTGCTGGTGACATGACAAGCAGGCCTGGTGGGGGTAGACGGGATAAATAAAGTTAGTGTAGTCACATCCTTCTACGCAATGGCTCAGACTGCAGATCCTCAGGGGCCCAGAAAACAATTGTAATTTTCCATTTGGAGGCAACAATTATCGGTAAGATACAAGTAGAGATTGTGCTCTTGGAGACCATAGACCATAGGAGTGAAGGATATAACATACAGAGGCGTGTATAAAAAAAACTGTATGTAAAACTTAGAGATAAAAGAAGAACTACATATCTATGCAGCATTATATCACAACATTATTAGCTCAACCATGTACCATTGATTTTTCTTAGACAAGACTAATTAGGAAGCATTTTTCTATAGTGACCAAGATAGTGAATAGAATTTAAAAATATTTTTAAATACACACACACACACACACACACACACACACACACACACATATATATAATATATAATATATATATTATATATATATATATATATGCATGTGTGAGATATGTGATGTGTACTCATGTGCACATCTGTGGAGTTCTGAGGACAACTTTGTAGTTCTCCCCTAGAATAGCTTTTGGGAGTTGGTTCTTTCCTTCCACCATGGGATTCAGGAATCAAACTCAGATCATCACATTTACATGGTAAGTGTTTTGACAACCTGAGCCATGTGGTGGCTCATAATTACATTAGACTTTCCATGTTAAGTGGTCTGTTGCAATTATTCAACTCTGTTTTATGTTAAGATACAATACAAAAGTAGGAGGTAGTGGCATATGCCTTTAATCCCAGCACTCAGGAGGCAGAGGCAGGGAGATCTCTGTGTTAGAGGCCAGCCTGGTCTATAGAGTGAGTTCCCAGAACAGCTAGGACAACACAGAGAGACCCTGTCCCAAACCAAACCGGAAAAAAAGATACAACACACAAATCACCTGGCATGTGTGTGTGCGCCAGTAAATCATCAATTAAAGCATATATAACAAGTCAGACTCTACCTGTAGGCTATCATCAACTGGGCAATCACTCTAGTAAAATGTCAGTTTGGCTATTTACTACTGACCTGATTCTGTGATGCCTCACTGATAACCCACAGTTTTTGCCTAGTAGGAATGCAAATTAATTCCACTGGGAAGAAAAGGAAATAATAAAGGTAATAATTTCAGCATAAAAATTTTCAAATTTATTTCAGCATTTGTTTCCAACCATGTAAACATCTGTTTATCAAATGTACTTAGAATCTTCCTCGTGATTCTGCTGGATCCCTCACTCATGAGATATGTTCCCTGTCTATTTGTGTAAAGTTTAGCTTTCTAACCTTTAGATAATTATATTATAGCAGTGTCTGCCAAGCTTCCTGTATTTTAATCTCTTTGTAGCAACAAAAGCAACATGAATTCAACATAGCATCCCATCCTCTGGGTCCCAATCAAACATTGTTTAAGTAAGATTAAAATAAACAAGGCCACAACCTCAAATAGCATATTATCAGCTTCCATTGCAGGACACTTTGCCTCTTCCATGGTCCAATCTAGTTTACTCACCTTCATAGGTGGAGGCTGCTGTCTGAAGGTGGCTGTCTGTCGTGTGTCCTGCTTCCTGGCCACTTGGAGTTGTTGGGCAGCAGCAGCTGCAGCAGCAAGGGATTCAGGTATGGGGGGTTCTTGAGGTTCTGTCTGCCATTCTGCTTTCTGCTTCTCAAAGTAACTTTGGGGACGAAAGACATTGAATGGATCATTCTGGAAGCAAGAAGAACCTTTCCTCCTCTTAAAGTCTCTATGCTAAGGAACCAAAGATTGTACTAGGACCTTCTCTATAATGAATGGTACTACCCTCCCTATGGTACATGGCTCTTTCCCCTTAATAGTAGGTATTGTAATTTAAGAAAAGAGGCTCATAAGAGAAAGATGCATGTGACAGGGTTCAAGCAGAGGATTTTTTAATTAGGGAAAGGGATCATAAAAGGGGAAAGGGAAGCGGGGAGACTGTCCTCTGGAGACAGCAGCAGCAGGAGAGGAGAAAAGAAAGAGGAAGAGAGGGGGGAGAGAGAGTGAGAGAGGGGAACAGACAGAGAGAGGGAAAGAAAGAAACAGAAGGATGGGAGGTGGGCAGGGCCCTTTTAAAAGGGAAGATAATGAATGTGCACAGGTGGTGCTCTTAGTGGCTGCAGCTGAGGAAATATCATGTCAGAACCCCAAGGGCAGGCCAGTACAGATGCCTGAATACTAACACTAGGTACATTATCAGTAGGAATGGTAGACATTTTTCTTGTTAATTCTGACAGATGCAGATATCAAGAAATCTTAGGGCTAGCAAGATATTTAGACTTATTCTCTGTTAGATGGTCATTTGCAATATTCTTAATAGGCATTCCCAGGCCTGTATTTATATCCTTCTAGGAACAAGAAGCTCATACTTCTACGGGCAACCAGCTGTATCTTTAGGATATACTTCCTCTTGTTGGGCTTGAGATTAAAGGACATGCTATGTCCTAGAGAAAAAAGCACGCCCTTTCATGTTTTCAAGGTTTCTGTATACTCTTCTAAACCCTAACTTGGAAAGTGACCTCTTAAATTCATAGGTCAGCAATTTTTAAGTGTTATATTAAATTTATCTGCGCATGTGTATGGGTAGGCAGGCACATGATGCTAGCGTGTCATAGGACAGACAGCCTGCAGAGGTTCATTCTCTCCTTCCACCATGTGGGTCCCAAAAACTGAACTCAGCTCCTCAGGGGTGGAGGAAAGCCATTTTTACTCCCTGAGCCATCATGCCAGTGCAACGATAACATTCTCACATTGTCAAAAATTCCACAAAGTATTTTGAAAGGTTACCTATTAATCTTCGTCTCATCTTGTTCTTATATAATATGTCAGCATAGAGACTTGTGGGTCATGCAAAGAATTATCCACTGACAAGCCTAAGAATAGGACTATGTGCTCAGACTTTCAGGTCGTGTACATATCCATGTCCATCTGTGTCACCTTCCACCCTCACCCCCTCATTTCTATTACATTGTGTTATTTTGGGGTCAGAGGGCAGGCAGCTTACTCCAAGGAGAGTTTCTCTTCCTCTTCACACAAGTCAGGAAGCCTTTGCAAGCCCAATGTCATACGCAGGGCATCGACATGTTCTTTCAGTGGTTTATACTCATCATGAAGCCTCCGGGTCGACTCGAGCAACTTGTTTAAGTCATTTTCAGACTGTTTAATGGTGTTTTCCATCTGGAAAATAGAGCAAGGTAGAAACAGAAAAGGTCCCAAAGTCTTCAAAGGAGTTCTAGAGCTGAACAGATAATAGCACAGACTCCAGAGGGAAAGCGATCTATGTTCAAGTTCTCTGTGTCTTTTCTACATGACTGATCAAACCTCAGTTTCTTCATCACTATGATAGGGAAAGGTTAATAGTGCATACCCCGTGCAGTCTTAGTAAAGATTCGATTATCAAATTCATGCAAAACAATTAATAGAGGAATTAACAGGGTAAAAACTCATAAAATAGTGGTTAAATTCCTCAAATTAACAACACCTTGCAGCTGGAATTGCCTTCAGAGACCACCTAGCTCACCTCATCTAGATCATCATCTTCACTTTTCAAGGCCAGTACGCTGAAGCTCAGAACAAAGGATTTATTCACTGGAATACTTCTTAATGGACAAAACCCATACAAAAACTAAAGGCTCGTGTCTTCATGCCAGTTACATTTTTCTCTAGGTCAACTGTTTTCAAACTGTGGTTGTCACACTTGCACCCTGCTACCCCTATCCACACCCCCTACCAGCAGCTGCAGCTGCAGCATTATCATTTAAGAACTAAGAATTTTACATTCTCAAGCCCTTACCTAACAGGTATAACTGGAAACTCTGGAGTGAAGTTCAACAGTTTGTGTTCTAATGGGCTCTCTAGTTGACCCTCATGCTTTGAGGTCTACTGGCCTGGATTCTCAACCACTCTTGGAAATGCATGATTCATTCTATTGATTTTATATCATCAGTTAGCTTGCAGTAACGTCTACAGTTCCCTTCAGGAGACCTGGAATCTGATGCTATCTAGCACATGAAACCCCAAGAGTTTATTATACAAGCTTAATTTATATATTTTGTAAGGATTCTAGGCCTCACAATATTCTGGAAAGGGGTGATCCCACAGAAATGAGTTTGCCAAGAATAGAAACTCAGCTCCATCAAAATGAATTTTTTAAAAAAAGATACTGTCATAGACTGTAATGTTCAGAAAAGACCTCACAGGTAAACACTTCCTACTTCCTGATAAAAGAATAACCAGTAGAGAAGCCTAGATTCTTGACAAAAAAACTCCAAACAAGGGAAGTTTGTCAGCTCAGCAATTTATTCCCAATATTCCAAATGGCAGTCTAATGTGAGAGCCCCACTTTGGTAAGCAGATTGAGATGATCTATTTGGTCTTGTTGGAAGCTTTTGAGCATGTAAAGTTATCCTCAAGAGGCAGGCATCTAGTCCACTTTTCCTTGGCTACGTCTTAAGCTACAGACTTCCAGACTGTGAACATGTCAGAACCCAATGAACCCTTGAAGGTCAGGGTTCATAATACAGGGAGAGACAATGATACTCAGAAATGAAGGACTTGTCCATTGCTGTTAGTCAGTGACACAACCAGAGCTGGCCTCAGAACTCCTGGAATTGTCTACTCCATAATAGCTTGGCACCTTCTCCCCTGAGCTGGCCACAGCAATATCTAAGTGAAAGGTAACAACATTTTCTATTCCCTCATCCTTAAAGGGCCCAGAAGTAGGCTCCAGGCAACAAGCCACATACCACATTGATATCAGCATGGATCAGTCGGAGTTCCTCCACATGGGCCATCTTCTCCTGTAGCAGGAGATCCATCTCCTGTTTGTATTCTTTTAGGTGCCTCTCTTCTGACTCCAGTGCCTCAAACTCAGCCTTCAAACGGGCCTTGATCTTTTCCATCTGCAAAGTCTTGTTCCTGAAATTTCTCAAGAGTAGGAAACAGGCCAGTAGGAGGTTGGAGGAAGAAAGAAATGCAAAGCAGAGTTAGGCCTTTCCTTCTAAGCTATCTTTCTAACTCTTTCTTTCACAGTCAGGTACAACCAGAGCCTCAAACTTCAACCAGACCTTCAAATGGGCCTTATCGTTTCCATCTACAGAGTACTGTTCCTGAAATTTCTCAAGAGCAGGACACAGGCCAATAGGAGGATGGTGGAAGATAGAAATGGGAGGCAGAGTCAGGCCTTTCCTTCTATGCCATCTTTCTAACCCTTTCTAGCAGACAGAGATGATCAGAGCCATCCCAGGAAGAGATAGGAGATTCTTTTTAAACAGAAAAGCTCAGTGAGTCACAAGTGAGGTAAATTTTATTGTCTCAGGATATTTGCAAAGGAGGGTGCAGGTCCCAGCTGTGGGACTGAGTCAATGAAGAACACTATTGGCCTTTAATGGATAGGGGCCAGAGATGCTGAATAGCCTCTCACTGCAAGTAAGAGTCTCCCATCACAAACCACTCCTATCAAAGATAGCTAGCAACAGTGACCTACAGAGGAATTCTGGAGAGGCAATGTTCAATAAACTTTCTGCGGGGACTAAAATGTTTTGTATGTGTGCTTTCCAAATAGCTCATATAGCCTATTGGGCACATGTAATGTGGCTACTATAACTAAGGGATTGAATTATAAATTATATTAGTTTTAATGAATTTTACTTTAAACTTGTAGACAATGGCTCTCATACCATGTAGCACGGCTAGCTGATATAAAAATTTCCCCTTATGTCAGGAACAGTGACATAGTGATGCAGAATAACTACAATACCTGCATATTACACACTACACTACTTTAGCTTTGAGTATGAAGAACTCTTGATATAGCTATTGACCTGTCTTATACAGGAACAACATTTAGTTTTATTGGAAAATTATTTATCTAGACCCCTTCCTGTCTAGACTTCTATTCTCAAGATCTTCTAGATTACACACAGAACATCTGGAACTCTGCCTACTTCTATTCCAATTTAGAGATGGGAAACTAATAATGAGAGTGATATCTTACCTTGATTCATGGAGCAAGTTGAGTGAGTGTTGGGTCAAGAACCCACTTGTACAGGCAGAAACACATCATGAAAGAACATGCACTTTAAACTCATACCTGGGTATACATGGTAGTTCTGCCCTTCACTAGATTTTTGCCTTTGGATAATACTAACAATTAAATTTACATTTTACTATATTTAATGAGTATGCACTAAGTAGCAAACACACACAAATAGGTCCAACAAATATTTATTGATCACTTGTCCTCTGTCGCTGAGTACAGAGCAACAAGGAAAAACAGTCCAGGTAGTGAGAATGGCATAAACAAAGGCCCTAGAGAAGAAAGACACAACAAATTAAAGGAACAACTAAAGACAGATTGGCATGGCTGAATCTGAAAGACGGAGAAGGACCTAAATGAATCTAGGGATTTTGGAAAAGATCAACACGCAGCTGAGATGCTGCAATGAGTTAAGTCTTTCATCCTCAGCCGTAAAGGGATTCTTAAAATTTTAAATATCAAGAAAGTGCCATTATCTGATTAACTTACTTCTCAGATTTGACTTAGTACTAATGTGGAAATAATACCACCTACTTCACATGTCATGTGGTAGGTATTAAATGAGTTACAGGTAAAGTTCCCAAGCTATGTGGCACATGATGAGCAGCCAACAAATGACAGTATACTGCCACACTCTGCCCAATAGCTCAGCCATGATTCTCTCCTTCACCACAATGATCCAGACATTGTTACAAAAAACTCACAAGTACTATGTGTGTGTTCTAAGGCATAATACTGGTTACTAAGATTAAAATAGCATCATTAGCATATGCCATCTTATAAGTATAATATGATTAATGGCCTATTAAGGGGACAAAAGCATTCCTAGTCTATAATCAGTCAAATAAAGATAGCAACAAGACCTGCTCCCAGATCCTCTTCTTCCCTTTGAGACTCATGAAACAGTGGAATTCTCACTGCCAGGACCCACTAGCCAGCCCACTTATAGCAGAGACATAGGTAATCTACTTGTGTAACCAAACCAGGTCCTTCCCTACCCTGGTTGAATTGTGGATGCTTTTCTGGGATTGTGATCTTCTCTTGGCCTTTCTTTCTCCCTTGGACACATACAGACACTGAAACCCTCACTCCAAGGAACTTTCTATCAAGCTCATATGAAGACACATGTAACTTACGTTTTTTTTCTCTTGCACAGACAACCCACACACACACACACACACACACACACACACACACACACACACACAACTCGGGTAGCCTTGCAGGTGCTTGCCAAGGATAATGACTTTTTCCTGTCCCTTCTCTTCCTTTTAAGACTCATCATCCCCAAATCCATTCCCTGCCCGGGACCCTCGAGCCTGTCTGTGTGCTGTAGAAACACAGGTAACATACTTAGGTTTGCTGGCACAACTCTTTCCAATTCCAGTTGTCCCTATGGATGTTTGGTCATGATCCATACTTCAGGGCCAGACAGGCCCATACATCCTGTTCTATGGCCCAGCTTGGTGAGTATGCCTGACCCTACCCTTCCTGAATTCTTCTCAATTTCCAGACCCAACTTAGCTCCCACAACCAGGAACTGGGCACAGCCTGGTGAGACATACCTGCACTTTTTTAAAAAACTGCCAGCCTGTACTAAGTAGCAAATCCTGTGTACCAGCCAAACCTTCTGTGTCCACATCAAGCACACAACCAAAACAAGAAGTCCATATGCCCAAGTCTCATTGCAAAATAATATGAAAATTCAAAATTGTATGCACTGCCCATCTACCCACCCCCAATCTACCTGTCCTATAGAAATTTTATGTACGGACAATTACATAGGTTGATCCCAGGATATAGAACTTTAAAAAAAATCATAAAGAGTTTAAAGAAAACAGAAACAAACAGCTCAGTGAACTTAAAGGGAATTAACTCAAAGAGAATAAAGGCCTAAGTATTACTCAAAGAAAGACAAACATGAGGCTGAATAAACTAACAAAGATAATGCAGGATTTGAAATTGCAATTAAATTAAGAAAAAGATTGAAGACCACTCAATATAAAATGAAGATAGAATTTAAAAACTGAACAACACAACTAGGAAACTCAAGGGAAACCTTACAAATAGAGTGTTAAGCCAAATCAATCACGAACAATGCAGGAGGTTATCATTCCAGATCTCAATATATCAGTATTAGAGCCAAAATAATAAAAACAGCATGGGAGTGTCACAACACAGACATGTATACCACCGGAACAAAATGAAGATCTGAACATAAGCACACAGAACTACGGCCATTTTAATACTCAACAAAGATGCCAAAAAAGATACACTGGAAAAAATATAGTACATTGCCTCAGTCTCTATAGGTTTGTTCATATGTGCATCAGACCTCCTGTGTTTAGAAGCTCATAGTGGCCTCCATCCCCTCTGGATTTTACACTCTTTCTGCCTCCTATTCCACAGGGTTCTAGCTCTAAGGAGAGGGGTTTGATGGAGATACCTCATTTAGGGCTGAGTGTTCCAAGGGCTCTCACATTTTGTATGTCTCGCTGTGGGTCTCAGTATTTGTTCCCACCCACTGCAGGAGGAAACTTCACCAATGGAGGCTGAGCAAAGCACTGATGTATGAGTATAGCAGGATATCATTAAGAGTTGTTTTATTGTTGCATTCCCTTAGTAGGACAGTAGTATTTGTTTTTGTTTTTGTTTTTTGTCTTCAGCAATAGGGTTTTGCTATCAGTTTGTGTAGTGGTTGTTTGGGGGCTCCCACTGGGACTTCTTTGGCCAACAATTCAGATGTAACTGATTCCTGGTACAAGAAGCTTCATTTGGTGGCAAGAAATGTCCAGTTGGGGCTCTGTCTCCCCTGTTAATTGGTAATTTCATTTAGACTGGCCAAGACAACACTTATAAATGAATGCAATTTAATTGGAGGCTTGCTTCCAGCTTCAGAGGGTTAGTCCATCATCATCATAGCAACAAGACAAGCATTGCACTGGAACAGTAGCTAAGACCATTACATCCTGATCCATGGGCAGAGAGGAGGGAGGGAGTAGGAAGAGAGTGAGGGAGGGAGAAGAAAGCAAGAAAGCAAGCAGGGAGAACATGAGTGTTGGCTACTTTTTTTATCAACTTAACATAAGTTATTGTCATCTGGGAAGAAGGAATCTTAATTGAGAAAACATCCCCATAGGCTTGGCCTGTAGCCAAGTCTGAAGGGCATTTTCTTGATTGAAGATTGCTGTGGGAGGGCCAGCTCATTGTACATGAGGCCATCCCCAAGCTGGCAGTCTTGGGTGCTATAAGAAAGCAAGCTGAGTAAGCCATGGGAAGCAAAGCAGTAAACAACATTTCTCCATGGCCTTTGCATGAGTCCCAGCCTCCACGTTCCTTCTTTGAGCTCCTCCTCTGCCTTACATCCGTGTTGGACTGCTTACAACTGTAAGTGTGGGCAAAATCAGCGTTTGCCTTCCCGAGGTGCTTTTGGTCCTGGTGTTTTGTCACAATGACAGAAGCACCAACTAAGACAGAACACGTGTCAATTAAAAGCTGCATAGATCTCTTCGTGGAGCTTAGGCAGCCTGATTCTTTTGATTGGAATCATTACAGAGAAAGTTTGGGATAAAAGGTGCCATTTCATTTGGGTCTTCCTTGAAAAAAATGAATAGAATTCACAGGCACAAAATGAGAAAACAGCAATCTAGCCTGAAGGATCTATGCAGGCAAAATATTAGAGGATGGAAATATATGAAATAGAAATGAACTTCTATATTGCAAAAGGATAAAGTGAAAGAGTAGTCACAGGTAAAATGGTAATGGTGGACCTGGAATGTGGCATATACTGCAGTTATGAGTGTCATAGTAACAATGGCAGGCAAATGTACATTCAATGGATAAACAGCATGAAACTATGGATCCTTAGTAAAACAAAATGAATTTCACACCATGAATACACATGCACACACACACACACATACACACACACCCCAAAACAAACAACAGTGATTTCCCAAAGGTATGCCTACTATCTCTTAAGCAATGCATATTGATAATCTATCTTTTCAATAACAATTAAAAACACTACTAGCAAGTGATTAAAGCTATATGCAAGCCAAGCCACTAGGGCAATGGCCTCTGAATTCAAAATACTGCTATCCAAGAGGTAAATCAGTGGACTATTTGAGGGAAAGCATCAAACCTATTTTAGGGAGGTCGTTCTTATAACAGTATGCATGCAATTAAAGACAGAGAGAAGACTAGAGGCAGAGAAATTATTCTGTAGGTGGAAATGAACACAATATCACAAATATTCAAGATAATGATGATGAAGACTTGAAACGGGCAGTGAGTGTGGAGGTGGAGAATAGGACAGGAATTTGAGTGAAATGTTGAAGGTAGAAATAGAAAGTCAATGCTGACTTTTAGGTTTCAATCTGAGGTAAATGTAACAGGAATGACAATAACAAAATTAAAATGAATTTTCAGGGGAGCAGCTCAATAGCAGTGGGGAGCTACAAAGTCATAACAAGTTGGCTAAGATTTTCTAAATTTGTAGAACACACAGCTTGGCAAGCCCAGTAGAGTGCTGTGTACACGGAGGGCTGAAGCTTGGAAAGGGATGCTATGTAGACATGTATACATTGGCAACAAGAGCATGTTACAGATATATTGGCATATACATGAGGTAGTGAAAGGCTCTCATTTGTGTTATGGCAACAACACTCCCTTTCTCTGTTTCATTATTGCTCTTCTCCTTTTTTTCCTATTTTCTATTACATTTGTTTTTGTTTCATTCATGTCTTGCCTTTTTCTCCTTGACCATTACTTGTAAGACTAGGAAACCAAAAATGAAAATAGACCAATGTGTAATTTGGAAGCAGATTGTTGAAACAGCATTGAAATGCACTAGAGTTTCTTCTGGGCACATGATCAAGGAATACACTCTGTGGGAGAATCCATTCCTCACACCTTTTTTTCCCCCATGGAAAATTATGCCTTTGGTGTGTGTAATAATCAAAATAAATATGCATTCTTCAAGACCTCTGTGAAAATGCCACCATTGTGGCTACTACAGTCCAAGAACATTAATGTTTTAACAAAATAGATTGTTCTTTTAATAAGGTTATTAAAATAATGGTAATAATAATTTAGAGCAGTTGAAGAACTGTGAATAGTGGAGCGTTAATTGGATTACCAGTATTTATAAAGGACACTTGATAATGGCACTACATGCATGTATCATGTGAATAGAGAATACACTTTATGTGGGCTTCAGGGATAAATTAAACTCAGATTGCCAGGCTTGCATGGTAACTTCCTTGTCTCACTGAGACAGACCTCTTTTTATTGTTTGCAGGTTATCTTTTTTTTTAACCCACAATCTACCTGTATCATTATTTTGAAGTGAGTGTGTTATAGACAGTATATAACTGAATTGTTCTTTGGAAATTCATTATACAAGTCTCTCTTTAGTTGTCTTTGAATTATTTATCTTTCTTTTAATTTGAGGGCTGAAAGAATGGTTCAGCAGTTACGAGCACTGGATGCTTTTCCAGAGGACCAGGGTTCCATCCTCAGCACCCACACTGCAGCTAATAACCATCTTTAACTCTAGTCCCAGATACACTGCATGCATGTGGTACACAGACATAGAAGTAGGCAAAAACATCCATACACATGAAATAATAAAATACAATATTTCTAATTATGTATATGTGTATTTGGGTGGGTTTCACATGTTACTTGAATGCATGTGCCCAGGGAGGCCAGAGAGAACATTGGAACTGTAGTTACAAGCAGTTGTGAGCCACAAGTGAATCAAGGTCCTCTACAAGAGTAATTAGCTGTCTTAACCACTAAGACATCTCTCTAGTCCCACATTATCTACATAGATAGAATAAATAAATAAATACATAAATAAATAAAATTATTTATATGTAAAAAATGCATCTGCCTTTTAACTTTATATATCCTGTTTATTTTCTGTTTGGGAGTTTGTTTTGTTTTCTTGCTTCTTTTTTTCCTTTTAACCCACCTTTCTTGGATGAACTAAACATGTTTTAGCATTTAATTTTTCTTTACTTTTAATACCTTTGAGCACATCTCTATGCATAATATTTTGGTGATTGCTTTCAGAAATACATTATATATACAGAATTGCTCAGTATCTTCTAACATTACACCACCAGCTTTGGTGTAATATATTAGCTATTTTATTTCCCTTTAAATTCACCTTTTCATAAAACACCATACATATTCCTGCTCATACACTGAGATTATGTTATAATTGTGTTATAAAATTTACTTCAAGATGTCTGATAGGAAAGAAAAGGACCAGGGGATAGGGGACAAGAGAGGGTATAGGGGTCCATATGATTAAAGTGCATTATATACATATGTGAAATGTCACTGTAAATTTTATACATTAATATACAATAATAAAAAATAAAATAAATTTCCCTCAATCAACAAACATAATTAAGAAAACTCAAAAGAAAAAGTAAAGTCAAATCTATTATGTTTTTGCTTACTAAGTTTGTACTTCCTGGTGTTACAAAGTTTTTTCCTTCTATTTGAAATGTTTTTGTCATTCTTTCACAGTACATTTGCTGATAGTTCCAACATCTGAGAGTGTCTTCAATTATAAAGTACAATATTTTCACTGCACATAGCATTCTACTCTGGCAGTTCTTTTCCTTCAATACTTGAAAATGTTGTTACTCTTTCCACTAGGACCTTGACAGTTTTCTCTTGGGGAATTTGCCATGCTAATTTTCCCCCTCACAGATATAATTAGGGGATTAGTTCTTGTCACTTGCCTTCCTTTCAAGATTTTTTTCTTTCTTCTTCTTTTTCTGAAGACTGGTTATCATATGAAGGTTTCTTTTTGTTCATTCTATTAGTGTTTGATTAGCTTTTTGAACCTAGAGGTGGTTTTTCCTTAGTTTGAGACAATATTAGTCCTTATTTCTCTTCCAGTTCTTCATTCTGTCCTGTGTCTCTCCTGTGAGAATTTTTAAAGTTTATTTATAATCTCACAGTGATTTCTCTTGCTTTAGATTTAAGCTGACTCATGTTTTTCTGTCTGTTCCATCTTACTGTTGAACCTATTTGTTAAATTTTTAGGTTGTTCTAAAGAACAACCATCTTCTTCAGGGTTTTTGTTGTTCTTGCTGTCTGTATTCATCTATTTGCTTTGATTTTACATTTTTTTAACTTAAGGGAGAGTTTATTTGGGCTTTTGGTTTCAGAAGAAGTCCATAATAGCAGGAGAGATATGGCAGCAGGCAGCAAGAACAGGAAGGTAAGAAGTATTTTAACCTCAAACAGGAAGGAGAGAGAGCAAATTGGTAGTGCCCACTCCCTGAACCTGCTACTCCCAGCAAAACATTCCCTCTAGCAAGGCTGCACTCTCTCTCCAAACAGCACCACTAATTGAGAACCAAGTATTCAAATACCTAGGCTTACTGGGGACATTCTGATTCAAACCAACACATTGTACATACTAGCTCTCATAGAACCATGACAATAATATAATGCAAATTGGCATGTACTCCAACTCCAAAAGTCTCTGTAGTGTTAACATTTTCAACACTGATTGTTATGCCAGGCATTGGTTGTGCACGCCTTTAATCCCAGCACTCGGGAGGCAGAGGCAGGCGGATCTCTGTGAGTTCGAGGCCAGCCTGGCCTCCAGAGTGAGTGCCAGGATAGGCTCCAAAGCTACACAGAGAAACCCTGTCTTGAAACACCAAAACCAAACCAAAACAAAACAAAACATTTTCAACACTGTTTAAAAGTCCACAGTTCTCTGCACTCTGGTTTTTGTATGTTTATATGCTCCCAGTGTTTGTAGGACCTACTGAGGGATTTTCATGATGTAAATTTTAAAACCCTTGTTAGATGATTCTAAATCTGTGGTTTATTAATAGTGGCATCTCTTCATTTTCTCATTCAAGTAGATTTTTTGGCATGGTGAGAAATTTTTCAATAAATTTGCATATTCTGCATCTTACTTTAATATTTTGTCTTAGTAGGCCTCCTTATACTCTCAACAGGAATCCCATTTTTACACTGAGTCTTTCTTGGCATCCAAGTGGTATGCCCATGTTATTAGAGTAAAACTTCAGCCTTCTTTCTAAATCTCCCCTTCTACTATTTAATGTGGTTAGGAATAGAAGTCATG
Organism: Cricetulus griseus; assembly: GCF_003668045.3. Classification (NCBI taxonomy): domain Eukaryota; kingdom Metazoa; phylum Chordata; class Mammalia; order Rodentia; family Cricetidae; genus Cricetulus; species Cricetulus griseus. Next base: position 74,473,606 of record NC_048604.1, on the reverse strand, counting down.
GTTCCTAACTTAGAGTTCACTGAAAGGGATCTTTTTTCACTGGAGATTAATGACCTTAATCCAATCCAAAATAGTCCTTTTCTGCAGATAAGATATGCTCATTTACACACACACACACACACACACACACACACACACACACACACACACACAATTTTTTAAGACAGGAATTAGCTGTGTAGCACTAGTTGTCCTGGAGTTCACTCTGTACACCACGGTGCCCTCGAACTCAGAAATCCATTTGCCTCTGCCGCCCAAGTGCTGGGATTAAAGGTGTGCCCCCACCACCTAGTTAAAACAAGCTTATTTTAAAGTCCACAAAGAGTAGAAGACTGGAGCTAGAGGCTTTCTACTCAAAGGCCTAAGCTTTTCATTAGCTGCACTCTTAGCAGTCTCCTGCACCTAGGAGTCTCATTTCCTATCTCCAGATGTTTTTTTTTTTTTTTTTTTTTTTTTTTTTTTTTTTTTGTAGAAAAAGACACCAATGACCCTTCAATGGGAAACAGAAGAACAGAGCCTTTGTAGGCAGACTCCATTCCTGGCAAGCTGTGGCATTGTTAAGCTTTGTGAATATGAGAACTCACTCAGATTCTCCAAGCCTCCATTTTTCCACTTATGACAAGGATCATAGGACACTTGCCAAAATGGTTTGGGGGGCAGAGCTGGCATCCCAGGGGCTCAATAAATGATAATCTCCCATGCTTTGCAAAAGGAAAGACACAATCCCTCCAAGAGGAAGAAGAAACTAAGATTCTTCACTACCACTACTATGTGGAGATCCCATATACATACCCCAGAGGTTAAATCTCTTGTCAAATTTGTCAGAGTTAAATCTCATGACCTAATTTCTTTAAAAAGATATGCTCTGTGTCTCTTTTTCTTTCTTTCTCCATATATTTGAAAAACACTCCAGATGCAGGGACTTAGGCAGAGCAGGGGAGGCCCACATAGTTAGCCCTTGAGATACTACTGCTTTATGGGCTGGAATCTCACTGCAGTATCAAAACTTGCTTGGAGAGATGTGACAATTCCCAGTTTGCCAGACCTCCAGCTCTTGTTCACATTCCCATAGCTTGCAACCTCCTTCCAACCTCAGGATAGGAAAAAAGTGCAAGAGTTTCAGGAAAACAAAAGCAGCCCCCTCCCGAGGTTGGTCTGCATCCACAGCCAATAGTCACAGCAAAGTTGCAAACTGAATGGCCAGGCCAGCTGAACTTGGCTCTCAAAAGGCTTTCCCAAGCTCTGGGTCATGAAGTTGAATGCAAAATCATCAACTTTTATAAAGCAAGAAGCGAAAAAAAGACTTATACTAAACAGTTTTTTTTTTTTTTTAATGTGTCTGTGAATGCCAGATTTCGTCTCCATACCAAAAAGCTGGTGACCAGTCCCTGATGTCTCCCTCTATTCTATCTCGGCTAGATCTGGAAAGACATCGTCATCTCCCCCTCCTACCCTCCGCCTGACACACACACACACACACACACACACACACACACACACACACACACACACACACACACACACACACACACACACACACACACACACACACACACACACACACGCACGCACGCACACACACTTGCACCAACTACCTCCTCTAGACTCGATTTCAACTGACCTTTGCCCCCTCATTCTTCACCTGATCTTTAAAACTGTGATGAATGGGCCCCTTTCCCGCTCCTCTTTGCAAGTAGCTCAACAATAGATAGTTTCTACAGAAAAACAGTTCTCTTTGCACCCAGGGATGCCCGGGTAGGGAGCGGGTAATCACGGAGGGTGGATGGATGCTGCATTATGCAGCGAAGAGCTTACCTGATCTCTTTAATGCTTTCCAGTTTGCACATGATTTCTTGTTCATCTGCCATGCTTTTCACTCTCAATTTCACGTCCAGAGAATTGTAAAAATGCACCAGCCAAGGGATACAATAGATACAATACAGCCACCTCCTACTGGTTTGTGGCTTTGAGCCTGTGTGGTAGGAGCTTAGGAAGGCCTGGGAGCTGTAGTCCACAGTTCCAGGACCGACCAGGCAACCCGAGTGCCACTAGAACTACAACTCCCAGAAGGCCAAGCGAAACATTCCTGTTCCCTTTCCTGTAGCGGCACTTTAAATCAATATGTCACAGATAATTATGTCAAGATTATGAGGAGTGCAAGGGAATGAAGATGTTTGTCCTAACAGTGTGCAGCAAAATGGGGTAAATCTCGAAAGCACTTAGGAAGATGAAAAACATACCTTTTATCACGAGCCCCAGGCCTCATGCCTATGCTCCCCAATAGGTTAGGGATTCTTTTATTACGGAATACTGTGGGCTGGAGAGAAACTAACTGTAAGTGATTTAGCCTCCAAAATGTCAAGTACTCTAGCAGCTTAGGGACTGACATTGAAATGTAAATAGAGTGGAGCTGAAAATACCCGGGCGGGGAAAGAGGAGGACAAGAGAAAGGGGACTCTTCAAAACAAAACAAAGCAAAACAAAACAAAACAAAACAGGAAACTGGGTTTGTTGAGAGGACCTCTTTCCTTCTGATTCCCCATGACTGAGTTTATAGTTTACCAGTCAATGTAAAGTGTACTGAGGGGGGCACTGAAGAGTCAAAGAAAATAAAAGCAAGTTCTTGTTTTGAAAAAGAGAGGGTGAATATACTATATTATACAGTGTACAATGAGCTGTCAAAATGCAGACATACAGAGGTGAAACCTGAACAGATAAGATGTAAATATGTTTTTAAAACCAAGACTTTTCCATAGAAGAGTGAGATATCCAGGAAGCAATAGTCTACATAGAAAATGAAAAAGGCAAGTGGTCCAGAGAACCTGGAGTATAAGGTTTTTGGAGTGGTACGTTAGAAAGAAGAGTGGAAGATGTATCTAGAAAAGATAGGTTGTAGACACATTTTTTAAAATATTTTTTAAATTTTTTCCTTGGCTATTTTATACTTATTATACAATGTATTTTGATCAAATCCACTCCCCATTTGCTATCCTGCCACTCCTCCCAGAACCATCTCCCTCCTATAGTCATGTATTCTTTTTAAAACCACCAATTTGTGCTAGCAATGTGTGCATGAGTGTAGGGCCATCCCACCGAAGAATGGGCAACCAACCATGGTCAGCATCTCTGAAGAAAACTGAAGCTCCTTCCCCAGCAGCTAGATTTTGAAATACTTTGGAGTGTCAGACTAGAGTTTAGAATTATTCCTATAGGCACACATTTATTCAGTATGTATTTATTATGTGCTTACTGTGTGTAATTATATTTAGAATCTATATCAATTTTTGGTGCTTGGAACTTAACTCAGGGCCTTATGCATTCTTAGTAAGCAGTCCATGACTAAGCTATACCCACAACTCCTAAAATAATTTAAAAGCACTGGAGTGATAAAATTGGAAGTAACAGAAAAAGTAAAATGTAGAATTAAAGGAAATGAGAGCTAGTAAGAGGGAGGCCTTAGTTATCCAAAGAAGTTGGATAGACATGGAAGTCAGGCTTCAGAAAAATGTCACAGATGAGCTAACAGACTCACTTCCCCACTGTCACTCCCAGCTGCCTGTTGAGGTACCCTAATCTTTGAGGGACCTAGCCCCATACCAAACTGGGATTCACGGCTTCCACTGAGATAGAGGAATTTCAGGAAGCAGAATTGGAGATTTAATTAAAGATATTGTGGTGGCTTCCATAGGCACTTATATTTGAATGTTTGGTCATTGGGGGATTAGGAGGTGAGGCCTTGTTGGAGTAGGTGTGCCTAGTTGGAGGAAGTTTGATAGTGAGGTTTGGCTTTGGGTTTGAAATATTCAAGTCATGCCCAATCTCTCTCTCTGTCTCTGTCTCTGTCTCTGTCTCTCTCTCTCTCTTCCTGCTGCCTGCAGATCAAGTTGTAGAACTCTCAGATAACTCTCCAGCACCATGTCCACCTGTGTACTACCATGCTTGCCACCACTGACAATAATGGACTAAACCTCTGAACTGTAAGTCAGCCCCAACTAAATGATTTCCTTTATAAGAGTTATTGTCAAGGGCCTAGGACTGGCCCAGGATGATGTGGTAGACTTTGGGGAGCCCCTTTTGAGGGCCTTACCCTGCCTGGGGAGTGGAGGGGTATGGCTAGGGGCAGGTGGGATGTTGGGGGGAGGGGTGGGAGAGGGAGAAGGGATTGACATCTGAAGAAAGCTTGTTCCTAATTTGAACTAATAAAATAAAAAAAGAGTTATTGTCATGGTGTGTCTTATAAAAGTTGTTTTGTCATGGCGTCTCTTATAAGAGTTGTTGTGGCTATGGTGTCTCTTCCATAGCAATAGAACATTGACTAAGACAGATATTAAGGGAAAGGGTCCTCAAGAAGAGACCTACAGTACATCTAAGAACAAGGATATGGGATCCTCTAAAGGAAAGTCACAGAAAGTGAGATATCCCCTAATATATGCATGGGTTCCTTAAGAGAGTCACGATTAGTTTTAGCGTTAGCCACAAATAACATTTTGGTGGTTCTCAGACAATATCACAAAAGGTTGCTAAGAGATCTTTTGTTTTCTGTTTTCCATAAGTGAGATAAGTGGCTTCTCAGATGCCTTGGTTGGAGCTATATATAATCTGATAAAGTAATAATGAGCCATTGTGTTTTGCACAAGGAGTTCAGTATGTGTTGTTTGCCTATAAATAGAATTCCTGGGGAAATTGCAAGTTTATAGCTGTTGAGAGAGAAGATCCTTGAGCAGGTACTAATTGTGCTGGAATTTTTGGTTCTGTGTTGGTGATGGAATTCAACCAGACTCCAGGGTGACTCTTCCAGTGAGAGAGAAAGAAAGGGTGTGAATGTAGGTGGATAGGGAGGTGGATCTGTGAAGAATTGGGGTGCTGGAAACTGATCAGAATATAATGTATGAAAAAATACTTTTGATAAAAATATTTAAAACAAAATCAAATAGGTTTCAGGCCAGGCGTTCATTGGTGGTGCACGCCTTTAATCCCAGCACTCGGGAGGTAGAAGCAGGTGGATCTCTGTGAGTTCGAGGCCAGCCTGGTCTCCAGAGCAAGTGCCAGGATAGGCTCCAAAGCTTCACAGAGAAACCCTGTCTCGAAAAACAAAACAAAAAAAATCAAATAGGTTTCTGGGTGAACCTTTTGGTAGTTTGAATAAAAATGATCCCATAGGCCCAAAGGGAGTGGCACTATTAGTGTGGCCTTGTTAGAGTAGGAATAGCTTTGTGGGAGGAAGTGTGTCACTGAGGGTGATTTGAGATCTCAGATGTTCAAGCCAGGACCGGTGTGGCATTTTCTTCCTGCTGCCTGCAGATCCAGGTGTACAACTCTCAGCTCCTTCCCCAGCACCATGTCTGCCTGCATGTCACGTTTCCTACCATGATGATAATGGACTAAACCTCTGAAACTATAAGCCAGCCCCAATTAAATATTTTCTTTATAAGAGTTGCTGTGGTCATGGTGTCTCTTCACAGCAATAGAAACCCTACCTAGCACAAACATAAAGTACTTTTCAATATGAGATAATACAATTTGGGGAAAGAAGTGGTTGTTGTATATGGAGATAAGTAGAAGGAGTTTAGGAGTGGACTTTGAAGGGCTTTTCTTGGTTTTGTTCATTTGTTTGTTAATTTTGCTGGGCTAGTAATGGAACTCGATGTTTCTGCACAATTAACATTGCTTTACCAATGAAACTACATAGCAGGTCTAAATTTTATGCTTTTAAAATAAACGTATCCATTCTTTTAAAAATTGGCTGTTATAAAGGTCTAGGCCCTGCTCCAAATGATAGACTCTGAAGATTCCCCATGGAAGACCTCACCCTCCCTGGGGAACAGATAGGGGTTGGGATAGGGAATGGGGGACAGGGGAGGAGGGGAGGGAGAAGGAACTGGGATTGGCATGTAAAAGAAGCTTGTTTCTAATTTAAAATTGGTCTAATTACAATTATAAAAATTAAAAAAAAAATGGCTGTTACTACTCTAGGTGGTGGTGTGAACCTGGGAGAATGGGGCCAAAAAAAATGAGGTGGACTAAAGTCTCATGCAATAACCAACTTTATTCAGAGCATCAGACAATTTATATTCTTGGGGTATTCTGAGGGTTAAGCAAGGTCTTGAGCAAAGTTCACATAAGTTTAGGCTGTATACAGTCACAAGCACAACCCATGCTTGAAAACATTTTTGAATAACAAAAGTAAGATGATAGGTAATCTGAAGCAAAGCCCACTCCTGGTATGGGCACTAAAGCACATTCCAAGAATAACCCATGTTATGCAGAAACAGAGGTTACAAGACTCTTGTCTTCAGCAATAGGACCTTATCATCAGGTTGTAGAAGGTAACCAATAGTATTTGCAATAGCCTGTAATTTTTTTTGGGGGGGGGGCGGTTGGTTCTATGAGACTATTTTGTCCAATGACTCAACATGTAACCCACTCCTAGCACTGGAGTTTTTACTTGGTAGCATAAGATTTCCAGCTGGGAAGTCTTCCACATGATATGGTAACAGCATTTAAATTCCTTTCATGTATGTATGTATTTCAGGAAGCTTCCACGGTAGCATGTTTCCACAGTAGTATGTTTCCATATGGCTTTTCAAAAGAGTTTTAGTGGTAGTTATCCTCACATAGTCCCTCCTTTACCTTCCCTCCCACCCTACCCCCACTTAATCCTCCTGTTCTAATTTCCCCTTCTATATTCAATTTCCCACTCTTTTCGAAATTCCTTTCCTCCCTACCACAACCCATTCCCCAGTCTCTTACAAGATATTTAAACTCTGTAGTTAATTCTAATTGAAGCACACATATTTAAAGCTTAAAAGACAACATCCACATATAAGGAAAAATGTAATATTCTCTTTCTGGGTGTGGGTTACATCACTCAATATATTATCTAGGTTCAACCCATTTACCTGCAAATTTCACAATTTTATTTCTCTTAACAGCTGAACAATATTCCGTTCTATAAATGTATCATATTTTCATTATCTAGTCATCAGTTGATGAACATCTAAGTTATTACCGGTTTCTGACAATTATAAGTAGAGCTGCAATAAACATGGGTGAGTAAGTATGTATCTCTGTTCAAAGATATGCAATCCTTTGAATATGTGACCAAGAGTGGTATAGCTGGATCTTAGAGAAGATTGATTTTCACATTTTTGAGGAGTATCCACACTGATTTCCATAGTGGATATACAAATTTGCACTCCTACCAGAGTGAATAATTGTTTCTCATTTCCCAAATCCTTGTCACCATGTGGTATGATGTATTTTATTAATCTTGGCCACTGCAACTGGGATACAGTAAAATATCAAGTTTTAACTTGCACTTCCCTATAGGATAAGTAGTGAGTATTTAAAAGTATTTCTCAGCCATATGTGTTTCATCTTTTGAGAACACTCTGTGTACTTCCATCTTTTAATTTGGCCATGTGTTTTCTTGATGTTTAGTTATTTTAGTTCTTTTTGTATTTATTTTCTTTTTTAAATGTTTATTATTTTTAATTACTCATATTTACATATCCATCCCCCCATTCAATCCCCTCCTCCCATGTTCCCCACCCAACACACTCCAACCCACCCCCCACCCCCACCCCCCACCCCCCCACCCCCGACTCCTCTCCAGGGATAGTGAGGCCCTCTACCAAGGACCTGCAAAGTCTGTCATATTGTTTGGGGGAGGGTCTAGACCCTCCTTGCTGTATCTGGGCTGCAATAGTATCCATCCATCGGGAATGGGCTCCCAAAGTCCATTTGTGCTCTAGGGATAAAGACTGGCTCTGCTGTCAGAGGAGCCATAGACTGTCTTAGGGCTCCTAGCTGGTAGCCACATTCAGAGGGTTTGGTCTGGTCCAATGCTGTTTTCCCAGCTTTATGACTGGGATCTCCATTCTATCAGTAGGTCAGGTCCACTGTTTCTGCAGGTCTCTCCATCCACATCTTGGCTCCTTTGCTCAACCCTCCCTCTCCACAACTGAATTCCAGTAGTATGGTTCAGTGCTTAGCTATGGGTGTCTGTTTCTGCTTCGAACAGCAACTGGATAAAGACTCTCCTTCCTCTCCCTGGCCCCAGGCTCCAATTTGTTCAGGAGTTCCTGTCCCCATCCTCTTCTTCGAGGTATATGTAATCTTCTCTTGGGGTCCTCCTAGTTTCCTAGCTCCTCTGGCAGTGTGGAATGCAGGCTAGCAATCATTTGCTCTATGTCTAAAAATCAAAACTGAGTGAGTATATACCATGTTTATCTTTTTGTGATTGGGTTACCTCACTCAGGGTGGTTTCTTCTAGTTCCACCCATTTGCCTTCGAATTTCAAGATTCCATTGCTTTTTTCCCACTGAGTAGTACTCCATGGTGTAAATATACCACATTTTCTCTATCCATTCTTAAATTGAGGGGCATCTAGGTTATTTCCAGGTTCTGGCTATTACAAATAATGCTGCTATGAACATAGTTGAACATATTTCTTTGTTGTATGAGTGTGCATTCTTTGGTTATGTGCCCAAGAGAGTGATTGCTGGATCTTGAAGTAGACTGATTCCCATTTTCCTGAGAAACCGCCATACTGATTTCCAAAGTGGTTGACCAAGTTTGCACTCCCACCAGCAATGGAGGAGAGTTACTCTTTCTCCACATCCTCTCCAGCATAGATTGTCATTGGTATTATTGATTTTGACCATTCTGACAGGAATAAGATGGTATCTCGGAGTGGTTTTAAGTTGTATTTCCCTGATGTCTAAGGATATTGAGCACTTTCTCAAGCGTCTTTCAGCCATTTTAGATTCCTCTGTTGAGAATTCTCTATTTAGTTCTGCACTCAATCTTTTAATTCCGTTGTTTGGTATTTTGGTGGCAAGCTTCTTGAGTTCACTGTATATTTTGGTGATCAGCCCTCTGTCAGATGTGGGGTTGGTGAATATCTTTTCCCATTCTGTCGCTGGCATTTTGTCTTGCTGACTGTGTCCTTTGCTTTACAAAAGTGTCTCAGTTTCAGGAGGTCCTGTTTATTAATTGTTGATCTCAATGTTTGACCTACTGATGTTATGTTCAGAAAGCAGTCTCCTTACCAATTTGTTCAAGGGTGCACCTACATTCTCTTCTAGGAGGTTCAGTGTGGCTGACTTTATGTTGAGGTCTTTGATATACTTGGATTTAAGTTTGGTGTATGGCAATAGATATGGATCAATCTGCAATCTTCTACATGTCCAAATCCAGTTATGCCAGCACCATTTGTTGAAGATGCTTTCTTTTTTACATAGTATAAATTTAGCTTCTTTGTCAAAAATCAGGTGTTCATAGGTGTGTGAGTTAATATCAGTGTTTTCAATTCGATTCCATTGGTTAACCTGTATAATTTTGTGCTAATACCAAGCTGTTTTCAGGACTATGGCTCTATAATAGAGCTTGAAGTCAGGGGTGGTGATGCCTCCAGAAGTTCCTTTATCGTACAGGGTTGTTTTGGCTATCCTGGGTTTTTTGTCTTTCCATATAAAGTTGAGTACTGTTCTTTCAAGGTCTGTGAAGAATTGTGTTGGGATTTTGATGGGAATTGCATAGAATCTGTAGATTGCTTTTGGCAAGATTGCCATTTTTACTATGTTGATCCTACCCATCCAAGAGCATGGGAGATTATTCCATTTTCTGGTATCTTTTTTAATTTGTTTCTTTAAAGACTCCAAGTTCTTACTATATAGGTCTTTCTCGTTTTTGGTTAGTGTTACCTAAAGATATTTTATTTTGTTAGTTGATATTGTAAAGGGTGATGTTTCTCTGATTTCTTTCTCTGCACATTTATCTTCTGTATTTAGTAGGGCTACTGATTTTTTTAGTTAATCTCGTATCCTGCCACATTGTTGAAGGTGTTTATCAGCTGTAGTGGTTCCCTGGTAGAATTTTTCGGGTCACTTATGTAAACTATCATATCATCTGCAAATAGTGAAAGATTGGCTTCTTCCTTTCTACTTTGTATCACCTTGATCTCCTTTTGTTGTCTTATTGCTCTAGCTAGGACTTCAAGTACAATACTGAAGAGATATGGAGAGAGTGGACAGCCTTGCCTTGTTCCTGATTTTAGAAGAATAGCCTTGAGTTTCTCTCCATTTAGTTTGATGTTGGATGTTGGTATGCTGTATATTGCTTTTATAATGTTTAGATATGTTCCTGTTTTCTTGATCTCTCCAAGACCTTTATCACGAAGTGGTGTTGGATTTTGTCAAAGGCCTTTTCAGCATCTAGCAAGATGATCATGTGGATTTTCTTTTTCAGTTTATTTATATGGTGGATTACATTGATGGATTCTTGTATGTTAAACCATCCCAGCTTTCTTGGGACAAAGCCAACTTGATCATGGCGAATGATTTCTCTGATGTGTTTTTGGATTCTATTTGCCAGTATCTTGTTGAATATTTTTGTGTCCATGTTCATGAGGTATATTGGTCTGTAATTCTCTTTTTTTGTTTTGTCTTCGTGTGGTTTGGGTACCAAAGTAATTGTAGCCTCATAAAAAGAGCTTGGCAATGTCCCTGCTGCTGCTATTGTGTGGAACAATTTGAGGAGTACTGGTGTAAACTTTCCTTTGAATTTCTGGTAGAATTCTGCAGTGAATCCATCTGGGCCTGGGCTCTTTTGGTTGGTAGATTTTTGATGACTGTTTCTATTTCATTAGGGGTTATAAGTCTGTTTAACTTGCTTATCTGTTCTTGATTTTATTTTGGTAAGTTATATCTATCCAGAAAATTGTCCATTTCCTTCAGATTTTCGAATTTTGTGGAGTACAGGTTTTCAAAGTATGACCTGAAGATTCTCTGGATTTCCTCAGTGTCTGTTGTTATGTCTCCCTTTTCATTTCTGATTTTGTTAATTTGCATGTTCTGTCTCTGCCTTTTAGTTAGTTTGGATACAGGTTTGTCTATCTTGTTTATTTTTTTTTTCCGAGGAACCAACTCTTTGTTACATTGATTCTTCTAATTGTTTTCTTTGTTTCGACTTTATTGATTTCTGCCCTCAGTTTGATTATTTCCTGGTGTCTACTCCTCTGGGGTGAATTTGCTTCCTTTTGTTCTTGATCTTTCAATTGTGTTGTTAATTCTCTGGTGTGACTATTCTCCAGTTTCTTCATGTGGGCATTTAGTGCCATGAACTTGCCTCTTAGCATTGCTTTCAAAGTGTCCCATAGGTTTGGATATGTTGTGTCTTCATTTTCATTGAATTCTTGGAAGTCTTTAATTTCTTTTTTTATTTCTTTCTTGACCCAGGAATGGTCAAGAAGAAATAATGGTTCAATTGCACATTATTTAATTTCCATTAGTTTGTAGGGTTTTTGCAATTTGTGTTGTTGTTGAATTCTAACTTTAAAGCATGGTGGTCTGATAAGATACAGGGGGTTATTCCAATTTTTTGTATCTGTGTAGGTTTGCTACATTGCCAAGTATGTGGTCAATTTTAGAGAAGGTTCCACGTGGCGCTGAAAAGAAGGTATAGTCTTTTGTGTTCGGGTGGAATGTTCTATAGATATCTGTTAAACCCAATTGGGTAATAGCATCTGTTAGTTCTTTTTTCTTTGTTAAGTTTCTGTCTGGTGGTCCTGTCTAGTAGTGAGAGTGGGGTGTTGAAGTCTCCTACTATAAGTGTGTGAGGCTTTATATGTGATTTGAACTTTAGTGATGTTTCTTTTACAAATGTGGGTGCCTTTGTATTTGGGGCATAGATGTTCAGGATTGAGACTTCATTTTGATGGACTTTTCCTGTGATGAGTATGAAATGCCCTTCTTCATCTCTTTTGATTGCTTTCAGTTTGAAGTCTAATTTGTTAGATATTAGGATTGCTACACCAGCTTGTTTCTTGGTCTATTTTATTGGAAAATCTTTTCCCAACCCTTTATTCTCAGGTACTGTCTGTCTTTGAAGTTGAGATGTGTTTCTTGTATGCAGCAGAAGGATGGATTCTGTCTTAGTATCCATTCTGTTAGCCTGTACCTTTTTATAGGCAAGTTAAGACAATTGACATTGAGGGATATCAATAACCATTGATTGTTGATTCTTGTTTGTTTTTGGGTTTCTTGGTGGTGGTGTTATTGTGTGTGGATTTCCCCACTTTTTGGTGTTTGGTAAAGTGGGATTATCTATTGCTTATGGTTTTTTGAGTGTAGTTATATTCATTACATTGGAGTTTTCCTTGCCATTAATTTCTGTAGGGCTGGATTTATGGATATGTATTGCTTAAATCTGGTTTTGTCATGGAATAGTTTGTTTTATCCATCTATGGTGATTGAAAGCTTTGCTAGATACAGTATTGTGGGCTGACATCCGTGTTCCCTTAGAGTTTGTAGAACATCTATCCATGATCTTTTTTCTGGCTTTCAAAGTTTCCATTGAGAAGTCAGGTGTAATTCGGATAGGTCTGCCTTTGTATGTTACTTGGCCTTTTTCTTTTGCTGCTCTTAATAGTTTTTCTTTATTTTGTAAATTTGGTGTGTTGATTATTATGTGGCGAGGGGACTTCTTTTTGTGATCCAATCTATTTGGTGTTCTGTAAGCTTCTTGTACTTTCATAGGCATATCCTTCTTTAGGTTGGGGAAGATTTCTTCAATGATTTTGTTGAATAAGTTTTCTGTACCTTTGAGCTGAATTTCTTCGCCTTCTTCTATACCTATTATTCTTAGGTTTGGTCTTTTCATGGTGTCCCATATTTCCTGGATATTTTCTGTTAGGGATTTGTTGGACTTGCGATTTTCTTTGCTTGATGAGTCTATTTCTCCTAATCTTCAACTCCTCAGATTTTCTTGTCCATCTCTTGTATTCTATTGGTTATGCTTACATCAGTGTTTCCTGATCGTTTACCCAGCTTTTCTATCTCCAGCATCCCCTCATTCTGTGTTTTCTTTATTGTTTCTAATTGTGCTTTCAAACCGTGAACTGTTTGAATTTTTTCCTTCACTTGTTTGGTTGTTTTTTCTTGGTTTTCTTTAGATTCTTTAAGGGATTTGTTTATTTCTTGAATTTTTTGATATGTCTTTTCCTCCATTTCATGTAATTTTTTGCTTGTTTTTTTCTTCCATTTCTTTAAGGGATTTTCTTGTTTCCTCGTTAATGGTCTCTATCATCTTCATAAGATAATTTTTAAGGTACGTCTCTTCTTCATCCTCTACATAGGCCTTTTCAGTTCTTGCTGGTGTGGAGTCCCTAGATTCTGGTGGTATCATATTGGTCTTTCTGTTGTTGAGTGTGTTCTTACTCTGTTGTCTCCCCATCCCTTCTTCCAGTGGGTGCAGGTGGGGGTCTCTCCCTCTCTCAGGTGGCAGGTGGAGGACTCAGGCTCAGGTGGCAGTCGGAGGGCAGAGAGTGGTGGGTGGACAAGGGTGAGGTGTGTCCCTATTTTAGTTCTTTGCATATTTTAAACTCTAATCCTCTGTCAGGTATAAAATTGGTAAAGATTTTTCCTAGTCTGTAGGCTGCCACTTTGCTCAAATTATGGTGTCCTTTGCTGTATAAAACCTTTTAGCTTTATTAATTGCCGGTCTTAATTGACTGTGCTAGTGTTCTGTGCAGAAAGTCCTTTCTGGTACCAATGAGTTCAAACATATTACATAATTCCTCAGATTCGGGGTATCTAGTGTTATGTTGAAGTCTTGTTTTTTCAATTTGTAGCTTAGTTTTCTGCAGGGTTATAAACATAAATCTATTTTCTTTCTTCTACATTCAGTTTGAGGAGCACCATTTGTTTTCATTACTATAACTGTGTAGTTGAAATCTGGGATGGTGATACATCCAGAAGTTCTTTTATTATTCAGGATTGTTTTAGCTATCCTGGTTTTTTATGTTTCCATATGAAATTCAAAGGGTTTTTTTTCAATTTCTATGATGAATTATGTAGGAATTTTGATGGGAATTTCACTGAATATGTATGTTGCTTTTGGTAGGATGGTCATTTTCACAAAATTATTCCTGAGAGATTTATTTTTTTCTTTCAGAAGTTTTATTTCTCTCTTTTGTGTGTGTGTGTTTATTTAAATTAGAAACAACCTTGCTTCACCTGTCAATCCTGGCACCCTCTTCCCCCCCTCCTGTCCTGCCCCCACCATCTGCCCCAACCACAGATCTCATCCTCCCTGGGGGATTTCCAAAATCTGCCATATCATTCTCATGTGTCCAGGTTGAGAGAGCATCTCTCCATGTGGAATGGGCTCCCAAAGTCCATTCCTATATACTAGTGATAAATACTGATCCACTATCGGAGGCCCCAGAGATTGCCGAGGCCTCCTCCATGACACCCACGTTCAGTCTGGAGTCCATGAGCTTCCCCTTGTTCAAGTCCGCTATTTCTGTGTGTTTCACCAGCTCAGTCTTGACCCTTTTGCTCTTCGCTCCCCCATCTTTGCGACTGGATTCCAGGAGTTCAGTTCAGTGTTTAGCTGTGGGTATCTGCCTCTGTTTACATTAGCTGCTGGTTGAAGGCTCTAGGGTAGCATATAAGGTAGTCATCAATCTCATTATTGGGGAATGGCATTTAAGGAAGCCTCTCCACTATTGCTTAGATTGCCAATTGGTGTCATCCTTGTAGATCTCTGGGAATTCTCCCTAGTGCCAGATCTCTCCTCAAATATATTATGGCTCCCTCTATTATGGTATCTCTCATCCTGCTCCCCTCTATTCTTCCCTTACTCAACCTTCCTGCTCCCCCATGTCCTTCTCTCCCCTCCTCTTCTCCTTCTCTCTTTCTCCCAGCTCCTTCTCCCCTCCCCCATGCTCCCAATCAGCTCAGGAGATCCTGTCCCATTTCCCTTCTCCAGGGTACCATGCATATCTCTTTTAGGGTCCTCCCTGTTTCCCAGACTCTCTGGCGGTGGAATTATTGGTTGGCAATACCCCCGCTCCATGTCTAAAATCCATATATGAGTGATTACATATCATGTTTATCTTTTTGTTACTGGCTTACCTCACTCTGGATGCTTTCTTCTAGTGCCATCCATTTGGCTGCATATTTCAGGATTCTCAATAGAGGAGTCTAAAATGGCTGATAGACACTTAAGAAAGTGTTCAACATCCTTAGCCATCAGGGAAATGCAAATCAAAACAACTCTGAGATACCATCTCACTCCTGTCAGAATGACTAAAATCAAAAACACCAATGACAGTTTATGCTGGAGAAGATGTGGAGAAAGGGGAACACTCCTCCACTGCTGGTAGGAGTGCCAACTTGTACAGTCACTTTGGAAATCATTATGGAGATTCCTCAAGAAAATGGGAATCAGTCTACCACAAGATCCAGCAATTCCACTCTTAGGCATATACCCAAAAGAAGCACATTCATACAATAAGGAAGTCTGTTCAACTATGTTCATAGCAGCATTATTTGTAATAGCCAGTACCTGGAAACAACCTACATGCCCCTCAACTGAAGAATGGATAGAGAAAACGTGGTATATTTACACAATGGAGTACTACTCAGTGGGAAAAAATTGGAATCATGAGAGAATTATAAAGCTTTGCTTTCATAATTTTTAATATTTGAAATCATAACTATGAGCATACATAATGATAAGCCAACCTTACCTTTATGTTATAAACCATACTTGATTATTGTACATTATTCACAGTATACATTATTTCATACATATTTCTAAAACTGCACTCATTTTTTACATTTTTTTGAGGTCTCATATGTTCCAGCTATACCCAGGGAGGCACATGGTCTTTACTTCTGCTGCTTGTAAATCAAGATGTAAAATTCTCAACTCCTTCTCTAGCACCATGTCTGCCTCCACACTGCTATTCTGCTATTCTTCTCTCCTTGACAATAATGAACTAAACCTCTGAAACTGTAAGCCAATCCCAAATAATTGTTTTCCTTTCTAAGAGTTGCAGTGGTCATAGTATCTCTTTACAGAAATAGAAACCCTAAAGTAAGAAATATAACCTGGAAGCAACCTAGATGCCCCTCAACTGAAGAATGGATAGAGAAAATGTGGTATATTTATACAATGGAGTACTACTCAGCAGAAAAAAAGCAATGGAATCTTGAAATTCACAGGCAAATGGATGGAACTAGAAGAAACCATCCTGAGTGTGGTAACCCAGTCACAAAAAAGACAAACATGGTGTGTACTCACTCATATATGAATTTTAGACATAGAGCAAAGGATTACCAGCCTACAATCCTCTTCACCAAAGAAACTAGGAAAGAAGAAGGTCTCTAAGGGAAAAATGCATGGACCCCAGGAATGGGAAGGGGCAGGAACTCCTGAGCTAATTGGGAGTATGAGGGTATGAGAGAGGGAGATGCCAGAATGAGAGGAGGAGAAGAGGAGAGGAGAGGAGGAAATGGATGAGCAGAAATATTGAGTTGGGAGAAGAATAGGCAAGAGTAGGATGAGTGAGAGCATAACAGAGGGAGCCATTATAGGTCTGAGGAGAGATCTGGCACTAGGGATATTTCCAGAGACCTACAAGGATGACACCAACTGACAATCTAGGCAGTGGTGGAGAGGATAACCTAAATGCCCTTCCCCTATAATGAGACTGATGACTACTTTTTATGCCATCCTAGAGCCCTCATCCAGTGGCTGATGGAAGCAGAGGCAGACACCCACAGATACACATTGAACTGAACTCTGGTACCCAATTGCAGAGAGAGAGGAATGGAGATCAAAGGGGTTGGTACCAGACTGGTGAAACCCACAGAATCAGCTGGCCTGTATAAGAGGGAGCACATGGACCCCAGACTGCTGTCAGGGAGGCCAGTACAGTATAGTGGGAAATTACCGATATGGAGCCAAGTGGAAAAATAAGGGTATTTAATAGGGAAAAGCCTTACTTACAGAGCGACCTAGCCATCCGGCGTGGCAGCAGTCTGTCCAGCAAGTACCAAAGTGAAATCGAAAGAGAAAACGCAGTCACTCTACGTCATCCTGACCACGCCCTCGCAAGCGTGGTCAGGCACACCTGTAGACTGCCCCTAAGTAGGTGTGGCTACAGCTTCCCCTACAGTACAGAACTGGGACTGATCCAGACCCCTGAACATGGATGTCAATGAGGAGGCCTCTGCACTCTATGGGCCCCCTGGTTGTGGATTAGTATTTTTCCCTGGTGTAAGAAGGGACTTTGAGATCCCATCCCACATGAAGGGATGCTCTCTCGGTTTGGGGGAGGGCCTAGGTCCGGCCCAGGACGATGTGGTGGACTTTGGGGAGTCCCCACCGAGGGCCCTACCCTGCCTGGGGATTGGATGTTTGATGGGGTAGGGGGTAGGTGGGTGGTAGGGGAGAGGGGTGGGGGGAGGCGAGGGAGAGGGAGAAGGGATTGACATGTGAAGCAAGCTTGTTCATAATTTGAACTAATGAAGAAATTACACAAAAAACTAAGAAATATATTAAAGGAATATTTTCACTGTTGGCAACCTTAATAAATACTGAGGGAAATCTTGACTTTTTTGTTATGAAAGGATTCATAATGGAGAGCTCCTGTCCCTTCCTTTGTCACCATAATTGTTCCTGTCTTTCTATCTTGCCTAAAGAGCCAGGCTAGCAGTGAAAGAAGAAAAGAAGGAATAAATACCCCATTTGCTCTTTCTGAAGCAACAAGTAGTCATCTGTAGTCAACTTAGTATTTTTCTACATAGTCTATGTTCATTTTTCAAGTTATGACAAGTATGCAATGATTGAAGCAAGGGTTAGAAGATATGCTATCAATGAATTCTACCATATGTTATAATTAGAATCACTGATTAATTTAAACCTTAGAACGAAAAATCTTACCTCTGCAAGAGACAGTATTATTGTTATTGATAACAAACATGTAAGGAAGACAAGGTGTGCTGAAATCAATACAATTAAAATATAAGAAATTAGTAAAAGAGAAGCCAATCTACTGTTGTATAATTTCATGGACTGGATCAAAAGTTTAACAGTGAAAGGCAGGATGTTTTAGGGCAGTTTTGCCCTATACTTGAACTGACTGAAGAAAGGCAGTGGAGAAGCGATAGTAACCTTGACTCAGAATTGCCATTTGAAAAGCAGTGTGACTCCCATGCTAAAGTTCTCATGTTTCTTAATCAGCATCTGCAAAAGAAATACGAGACAAAATCTTCCAGTATACAGAGACAACAGTATTTATTGTGTGACTATTGTGCATTAGCACCATAGTTGACAGTGAAACTCCCATAGTAGATGCGGCAGACATAAAGCTCTGCTCTCGGCAAGCTTTCTACTTAATGGCAGAGACCAAGCACTATAAAGACAACACATAAACATGTTGCTGTATTGAGCAAATATATATTGGAAGCAGAAATCTAAGTTTTTAAGAGCATCCATTAGAGAAAACCAACCATCCTGGGAAGTAAGCAAAAAGCAATCAGGAAAATTCTTTCTAAAGGAAGAGAGCAATAGAAAATTATACATAAAGGGGGGAAAGAAACAGAATTCATCAAAGACTTATGAATGCATTCAACAAAGAAACACTACTAGGAAATTACTATGTGATAGACACTCTCCTAGGTTTGAGAATATAGCGTTTTGTTAGTTTAATCCTATCTCTATTACAGTCTTATTCAGGGTCACTAATCCTGTGATGGAACACTGTGACTAAAGTAACTTGGTAAGGAAAGGGTTTATTTGGCTTACTCTCCCTTATTGCTGTCCATCGTCTCAGGAAGGCAGGATAGGAATTCCAGAAGGGCAAGAACCTGGAAGACAGGAGCTGATACAGAGGCCATGAACAAGTGCTGCTCACTGGCTTGCTCCCCATGGCTTGCTCAGCCTGCTCTCTTATAGAACCCAGAACTACAGCCCAGAAATGACACCACCTACAGTAGGTTGGGCCCTCCCCCATCAATCACTAATTAAGAAATACTCTATAGCTGGATCTTATAAAGGCATTTTCTCAATTAAGACTTCCTCGTCTCTGATAAGTCTAGCTTGTGTGGAGTTAACATAAAACTAGCCAGCATAATGATATGTATTACTATTTTTCAGAAAAGAAAGTCAAGTCATAGAAAAGCTAATTAGCACCCATGTTCACACAGCTATTCAATGGTATAAAATGAATTTGAATTTAGAGTCTGTCTCCCAAAGCCATCATGTTGTTAGCCACTGTGTTCTCTCACTTCCATAAGATACCTGACCTCATGAAATTTATATTTTGGTGGAGGGAGTAGTCAGACAACAATCACAGAGAAGATTTTTTAAACCCACAAATATACATAGTAGTACCTCTGTGTCAATAAGGCATAGAACTACTCCAAACTCACTCCCTCTCCAAATCACCATATCCTTACCCATAACTCTCACAGAAGCCCCCAATTTCACCAGAGGCCACAGTGGCCATCGGAAGTCCATCCCCCAACAGGCTACTCCAGCCAGAAGACCAGATAGGAGACAAAAACCATGGAATAAAACACCCATCCAACAAAGTCAAACTCAGAAATAAGCACCTAGACCTGTAATTACCCCAAACTCCTATACTTAGATGCCAGTGTAAGAACACAATCAACAATAGCCAAGGCAGTATGTCACCACCAGGACCCAGCTATCCTAGTACAGCAAGATCTGCATATTTCAATACAGCTCAAGGACAAGAAAACAACCTTAAAACCAACTTTATAAAGATGATAGAGAGCCTTAAAGAGGAAATGACTAAATCCCTTAAAGAAATAGAAGAAAAAACAAATGGTTTTCTGTCAGCTTAGCATCTGCTAAACCTGCTGGCTTTTTTAATTTAAAAAATTTATTTTTCATTTTACACACCAATCCCAGACCTTCCCTCCCCTTCTCCTGCTCCCCTCTCTACCTCTCCCTCTTCCCACCCCTCATCCACTCCTCATAGTGGGTAAGGTCTTCCTTGGGGAGTCAACAAAGTCTGGTGCACCAAGTCGAGGCAGAATCAAGCCTGTCACCCATATCAAGGCTTCCATCATAGGGGAATGAGCTCCAAAAAGCCAGGTCTTGGTGCTGCTGCTATTTTAATTATTGTCTGTGTCTCCATGGATCCATAGTCAGTGCTGTGCCAGCTACTCAGCCTGGGCGGGCTTCCAGTCCCATAGCCCCGGCTCTGCCTTGGCCAAGATATGTAGGTTTAAATTAAGTTTCTAATGTTCTATTTGTCAGTAAGACAGGAGTCACAGGCTGGGGTAAAAACCTGCTGTTTCAGAGAGGTTGAGTAGCAACTAGCTGACCTTGCTTTTTGGTGGAAACACCACAAGTGACATGTCTCTTCCCTTATCCCAGAACCAAAAAGAAGCACCAAACTCAAGTCCCCACCTTTCCTTTCTGTGCATCTTCTCTATCCAAATTTTTGGCTTCTCTATGGCCAATTTCAATCAGCTAATCACTGGCTCCAGCCCCTGATTCAAGGTTTAACTTTATTAGCAGTCACCGGAAATGAATAAATCTAAAAGCCAAGAAAATCTAAAAATCCTTTGAAGGAAGAGAATAAAACTGTTCAAGATCAAGTCAGGCATTGGTGGTGCACGCCTTTAATCCCAGCACTTGGGAGGCAGAGGCAGGCAGATCCCTGTGAGTTCGAGACCAGCCTGGTCTACAAGAGCTAGTTCCAGGACAGCCTCCAAAGCCACAGAGAAACCCTGTCACGAAAAACAAAACAAAACAAAATGTTCAAGACCTGAAAATAGAAATAGAAGCAATAAAGAAAACATACTGAAGGAATTCTGGAAATGGAAAAATCTAGGTAAGTGAATAGCATCACCAACAGAATACAAGAGATGGAAGAAAAAAACTCATGTGTTGAAGATACAATAGAAGAAATTGATATACTGGTCAAAGAAAATATTAAATCTGAAAAATTCCAGATACAAACACCCAGGAAATGGAAATCTGGAACATAAAATATCGAGGAAATCTAGGACACTATGAAAAGACCAACCCTAAGAATAATAGGAATAAAAGAAGTCAAAGAATCCCAGCTCAAAGGCAAAGAAAATATTTTTAACAAGATCCTAGAAGAAAATCTTCCTAACCTAAAGTAGGAGATGCCTACAAAATACAACAGGTTTACAGAACACCAAATAGATGGGACCAGAAAAGAAAATTGCTTCACCACATAATAATCAAAACACTAAACACAGAAAAGAAAGAAAGAATAGTAAAAGCTGCAAGGGAAAGGGGCTAAGTAATATATAAAGGCAGACCTTTTAGAAATACACCTGAATTGTCAATGGAGGTTCTAAAAGACTGAAGTCTGCCCAGATGTGCTGCAGACTCTAAGAAACTACAGATGCCAGAACCAGATTACTATACCCAGAAATATTTTCAATCACCATAGATGGAGAAAATAAGATATTCCATGATAAAGTCAATTTAAATAAATCCACAAATCCAGTCCTATAGAAGGTACTAGAAGGAAAACTCCAACCCAAGAAGGATAACTATACCCATGAAAACACAGAAACTAAATAATCTCATCAAAAAAGAAGGAATGCACACACACACACACACACACACACACACACCACACACACACACACACACACACACACTGACACTGCCTCTGCCACTGCCACCACCACCAATAACAAAATAACAGGAATTAGCCATCACTGGCAATTGATATCTATCAATATCAATGGACTCAATTCCCCAATAAAAAGATACAAACTAACAGAATGGATGTGATAACAGGATCCATCCTTCTGATGCATACAAGAAACACAATTCAATATCAAAGATAGACATTACCTCAGAGTAAAGGCTTGGAAAAATATTTCCCAAGCAAATGGACCTAAGAAACAAACTGATGTAGCTATTCTAATATCTAATAAAATAGTCTTCAAACCAAGGGCACTTCATATTCATCAAAGAAAAAGTCTGCCAAGATCTTTAACTCTTAACATCTATGCACCAACAGTTGCTGGATGAAGTGTCATTAGGGAATCACTTCATTGAACTTGTGGGTGTGGCTAACCCATGACTGGTCTAACTTTAGGTCCCCATATGAGGGGCAGCCCATGCCTGACACTGCCTGGATGGCCAGGAACCAGAGAGAGAACAGCTCAGAGACCCAGAGTAGAATCAATCACAACTGTCAGAAAAGATAAAATGGTCAATGAAGTGATTCCTAATATTATTCTGCTGTACTCATAGATCAATGTGTAGCCTAGTCATCATCAGAGAGGCTTCATCAGGCAACTGTTGGGAACAGATACAGAGACCCACAGCCAAACAGGAGGAGCTCAGAAACCCCTCAGAAGAAGGGGAAGAAGGATTGTAGGAGCCAGAGAAGTCAAGGACATGACAAGAACTCATTCCACTAAATCAACTAAGCAAGACTCTCATAGGGGCTCACAGAGACTGAATCAACAAACATGGACGGACCCTCTATGGGTCTGAGCTAGGTCCTTTACATATATGTTATGGGTGTGTTGCTTGGTGTTTTTGTGGAACACCTAACAGTGGGAGTGAGGACTGTCTTTGACTCTTTTGCCTGCTTTTGGGACCCTTTGCCTCCTTTTGGTTTCCTTTTCCAACCTTGATGTGATTGTGCCCAGTCTTACTGTAATTTGTTATGCCAGGTTCAGTGGATATCCCTGGGAAGTCTGCTCTCTCTTTTTTTTAAAAAAAGGGAAATGGAGGAGGAGTGGATCAGAGGGAGAAGGAAGGGACTGGGAGGAGTGGAGGGAAGGGAAATTGTGATCGAGATGTAATGTATGAGAGGGGAATTTAAAAAAAGACATGAGCTATCTCAAGTGGTGTATTGGCAATCTGGAAGTACTGCACAGGGATGATCAGCATTCACACCTTACTGGTAAAGGCCTGAATTTGCAAAGTATTGCCCTGAAGGTACAGTCAAAAGTGTAAACAGTGTATGTGGTTCAACTTGTAAAGGACACCCTATTGACCATACCAGCATTAAGTAAGGCCCAGAGGTCAGAAAAGCATTTGAAACTTGATTTTGGAAGTACATCCTAGAAGGATGACCAGCCTTTATGACCTGACCTCACTTAGGAATGCTAATGGATATAACAAGCATCTAGGAGGTCAGAAAGAGAAACTGAGAGACTTATGAGTGTAACCCACAAACAGAACACAATGCATCCATTCATCATAACCCCAACCAACTCTCCGCTCTCCACATTTATTTCTCATTCATTTAATATCCAAAGTCAGTTTAG
The DNA here is from genome assembly GCF_003668045.3 of Cricetulus griseus. Classification (NCBI taxonomy): domain Eukaryota; kingdom Metazoa; phylum Chordata; class Mammalia; order Rodentia; family Cricetidae; genus Cricetulus; species Cricetulus griseus. Next base: position 74,450,501 of record NC_048604.1, on the reverse strand, counting down.
CAGGTAAACTCTGTCCTTATCTCTCTTATCTGAAGGTATTAATGGGGATTGATCCTGGTGTCCGTTCCAGATACTAGTATAACAGGAAAATTATGTTAATCCCAAAATGGGAGGAGAAAGACCACCAAGCAATTAATCAAAGCAAGCTTTTTTATTTGTGTACACAGGCTGCCTCCCACTAAGATGGGGTTCAATAGATCAGAACTGGAATTGAGGAAGACAAGGCTTTTATGGGGCTCAGGAGTAGGGAGTTTCCAAATAGTTTGAGTTACAGGAACAGAAGTAACAGATGGTCAAAACAAGGTAATCACAACAGGTAGTCATAATAAAATAGTCATAGGTGGTCCTATAACCTTTTTTAAAAAAAGGTAAAGTTAAAAGAGGGTTATAAACAACTTTTGAAACAAAGACATGATTGCCATTCCTGAAAGAAGCAGTAAAGAACCATTTGTTGTTAGGATTGCAGGTGGGATATAGCCCAATCCTTGAAAAACAGGTTTAATCATAAACAGGGATGAACTTATTTTGTCTTTACTATAAGATGGCTTTTAAGCCTAAGATGGAGGCAGGGTGGTTCTTCACTAGCTCAACCCTACTAGAATCTAGTCTGTCTTGAAAATTGCTAGCATTTACACTAACAGAATAAGGGGAATCAAAAAATTATCAACTAATGTCCTAGCATCTTATATCCACATTGCAACACAAAACCAAAAGAAACATGACAAACAAAAGCAGAATGACTCTGAAAACTTACTAATTCCACAGTAATGGCCAACAGTGAGAACAAGTTAGATGAAATACCAAAGAATTTAAAAGGATGATTATACAAGTGTTCAGATGAATTAACAAGAACACAAACTCTTGAATGAATTTCAAGAGATCTTAAACAAACAGATGAAGGAAATAACATGAAATGAAAAGAGAAGTGAAACTGGAATTCAACAATGACAAATACTGAAGAAAAACCAAAGTGAAATACTGGAAATCAAAAATTCAAAAAAGAAGCTGGGCAGGGGTGGCGCACACCTTTAATTCCAGCACTGGGGAGGCAGAGGCAGGCGGATCTCTGTGAGTTCAAGTCCAACCTAATCTATAGAGTGAGTTCCAGAACAGCCACGACTGTTTCACAAAGAAACCCTGTCTCGAAAAAACAACAACAACAGCAAATTGAAAAAGAAAATGAAAAGCTCTTGGAATGCCTCACCAGCATGTGTCAAGGGGATGACAGAAATATTATGACTCAAGGCATGGCAGAGGAATTGGAATAGAAAGACAATAGCAAAGTTAATAAACTACTAATGAAACACTCAAAATTTAACCACAACACATTAAAAAATCAAAGAATCATGGACAAAGTAGGGGAAGTTCATGTTGAGGGAATAGAAAACATTTTACAGAAAATCATACCATAAAAAAACTTTCAAATTTAGGGGAAACAATCCCATCCAAGATCATGATGCTTTTAGAACATCCAACAGAAAGACCAGACAAGAACCTCCCTGTATCCTATTATAGTTAAACACTGAATATGTGACACAAAGAAAGTATGCTGAAATTTGTGAGAAACCGTCATACGTAAATGCAGGCCTATCAGTATCTCTAAATGGAAACTTTAAAAATCCAGAAAGATGTTGAATGACTTATTTTGTGCTTTGAAAAATGAGCGTCAACCCAAACTACTGTACTAACAAAGTTATCCGTATAATTGAAAGAGAGAAAAAACTTTCCATAATGAAAGCAGGCTAAAAGGAATTCACCTTGAGTAGGCTCCCCTTACAGAGGATACCTGAAGGTGAAGGACTTAAAAAAATTAACATAGAAATAAAATAAAGAGGCTTAGAAAACCTCCCATACTAAAAGCAGAGCGACCTGACTTAGAAATCTAACCAAGGCCACTGAGGCCAATGACTGAGTCCCTGGAATTTCCTAGCTGGTCGCAATAACTCCCATACAAGGCCACAAGATAGCCTAACTAAATACCAAGAATTTCCAGAGGGCCACCCTGACCTGGGGTCATAAAGATAAGAACAGGCTATCCCACCAGTTACTGTAGCAACAGTTGACAAAAGAGAGTCCTTGAGAAACCAAAGAGATAGCTGCAATTACCGTTTGCTCAGGCAAGAACGATCAGCACATTCTGTGGGCTGTTGACCCAACTGGTGAGTCGGGAGACCATCTGGCTCCAAAGATAAGAGACCTTCAAAGGACCTGTGACTCTGGTCACGTACTCGAACCCCCTCCCCTCCCTAAAAACTTGTGGTTTCTTCCTACAAAAGAGGCCTGCTTTTGAGGAATGGGGCTTCCTTTGTCCGCCGGACTGGGAGGCCCGTTTGAGCAAACGTCCTGCAATAAACTTACCTCTTGTTTTTACATCAGCTGGACTGGACATTGAGTTCTTGGGGGGGAACCTTACGATTTGTGGAGGTTCCTCGCTTTGAGGGTCTTTCAAAGGTATCCTTCAGGCTAAAGAGAAAGATAAACATAACAAAGTTGCTAAAGAAGTAATTAAGCAAATGAGAAATAAGGAGATATCAAACACAATAAAATGAAAATCCACAGAATTTAGTATGTGTCAATAATAACTATGAATATTAATGGTTTCAATTTCTCAACCAAAAGACCCAAGTTAACAGAAAAGATTCATCTATTTGTTGCCTTCAAGAAATGCATCTAACTATAAAAGACAGATGCAGCCCGGCAGTGGTGGCGCACGCCTTTAATCCCAGCACTAGGGAGGCAGAGGTAGGTGGATCTCTGTGAGTTCGAGACCAGCCTGGTCTACATGAGCTAGTTCCAGGTCAGCCTCGAAAGCCACAGAGAAACCCTGTCTCGAAAAAAAAAAAAACTTTAGGGTGAAAAGATTGAAAAAAATACAGTAGAGAAAAGATAGCCTCCTGTACAAAAAGGTAGAAGGCTTGGAAAATTTTATATCCATGTATAGACACTAAAACTTGGTCCCTGTCTCTAATCTTGCAGAAAATTACCTCAAAATGGACCAAATAGTTTAATTTAAAACCTGAAATTCTTAGCAAAAAGGAGTTGAAAAAGTTTTGAAGAAACCAGCATAAACAATGGCATTCTGAATAGGATGCCAGTCATTCGGGACATGATGTCAACAAGCAAGGAATGGGAATTTATTGTTAAGAACCTTCACAAAAGCAACATCAGTTAACTAAGGAATCGAAGAAAAAAATCATTCATCTAAAACGCACAAAGGATTCAAAACACTAGACAAGAAATGAATGACCCAATCAATAAGTGAATAGATAAGCCTCATCATCTAATGACTCTTGGAATTGAGTTCTAAAAAATAGGGCAGCAAGAAAGTCTAGAAGAGAAACTGAATGTCAGAACTGGAATGATCCTCTTATGCAACACATACAAATAGAAGATCAGAAATGGTAATTGACCTGCTAAGGTTAAGGAGTTAAAGGACTCATAGGTAACCCTATTACTCATCTTCTCCCAGAAGATGGCGAAGGGGTATTTGGAACCTTACCTAAAGTTCCCCAAGTAGATGAGAGTTATAGGTGATTAACATAATTTGCATCTTCCTACATAGATTGTATGAGGTATTCTCTCTGCAATACTTCAGCTGAGATTCTAGCTATTTTTGATAGTTTTTATGTCACTCTTCTTTCTCACCTACACTATGTTACTGACCTAGAGCCCCTAAGTGCTAAATGTAAGGAACAAAGGACTGACAGTGTGGGTAGGGGAGTCTCAATTTTCTTTTCTCCAAGTCTATAAATTTTAGCGTGAAGAAGTCCTACTTTAAAAGTAGCCTGGTGTATGCTTGGAGAATTTTCTTAATTACTTTCATCAGGTTACACCAAAAATCAGGGGAGGAAATAGACATTGACTTTTGAGTCAAGGAACTTGAATTCAAACCCATGCTCTGACACTTCCTCCCTCTATGTCCTTGGGCAATTCCCTTTTCCTACTAAACTTCAGTCTTCTTATCTGAAAAATAACAAAGAGTTCTTATGCCCCCTGGAATGTAATCTATCTAAAAACAGGACACTTGTCTGCAAGCTTCCTTTTTTATGCCAACAAGATCTGAATCCATGGTCCTTGTCGTGTATCCTCTTATGCCTAGTAAAGTGTAAGCTATTTAGTAAATTGCCCCTGTTCTTTCCCATTTATCCTATGCTTCAAAATGAACTTATTTCTCATTTAATTGAACCTTCTCCTTGTGACTGTTTTTAGATCACTGTATTTAGAAAAGGAGAGGCAAGAAATTATAGGTATTTTGCACCCCCTTCAATAAATTTGTCAGCCAATGTAGTGAGCCAGATGAAGCCAAATTGAAAAAGTATAACAGGTTTATTTGAGCAAAGCAACTCCCCAGGAAGTTCTTCAGTCCCAGACTTTGAAGCCTGAGAAGCAGCACCCACAAACTAAAGCAGGTAGACTATAGGTTGTAGGCAAAAGATGATGATATGTCCTTTACAAGCTGGGTTTGTACCCAAGTATGGTTAAAAGCCTAGAAACTTAAGGGGAGGAAGTGCAGAACTGATCTTTTTGGCACCTTTCCTTGTCCCGAGGCTCTCTGAGAAGGCAAGGTTTGGGAGAGAGACAGGAATGGGGCTTTCTGGACATGCAGAGGTACACTGAGTTCCTTTGTTTCTTCCTTTTGTTCTCTCTCTCTCTCTCTCTCTCTCTCTCTCTCTCTGTGTGTGTGTGTGTGTGTGTGTGTGTGTGTGTGTGTGTGTGTGTGTGTGTGTCCTCTCTCTCTCTCTCTGTTCATTGTTTTGAGATAATGTCCCTGTGTCCCAGGCCGGCCTCAAATACTTGATCTTCCTGTTTCATCCTCGAAAGTGCTGGCTCAAAGTAGATTGCCTTTAATTAGAATTGTCATGATTTCTTTGCATTGTTGTATCAATCATAAAATTGGGAATACACATGTAAACTGTTATAGTGGAAGCGTCACCCCAGCCCCTGGCATCCACATACCCAAAGAGTCTGGGATGTTATGGTGTTAGCTCCACCCAAGCCCCCTCTCCTATCTCCCTCCAAACCCTGCTGCATCTCAGAAAGCCCACCAAATGATGATCCTCTCCCAGAGATGTTCAAGACCACTCCCACAGGATATTTAAACTGCCTCCCAGAAAACAGACTTGTGCTTTCCCAGTTTTTTTTCCCCTCTCCTCTCTGGGAGGCTGGAAAGCAATCCGGGAGTGCTGTATCCATTAAATGTGGGCTTTTTCTAATTCCATTTGATTTGATCTGATTTGGATTGATGCATTGTCAGAGATGCTTATAGGGTATAGAAATGTTTAGGTCTGGGATGAAGCTTCTTCCACCATAACATAAACATCTGACATCATTTAAAAGTATGATACCAAGTTCACAGCCATACAAAATGGTCACATTTATTATGTATCACTTATTTTACAGGTCACATTAATAAAACTGGTTAAATTATATATGGCATGTTACCACATTAAAAAGTATGCAGAGAACTTGGCCTATGGGCTATAAGGTGCTTGGCAATTAGGGTGTCCACACAACATTTGTCTTTTGAATATACTTGGTTTAGTCACAGAATCATGACATCTCACCAAGTGGGGAACACTGTTTGGGCAGAAATGCTACAGTGGGCTTGGGCTGGGGAATCTTCTCAAGTGAGGATGCTTCTGAAACTTGCCAGCTTGACCCACATCCACTGTGAAGTCCTTCAGCTGCAGTAGGCTGGGAGGATGGTACTGAAGCATATCCAGGAGATCCTTGAGGACATAGGCCAATGGCTTTCACTGACAGGTGGGCTTATGTGGTCCTGTAAGACCCCCGGAAGCTCAAGCCTCCAGGATCTCAGCCCAGGACCTCGGCCACCCCAATCACCATGCAGAGGCAGAAACTTGATGCAAACAGCATGAGGCTTTATTATAGTTGTTTAACGAGCTAACCCCATGTTAGCTCGGGTCTTTCATCCACCCACCATGGCGGATGGCTAGAAAAGACAGCTCGAAGCATCTGCATAGAGATCTTATAGGGCAGCATAAGGGGAGTGTCTAGGGGTACACACAGGCTCAGGATCGGTGTGCCTCCAGTCTTGGAGGGTTTGTCCTGTGTTGATTGGTCAGTTGGTTGTTATGGCCCATAGGCCCTCCCAGGGTGGTTTGCACGTCATTGCTGTGCAGTTGTCTGCCAGAGCGGTAAAGTATAGCACCACCAGCTAACTTCTGATTGGTTCCTTGCCATGAGGCAGGCATCTGACCTCCTAGTGACTAAAGCAAGGTCAGACAAGCACGTGTTCGGCTGTTACGGCTGCCGAAATGGGGAGCTGGTCCCTTCAGTCCCAGCAACAGTGCTGGAAGTTTAGTGGTCATGGAGGTCAAGGCCATGCAAAAAGGCTTTTTTTTAGGATTTATTTATCTATTATGTATACAGTGTTCTGCCTGCCTGCACGACAGAAGAGGGCACCGGATCTCATTACAGACAGTTGTGAGACACCATGTGGTGGCTGGGAATTGAACTCAGGACCTCTGGAAGAGCAGGCAGTGCTCTTAACCTCTGAGCCATCTCTCCAGCCCTGCAAAAAGTCTTAAGTCCTGTTGCCAATAGGTTATCAACACAGAGGCTAGAGAAGTCAGTGTCTTGGAAGCACTGCAGTGTGACCCTGGAGACCATTCCTAATATTCCAATTTTTGTGTTATTTCATTGTGCAGTAACCTTGCATTATCAGGGCTCACTGCTTGGGGTGGGTTCACTAGCATATCAACAGTACCTTGAGGTTAGTTAATTAGCATATCAAGGTATGTCCTGGGCTAGGCTCCTATCTGAGATGCCTGGTAACATGCCAGAGCCTTGCTTCTGAGGCCTAGCTCTTATTAGACCTAAGCTCAGGATTTTCAGTTACACAAAAAATGAGTTCTTACTTATACATATGGACTGTAGCCCCAGCACTACAATGCTTCTCGTGGATTCAGGCGAGGGACCTGAGGATTCAAATAAAGACAAGACCAAGGGTCATTCTTGCAAGGAGAATGCCGTTTATTGCAAAGGAGGGAAGGTTTATATACCAGTCAGCAGGCATGGTGGAAAACTACCCAGGTCAGAAGTTCATGTCCCTATGCCCCTCCAGCAATAAGGATGGGCAGATATTTTTCATTCTTGCATTCAGGCCTTATCAGAAGGAGGGAAACAAGAAGTAAGCCCCTAGTCATGAGATGGTCAGCAGACCCCAATGGGGGAAGAGCCCAACAATGAACTATGTCACAAATTAGATAAAATTATTATACTAGCTCTATTGAATATTACTATAAAATATTTTTCAGTTTTTTTGTCTTAAATTTTAGATTTGTTTTCTGGGAAATAATTTGGATGATTTGACTTTCTTGCATGTAGAAAAAATACAAGAAATTATGTCACTTAATATTTGACATAAGTATGCTCCTTGTTTTGAATGCAATTCCAGGAGCTGGAGGCCTGGGGAAATGGAAACAGTTTTCATGATATTCGTGGCTTGATTGGACATGGGTCAATAAATAAACAATGAAAATACAATGTGAACTGTGTTGTGATGGCGATGTAAATAGTATGCTCTGGGATTATACAGTAGTGTTACTTTTCAAGGTTTTTGTTCTGTGCCCCCAAAAGCCATGGCAACAGGCATTTACAAAATTAAGTTTTTATTGAATATTATTGACATTCAAGGAGACTAGGAATTAATGGGTCAAATTTGCCTCCTGGATCAGTTGATTATAGATGAATTTATAGAAAGGAAATTCTCCGTGTTGGTTAGATAACAAGAAACTGTACATTTTTTCAAGATGAATTATACTCTGTGCAGAGGACATAAGTCATGAGAAAAATCTGGTTTGTTGTGCTTATATTCATTCTGGAAATCCAGCTCCTTTCTGGGGAGATGACTCAATTGGTAAAGGGCTTGCCACACAAGCATGAAGCCCTGAGTTCAATAACCAGCACCCAAGCAAAATCTCAACTATGTGTTTGCACACACATGTGCAAAGAAAAAAAAAACAAGAAAGAAATCAAGACAAAAACAATTTCACATGGTAAGATTTATTAGTGAAATGCCTGGCAACTTGTCCTGGAAGGCAATTTAAGAAAGTAATGTCAAGTTGTGTCTAGGCCTTACCCTTCTGGAGGGACTAAAGCTCTGCCTTCTGGATAATGAAGAAATATTTTCCAGATGGGTATTATCAGAGCTGAGTCTATTACTCATATCACTGGAATGTTTCAATTAATTTCTTGAGGGCAGGCAGGAACATGCAGGTGTGTAGATTCCATGCTTTTCCAAGGAGACACATTTTGAATAAAGTCTGACTCAACATTTTTTCCTGTTACAGAATTAATATGCCTTCCAGTGAGAAATCACTTTGTGCACTTAGAGATGAATAAAGGAGAAAGCTTTTTAATAATAGAGTATGACTGGTTCTGCCTAATACACAAAATTTGAACAGAAAAATTTACCAGTTTCTATAGGTTTAGGCTTATACGTTCCATGCACACTGTCAGTCTTGAATCCCCTTCAGGTCCCAGTCTCAAGTCACATTTTGAACAGTTTAGAGACCAGCCTGCCACCATCTTGGGCTTGAAAGCTATTTTATTTATAGTAAAGACAAACTAGGTTTGTTCCTGTTTATGATTAAATCTCTGCTTTTCAAGGACTGGCTTATGCCACACCTGTAACCTTAATACATATGGTTTTGTACCACCTGTTCCAGGAAACGGCAACCATGTCTTTGTTTAAAAAGGTTGTTATGACTTGTTATGCTTATGTTGGGCTCCTGTAACCCCACCTACTTGCCCACCAAATCCCCCATTTGGAAACCCTCTGCTCCTGAGCTATAAAAACCCTTATACCCAGTGGCTGATCTCTTGAACCCCTCCTTAGGGGGAGACAGCCCATGTGCATGAATAATGCTTGGTGTAATTAATTTGGCCATGATTTGACTTGGTAGTCCTTTACTCTTTTCTTGTGGGGTTAACAACAAGAGACTGCAAGTCTGGCCACTGGAGTAGATGGGAGATATACAAAGAAAAGATATTCCGGAATTATGTCTTAAGTACATCAGTATTTTTTTTCCAAATAGTTGCTACCCAGGATCCTCTTACTTACCTGTAAGAATTATGCTTTTTCTGATAGAAGAATCTGGACTTAATGGCAGACCTACACTTAATGAGGACCTTTACTCTGTGCTTTCCCTAGGGGCATGTTGTTTGATATGGGAATGAGCCTAATGGTTTGTTGTAAGTCAAAGTTGTCTCTTTTTGTTATCAAAATGGAGCCTAATTGGGGGTCAATTGTGGTGAATCAAGAACAAACATTTACTAAAACATTTTCTCAGCAATCCTAAATTTCAATTAGTATAAAAATTTCTTTCGTAAAGTTTCCTAACAAGCCTGATTAGTACACTATTGATTTTTCAGTCATAAGTGCTCTTTTAGTTAAATTCTATTTTATGTAACTTAGTATCTCCTAAGCAAGTTTATTAGTACACCATTTATAGCAACAATTTGATCACTCCAATTTTCTTGTGCATCAATCTTAGCATTCTTACTCCCCCATCTTACTTAATCCTATAAATATTATTAGATGTGAGAATTCTCAAAAGTAAGTTATTTCAATAGCTCTCAAACTGGGTTTTGGCAGAACACTAAGATTTCAGAGTAAAGGGAAGTAACTCTTATTTCCTTCAACTAGAACTCAACTGATAATTATTTTCATGGTTGACAGTGCCTTGTAAGAGTTCCCTACATGGTTCTCCATTGCTTGAAAATATTCAGAACCAGTGATTTTGTTCTATTTGTCTTTATGTTAAAGATAGTGAAACTGAGGGTCAGAGTAAGTAGATGTTGGACAAAGAGCAAAGAAATTCAACAGAAAAACAAGTTCTATTAAGATAAGTAAGCTATCTTTTACTTGTTAAAACTAGCTTTACCAGTGTGCCTGTCTATGGTAAAAGTCCTCTAGTGCCAGGCTGGAAACTCTACCTTCCATATTGCAAAACATGGTCTCTTAGTCATGGAGAGCCAGGTCAGACTGAAAGAATTCAGAAACTGGGAACAGGTACTAGTAATCCCACCGGTAGAGACTAAGACCACTGCCACAAGCTTTGAGCCAAATTTGAAACAAGCTTTAATTAAATAGTCTCCAGGAATATGGAGTCTGGCCAGGCCCACTACTGGGTTCCCAGGAAACAGCTTTGAGTCACATTTTGCACGGGCTTGAAAAGGCAAAACCCACAATTCATCACATTCACCATCAGGTCCAATCAGGGGCAAGCATACATCCTGATGTATTTCCTGCCCACATACCTCCCACTCACATGTGATCAAGCATATCTGGTACAGATAGGTCAAACAAACTTGTTTAGGGGAGTAAAATCATAAACAATAGCTTTTAGCATTTAACTTTGGTTGTCATTGTACTAGGTTAGGATTTCTATTGCTGTGATGAAACACATGACCAAAGCACCTTTGGGGAAAAGGAGTTATTTGGCTTGCATTTCCACAACATAGTCTATTGAAGGAAGTCAGAACAGGAACTCAAACATGACAGGAACCTGTAGGCAGAAGCTGATTGATGTAGAAGCCATGGAGGGGAGTGCTGCTTACTACCACCCACAATGGTCTGGGCATGAATCACCAATTTAATAGTCACAGCAGTGACTCTTAACCTGTGAGTCACCACCACTTTGGGGTTGTCACATATCAGATATTTATATTATGATTCATAACAGTAGCAAAATTAGAGTTATGAAGTAACAACAAACTAAATTTATGGTTGTGGTCACCACAGCTTGAGGAACTGCATTAAAGTGCCCCAGCATTAGGAAGGTTGAGAAACCACTGCCTTATAGTCTTGCCTACAGCCAGAACTTAGGGACATTTTCTCAATTGAGGCTCCCTCTGCTCTGATAACTCTAGATTGTGTCAAGTTGACATAAAATTAGCCAACACGGGTACTCTCCAATCTCTCTTCTATCAGACACTCACATTGGAGTCATGTGAATGCTGAGGGAAGGCTCAGGGCCCAGGAATAAGACTACATTAATGTACATACAAGTTAATGTACATACAAGAGATAGTTAGAATATGGAATAGTATGGGTATTTTAACAGGTAGGAGATACTGAGTAATGGAGGTTCTAAGGGAGTTCATGTTTGGCAAGTTGCAACAAGTTGCATAGACAAAAGGTCTCCTGTCACAAGATTTAGTTTTTAAGATGAAAGCAATGGAGTAAGGGAGACATACTGTCCATTGTGAATGAAAAAAAATGAAGTCATGACTATTCTTGGTGTGGCTGAGAAGGTTTATTGAAGATATGAGGGAGTAAATAGAGATATCTGGAAGGGTCCAGACTGAACATGGCCATGAGAAGAGAGGAAGGGGTGGAGGAAGGGAGGAAGAAAAGAGGCGGGGCTGGCGAGGGGCAAAAGAGCATCTGAGGACCAAGAGACCAAGAGGGCAACAAACCACGTGTCTAAAATGGCTGAAATTATCTAGGATTGGGTGGCACATTCATTTAAACACAGCACTCAAGAGGCAGAGGCAGAGGCAGGTAGGTAGATCTTTGTGTTTGAGGCTAGCCTGGTCTACAGAGTGAGTTCCAGGATGAAACCCTGCCTGGAAAAAAACCAAAAGAGGGCAGCAGGTAAAGTCCAGTCCCTGGGTGGGAGAGTTTTAAGGTAAGTTGTTAAGAGGTGAGAAATGATGGGAGGAGCCACAGGTACTGAGTGATGCTGGGAGAGTTGGCCAGGGTTTGCTTTGATATGTTAATAGACTTCAGTTAGCCATTATCTGGGGTTTGAGATCTAACACAATGTTAGATAAGCAGGTCTCTGTTTTACAGTTTCTGGCAACCTAAGCAACAAATCAAGGCATGAGGATCCTATTGATCAGAGCTGGGGAAAATGTTAATCCTTTTTAAATTGATATATACAGGCTGGATGAGAATTATATAAAACCTTAGAAATATTTTTGATAGATAAAAACATGATGATTCAAAAATTTATTCAGAAAGGGAATGAGAAAATATCTTAAAGTAATTTCAAAAGAGAATAAAGGAGAACAAGCAAGCTATCTGATTTCAATACTTAATAGGTAGCTACAATAATCAAGACTATAGGGCATTGGAAAAAGACTGAACATATGGATCAATGGAACAGAATAGAATAGATAGACTGACAGAAAGGCTTGAGTGGATTTTGACAAAAATACAAAAACAATTAAATGAACCAAGGATGATCTTTTCAACAAATGATGCTGAAGCCGGCAGATGTTCATTGGTATCTCTCTGGGCTGAAATTTAAGGTACAGCAAATGGCTAAATTACACTCAGAAGGTTAAAATTATCAACAAATGAGGAGCCTGCTGTCATGCTTTCCTCTGAGAAATGGTGAAGAAAATTAAAATGAATCAGCTTGATGAGGATAGTTCTTCTTCTTCTTCTTCTTCTTCTTCTTCTTCTTCTTCTTCTTCTTCTTCTTCTTCTTCTTCTTCTTCTTCTTCTTCTTCTTTTTGTGTGTAATTAGGACCTAACACTGTGGTTCCTGTGTGAACATTGGCTGGTGGGGCAGAACCTTTAGAGTCACTTCTGCAAACACAATCAAGTGTATTCATCAAGAAAGAAAAAGATTTAAAGACTGGTAGGAACTCTTACCATGTGAGTCATCCCTAGCCAATAATACATGTGTTCATTTATGAAAAAAACAATTTTTACCTAAATATATGCAAAATTCTTTTCAAAATGGAGATTGGACTTAAATGCAAAATTATAAAATTTTTATAAAATAGGAAAATATACAGGATATAAAGCTAGGCAAACAATTTTCAGTTTGATTCCCAAAGCATAATCCAGAAGAGGAAACATTGATTAAAAATGAACCTTATTGAAATTATTTCCTTTTTGTGAGAGATGAAAAGATAACCAGTTGAATGTCAAAAAGCATTTGATAATCATACATTCAATACGAATGACAATCTAGAATGTACAAAAGAACCCTTTAACTTCATGTATAAAAAGAATGTCAAGCTCTGGGTGGTGGTGTCGAATGCTTTTAATCCCAGAACTTGCAGGTGGATCTCTGTGAGTTCGGCCAGTCTGGTCTACAAAGCCAGTTTCAGGACAACAAACAAACAAACAAAAAAGAAAATCAAGTAAAAAATGGGAAAACAACATAAAAAGACATTTCACAGGTAGGGATATATACTTGGTAACTAAGCACATAAAACAATACTCTTAGCAACCTAGGAAATTCAATTTAATACCAAAATGAGATATTGCTATACATGTATCAGAAAACAAAAATGAAAATTGGGGATAATACTAAATGCTGCCAAGGATACATACAAACTGAATTACTCGTGCATTACTGATGAGCACATAAAGTGGAATAGAACTGCAGAAAATAGTTTAGCAATTTCTTTATTTTTTTAAACAGAAAGGCAGCACTCCCATATTATCTAGTCATTACACCCCTGCACAGTTGCCTCAGGAAAAAAATGAAAATTGGTATTCACACCAAACTTGTACATATTTATGGTATTTTATAATAGTCATAAACTACAAACAAACTTGGTACTCATTAATGGGTGTCTATTTAAAGAAACTCTGGTAGACTCATATCATAGAATACTGCTCAGCAATTTAAAAACATTGGCAAATCTCTGGGTGAATCTGTAAAACTCATGCTGACTGAACAAAGCCAATCCACAAATGTTGTATTATACATGATTCTATTTCTGTAACATTCTTAAGTGGAGTCCAAATTATTGCTATCAACTTAAAGATCCCTCTAGGTATAGTTTTCTGTAGCTTGGTTATATCAAAGTCACTGCCTTCTTTATGATTATGCTATAGTTCTGCAATAACATTTTCTTTATAAAACGTCTTTAAAATAGCATTTTATGCCAGGCGTTGGTGGCGCACGCCTTTAATCCCAGCACTCAGGAGGCAGAGGGGGCAGAGGCGGGCAGATCTCTGTGAGTTCAAGGCCAGCCTGGTCTCCAGAGAGAGTGCCAGGATAGGATCCAAAGCTACACAGAGAAACCCTGTCTCAAAAAACCAAAAAAAAAAAAATAGCATTTTGTACATGGGTGTTGGGGTTACATGTATATCTGTGTACCACATGCATACCTGATGCCCTCAGAGACCAGAACAGACTGTCAGACCCACCCCCACCCCCCGAAGTTAAGTTAGCAATGGTTGCAAACCACCAGGCAGGAAATGGGACTCGAACCAAAGTCCTTTGGAAAAGAAGCTGGTTCTCTTAATTGCTAAGCCATCTCTCCAGCTGGCTGTAACAGCGCTTTTAAAAGACTACATTACATACAATACAAACAAGTTTGTGGATTAAACAACAAAAATGCACTATCTTTACAGTATGGAGGGTGCAATATTGAGATTCTACTAGATACACATCTCCATCTCCAGTGCCCTGATAAATCTTAGAGAATGTCATGAATGAGGCGGCAGAAAGATTGCAAGAGCCAGTTGATGGGGACGAGTGCTGTGAAATGCTGTCTTTTGTCCATGACATGACTAATGCGCTCATTAATGCACAGCAACTGTGGTTATCTACACAGGACCTACACAAAATTCAGAAGACAAAATTCCAACATGGATGTGCGAGACGTTCAGGATGTCCCTTCCCCCAATCTTGAGTAGTTTATAGCAGCTAGGAAAAGGTAAATAATTCTTTGCAAAAGTGGCCACTGGCATATAATCTAGTGGATTGGCACACACATGAACATATGGCAACACTAATTTGAATTAAGGGTCTATTAAAAAATAAAGCAAAAGAAGAGGGCATGAAGTTGGATGGTGATGTGCAGAGGAGGCTGCAGAGATTGGAGGGGCGAAATGCAGGTGGAAATGATCATATTTCATTGTATATGGGAGGTTTTGGAGGGAGGAAATGATGTAATAATATTATAATCTTAAAAATAAACAAGCAATAATTAAAATTACAACCCCCCACAAAGCTTTCAGTTTTGGTTTTGCATTTTTAACCTTTATATTACTTGAGACTTTTATATATGGGTACTGCATTTGTATCATTTCTGACCTACATTTCTTCACCCCTGCAACTTCTCTCTTGTCTTCTCCAGCTCTCTCTTTCCATGGCATGGCCCTTTCTTCTTTATTTATTATTTTTGCACACAGATGTAAATAACCACAACCTGCTGAGTCCATTTAGCCATATGTATATATGCTTAGGGATGACCACTGATGGGGACCCTGCAGACAGAGAGGCAAGCCTGCAAAGAGTTGAGAATGAAGACTCTGTGCAGTTTGACTTTGTTTGGGAAGTCTAATGCCAGGCAGTTCATTTTCCGCATAATTAAAGCATTACAATTTGGGAAAAAGTTTCCAGGCAACAATCATTTCAATTCCAGGTGCACAATGAAGCTTAAGGTGTGACTACATAGAAACTCTTTTGCAAAGTACATGTGACATGCAAAGCACACGAGGGTGGGTGCTATAGCTAAAGGGCCTAGAATCTAGTGTGGTCTCTGACCGAGAATGGCATAGATGTTAGAAGGCTATAAAATACATGTGGCATCTTCATTAGGGAGTTTTTCCCCAAAGGAGATTGATTCTCATTCTCTTACCACCCACTAATTGTCTGAAGCTCTTCTAGGGGTAAGGTCTTTTGAAATTCCCCCACCTACATAGGCATGTCAGCTGGTGTTGTCATTCGGTCTTGCTTAGATGACTGTGTTGTTATGAGGGCAACTCCTTGTCATATATAGAACACACTGTCTCATAGCAAACATCCTGGTTTCCTGGTTCTTGCAATCTTTCTGCCCCCTGTTCTGAAATATTCTCTGAGAATTAGGTGTAGGAGTTATGTTGTAGATGTATGAGTTGGAGCTGTGTATGCCACAGTCATTGTTCTCTGCATTGTGACCCATTGTGGATTTCTGTGGTGGTATTTAATGGCATGAATTCCCTCCTATTGAGTTATTGAGCATGCCTTAAGTCCAATTACGTGTGTGTTTCTTACTCCTAATATACAAGTGCTGCTATTGTGTCCTTGAGTATGTCTTGCTGTTCTGGTCATTGTTGTGGATCTTAGGCTTTGTTGCTGGGTAGGACTATTAATTGTTTTTCTCTCTTGGACGCTTTCACAGTTCCTTCCTGTAGTAGAAGAGCTAGTCCTCAGGGAGGACACCACACACTGCAGACACAGGACTTTGAGGAATTGATCTGGTTTGGGCCTGGAAGCCTCCTTTCCGGGGAGTAGCTTTCAGTTTCCAAAGGAGCCATATTAGCTCCAAGAGAGAGCAGCAATATAAGCCTTTGAACCACAGCAAGTTCCAGCGGGTCAAGAGATTCTCAATGGTAATATAGTAGCACTTATTTCGGGGGGGGGGCGTTACCAACAGTCACCCATTTGAACTTAAGGCCTTCTTAACAGTAGGGAATGCATGCTTGGCATTGCATACCTGTGGCTCACGGGGCCCAAGGAACCTAGAAAACCCACTACTGCCAATTTCCTAAACCTGCATAATTCTTGTATTCTAAATTCTTATTCTCATATCTACAGATAGTGATACTCTTACATTATCAAAGAAGCTTCTTTCTTGCAGTAGACTAGGATCATCACTAAATTCCACAATTGGTCAAATTCGGAGAGCAACTGACCATGGGGTGTCCAACTGATACATCCACAACACAACCTCTACACATAAGGGTCATGGAACACTGGAGAAGGTGAAGCTGAAAGACTGTAAGGACCAGAGGAGGAGGACATCAGCTGTGAAATACTATCTTCTGAAATTAAAAACAGGACACAAGTTGGATGGAGAGAGATAGAGGAGGGGCAGGACTGGGAGGAGTTGTGGGGAGGAGTAGGGGTAAATATGATCAAGAGACATTGCATGAAATTTTCAAAGAATTGATAAAATATCTTATTTTAAAGACAAATCTATTGATTCAAATAAAAGAGTAGCTGTTGTAATGATAGAGTCCCATGCTTGCCAATTTTTAAGAGCGTAATCAGGTGTCAATGGACTCTAAACCATTTTGACTTCTTTAATTGCTTTTCTTACACTGCATGATACCTTAACTTATCTTGAAACATCTGCTCCAGAAACCTACTCTTTTTTTCCTTTAAAAAATTTTCAACAATATATTTAGCAAGCTCTCAATATTTTTTCATAATTCTTTTTTTACTCTACAGTAAAAAAGCTTTGCTTTCACCTCCATTACATTTCCATTGAGTTTGAGCAGGGGATGCAATTCCTCTTCTGTGAATGTGTGGACCTGCTGGGGTGCTTGGATAGTGAAAGAAGAGGGGTCCAACAAATGTTCCACCTGTGAGTGAATGGGGCTTAAGTAGGCATCTACCCAAATATGTTCTAGGAGGCTCCTTTCTGCCTGCTGGGGAAGCACTCGAGTTTTCTCATGACAATCCTGTTGGTTACTCCCCGTTTTGTCCACAGCCACGATAATGTTCTGTGTGGCCATGAAAGACAGATCTTGTCAAATGTGCTGTTCAATTACTTTGGGGTACACCACCAATCCTTTACAAATGTTTTGTAGGTTATTTAGCATAGTATCTGCAGTGAAAAATGCTTCTGCCAAACAAATCCTTTGGTTGCACTATCACTATCAGCCAGTGTGCACAGAAACTGTCTTGAGTGGGTCCATGATAAGGTCCATCAGGCGACAGGCCAGGGGTTCTACTTGCATGGCATCAAACTCTAGCCAATCTACTGTCTCACAAAGGCCTCCTACATCTCCATCAGGTTCACCCAGAGGCTAATGTCAATGCAAATCTTGTGTACTGATGCCCCTTAGCTAGCCAGCGTAGACAACATTTCAATGCCCATTTTTCATATATAGGTCTGTCCTGTGATGATGAATGCTCTCTTAAATCCTGCCTTTTCTGTCACCATCTTGTCCGGATGCTCTGCCTTCCAGTGATCTCCCTTAAAGAGCTGCAGAAATTTGGCCTGAGTGCCAGTGGTGTCCTTCACTCTCCAGAAATGCAGCTCACCACGGATCCACTTCAAGTTCTGGAGATGCATGCAGAGATCTTGAATCCAAAGACAGCAGCATTTCCCATCCGTGGTAGTCTGAGCAGGCTGAAAATAAGTGAAACCTAAGGTGAGCAGATCAGCACATTACTTAGCAAAGTAACCAAGCCTTGAGATCACTCTAGCAATCTTTGGCAAAAGCAGGTCAAATGTATTTCTCAGAATAATCAGGTCTGCATTGTCTCCAATGTAACAGGAGGTGGCACCAAGATGAATGATGCCCGCAGCTTTCAGACAGCAGTTGATGAATATGAGCCATCATATTGTGCTGCAGATGTTTCTCTTTAACTGTCATTTGGAAGTCAATATTGTTCAGGTTTTGTAAGGGGCTGTGGGCCCAAAACTATGCGGCTTAAAGCCCACCTTTGTAAGACTTTTAATGACCTTTAAGTTTGTGGCTTAAAGCCAGCTCTGTGAGCCACCTGTAACCTGTAATTAGATACGGTTTGGCCAAGCGGAACTGCTAACTGCTTCTGTTCCGAGAAAGGGTCTGGAGCTTTTCTGTTCGCTGTTCCAAGGAAGACCACTAGATGTTCCGGCTGACAAGAAGAATGTTCCAGTCCCAGCAAATACCTGATGTTCCTTCTATTATTCCCCCAATTCTATTGTTGCAGGGCTATTTAAGCCCACTCTAAGCCCCAATAAATTGAGACCTTGACGTGACTCAGACTGACTCTGTCTTTCTTTATACGCTTGGTCTCCTGCCCTTCTCGCCCCCATTGACTCCTAGGTGATACCTCCTCGTGACCCACCAATTACCTGGCCTGCTGGACGGGTCAAGGTTTGACTTCATCTTCTGGATCTGTTTATCTGTGATAGGCAAACCCAGTGGCTGCTCGGCCTCTGCCAGCCAAAGCCACAGTCACCGCTGCCACCACATATGGAACTTGTACCTGTCACTGAACAAGAAACACATCTCCAGGCGGGCATAGTGGGCTGCCAGTGGAGAATGGTACCTTTAAGGCCTACCAGGGTTGCCTGCTGCAGACCCAGCCACTGACAATTCTGTTTCTTAACTTTTTTGTTAAGACAAGCTGGCCTCCTCAAAACCATAATCCTTTTTCTTTAGCCTCCCCAAATATTAGATTATAGGACATGCCCCTACTTCTTATTTATCCTCTGCTTATTTATCAGACTTCAATAGCTAATTATGTCTATTCAAAAATAGATTCTACAATATACTCACAGTGGAAATCAATATACAGATTCATAAAAAAAACTCTAAAAAGAGAAATACCTTATAATTCCACTATAACACTCCTGGTACATATTTGAAGGAATCTAAGTCAATATACCACTGAGATGCTTGCTCATATATGTATATGGAATTAACCTATGTGTTCACTTATACAATAGATTGAAAAATGTGTTATATACACTCAATGGAGTTTTATTCAGCCATAAGTAAGAATGAAATTGTGTCGTTTTCCAGAAGCTAGATCAAGATCATCATGTTAAAGTGAAACAGTCCAGAATAAGAAACATAAATATCAAGTCTTCCATATTTTCTTTGATATGAGTGTGTGTGTGTGTGTGTGTGTGTGTGTGTGTGTGTGTGTGTGGCATTAAAGTAGAAGAAAAATTATGTAAGAATAGAAAGAAGTTTAAAAGGAGAAAGGAACAAGGAGAATAATGGCTGTGGACAAGAAAGACAAACTAATTGCAGGTTCTCTCTCACATATGAACCTATATTTAATAATGTATGTATTTTTATATGGGACATGAAAGTAGAAGGAGTACTATTTAGGTGTTGGAATGGTACCAGTGAAAGGAGAAGGAACGATGGAACAGGGCAGGGCAATAAATATGATCTAAGCCTCATTCTCTCTCTCTCTCTCTCTCTCTATATATATATATATATATATATATATGTGTGTGTGTGTGTTGTGTGTGTGTGTGTGTGTGTGTGTGATAATAAAACCCATCCTTTTATATGCCAAATAAAGCTATTAATTAAAAGAAAATAAAATGGAAGTTCTAGTCTGCTTGTGTTGAAACTGTACCTAGCAGACATGTTTTCAGCAGCAACAAAAAAGAAATCCAGGGGCTGGAGAGATGGCTCAGAGGTTAAGAGCACTGCCTGCTCTTCCAGAGGTCCTGAGTTCAATTCCCAGCAACCACATGGTGGCTCACAACCATCTGTTATGAGATCTGGTGCCCTCTTCTGATGTGCAGATATACATGGAAGCAGAATACTGTATGCATAATAAATAAATAAAATCTTTTAAAAAAGAAATCCAACTATACTGGTTTAAATAAGGAGTCTCTTCATTTTGCTGTTGCTAGACTAATTCAATCATACCAGGGACAGATGCAATAACCTTGCCCACAATATGGATGTTTTGATGCTATCCATAATATTCACATGTGTGGCAGAAAAATAAAGCATTATCAGAAATACCTATAAAAGTTTCTTACAGTTAATGACCAGAACTGGTCACATAGCCATCCTTATTTGCAAAGGTAGCAAGGACACTGAGCTGGATGTATTGCTGCCTTGAATATAATCAAACATCTGCTTGCAAGGAAAATTAGGAAACAGATGCTATGTTAGAAGCTAATGTGTCTGCTGCCTGTCATCTTAGGCTATAACATGTAACTTACTCTCTGCACAGTTTAATCCCAGGCATTGAAAGCCTAACTCTTTGAGGATGTGCCAGGCATAACTTCAAGAAGTATTAAAGGATCCAGTTAGTAGGTAGACTAACCTGCTTGCTAGTACTCATTTCTTTGTGTAATCACATTCAGGTGAACCTGGGTTAGACTTAACAGCATGCTTCTAAGAATGTGGTGAAAGTCCTGGGAAATCATGACTAAGAAAGATGAGGTTACCAACTATCATGATTTCCTTTAGCTACTAGAGTCTAATCACTTTCTAGTTCTCAGGCTTAGATAAAACTAATTTCAGATTGGCTTCATTTGGCAAAGAATAGAAGGCACCCTTTGCTCAATAATATGAAAGAAACTGATAGCCCAGTCAATCAGGTTATAAACATTTGAATAATGCTAACAACAATATGGACTTGGAAGCAGAATTTTGAAAAATCAATCCTCAAAATGTGTATAGCGTCATTTATGAGGGTCCCTGGTAGTGGATTAGTATTTTCCCTGGTGTAAGAAGGGACTTTGACAGCCCATCCCATGTGAAGGGATGCACTCTTGGCCTGGACACATGGGGGAAGGTCTAGGCCCGGCCCAGGATGATGTGGTGGACTTTGGGGAGCGCCCGTGGAGGGCCCTACCCTGCCTGGGGAGTGCAGGGTGGATGGGGTGGAGGGTAGGTTGGGGGTAGGGAGGAGTGGGGGTGAAGGTAGGGAGAAGGGATTGTCATGTGAAACAAGCTTGTTCCTAATTTGAACTAATAAAAATTTACAAAAAAAAAACCTTAAAAAATGTGTATAGCCCAACCAGTACAACGAAACATCCAAGTGTCTCTGTCTGAGAGAATTACAGAGACGGAGGGCTTAAGCTGTATCTAGACTTCTGACCCAGATAAAGTGTGAGATAACAAATGTGATCTGTTTCCACTTGTTAGATTTCAGGGATAATTTGTTAAGCACTAAAAATAATGTTCCTGAAGTAAATGATGGACATGCTCAAGAAATCGTGTAAACTTTCTGCAATTTGAACTGACAAGCTATAATTTAAGTATTTTCTCTTCTACGCTGCCTTCTTCCAACTGTAAAGGAAGAGCTTTCTGATATTCAGGTTAAAGCAGTCTAAAAATAAGATTGAATCCTTCACAGGTGAATGAGCTCCCCATCTCTGGAGGCATTTAGGCAGAAATCATGTAAACATCTGTTACATAGTTTTTGTGGTAAAGCTTCAGACATCAAATGACCCGATGAACTAGATCAGTGTTCGTCACTCATATGAAATAACATTTATATAGTACACTGGAAATAAATAACAAGACTATTATGAACGAAAATGGCCAGTTTATACAGGTTCAACCCGACTGTTCTTAGGACACTGAACAGCTATAATTCATCTGTGGCACAACAGTGACCCTTATTCCCCTGGTGAGAATGCCCAACATGAAGTTGCTTAAGATTTTTCATACTTGGATTCCTGGAAGTAATGATTTTGGTAATATGATTGCCAGAAAAGAAATGTCAGCATAACCTAACATTGGTAGAAAACAAACTCTCAACTCCATTTTATACATATCAGAAACTCGGAAAGAGTCTAGAAATATTTGTTCCACCAAACAAAATGAGCCTAGACATTCACATATGTATTTTATGGTTAGAATGCTGGGAAAATAATTTTGTGTCTCTGGAGCTCAGCTCCATAATCCATAAAAGTAACTGATAAGAGTTCCCCAGGGTGAAATGAGATATTGACATAATCTTTGTGTGCATAACACATAGTAGGCATTCAATTGCTGTTAGTTTTATTCTTACCCATAAAAGTGAACTGAATTTATAGTAAAGGAATTACAGCTTGCAAGTTGAATAAAATTATGGAGTAAATGTTATAATTTCATTTCATAAAGATTATCATTTTCAATGTATTATACTGGTTATGATTTTAGCCTGCTTTTTTTTACTTGTTAGAATAAATGAATGACTTAAACAGCTTCTAATTGTGAATAATGGCTATACATTGCCAACTCTTCATTATATGCTTGGGTATCAACTTCAAGGATAATTGTCAGCAAATTAAAATCTCCATATGGTTTATCTCTGTCACATGTGTCTGTGCTGCCTTCCTCTGCTATCAATTAATATTTTTGTGGGAATTAAAATTCACTTTCATATTGTCCCAAAGGAAAAAATGCCAAGTATTCAGTTCCTACATTCTAAAAAAACACTAGAAATTGAACTCAGATTACCTAAGGGGTTATCCCTTTTCATGAAGACAGGGGCTTATAAAGATAATCCTGTGTTTAAAGGCATTATTTAAGAAAGAGGTGAATCACTTGCAATTTACAAAGGGATTTAATTTATGTATACCAAGGATTACAGAGCAGGTCAGGTCAGTTTGGCCCACTTTAACAAGTTATTCTATAACATCAAAATATTATATAATACCTACTAAATGCAAGACTTCTAAAAATGTTGGAATGCAATAATGAATAAGATGCCAGCCTAGTATACAATGATTCTGTTGTCTCATGGTAAGAATAAGCAAAGCATAATAAAGGCATTGGCAGAACTAGTCTTACGTCTCAGAGCTCTTGAACTTCTGAATTTCTGAGTAAGATGGCAGACTAGAGGCTGCCTCTGTGTGTGCTAGTAAAGAACAGCCAGACCAGGAAAAACAATATTATATCCCAAAAGAGAGAAATAGAAAAAGAGCTTCAGAACTCCATGGAGGAAGTGAAGGAGTATTGCAAAAGAGTAGGGAAAAAAGATGAATGATGCACAGATGTAAACTGAACACAGACTTAGCTGAACAGTTTGCTTGTATAAAGAAGGGGACCAGAAGCCTTTTGCAAGAGATAAGCCAGAAAAGAGTTGGGCAGTCCTACTATCTTGATAAGCCCATAGCCCTATCAGTCCTTAAATTCAGCTGTGGGTTTTGCTGGAACAGTGATTCCTCCAAAGGACAGTGCACCATTGTCCAGGTGCACCATTTTGTCACATTATCTGACTTAGAGGGCAGCAGCTGGGCACTGTCTTGAGAGAGAACCGATTGTTAAAAATTGAGGTACCTCAGAGGCCTGAAATCAGAAATATTCACAGGTGAAGAAGCCTCAACTTGGTGTGCCACAATCCTTGGTTGAGCAAAGGCTCAGAGAGGAAGCCTCAGTTTGGTATGACACACTCTTCAGGTGAGGGAAGTTTTAAAGAGGTAGCTGTGCATAGCAAGAGCAACTAATGTAGATTAGCCAAAGGGTGTAGGTGACAGGTTGTGTTCAGCTAAGAAGTGTTAGGCAGAGATAGACCTGCTTTCCAGATGTATAAACAGATCTTATCAACCAACCAACTGGAGTTTGATAGCTCTGAGCCTGAAGCCAATGGTTGAATCAAAACTGGAGCTACCTATCTGTTTTTTTTTCACTACCCCAGAGCCCAAAGATTCTGAAATTCCAGAAATGTACATGGTATCCACAGCTTCAACCTTCCAACAGGATGATTAATACTCAAGATGTCTTGAAAGTATGAAGACAGGTTCTCCACCTGTTCCCATCTGGTTGCTGGGGTTGCTTCTCACACGTTCAATGCATCTGGGAGCCATCTTTCAGGTAAAACGGGAGTACAGTCTGGAAAGTCATGGGAATTGGGAAAAGAATCTATTACATACAATGCAAATATTAAGTGTGGCCAGTAGAGGCCCCTGGTACACAAAGGAAAACAACTATAGTAAAAACAATTGGTAGACATGAGATTTTGTCCTGTGTAAACTCAATAAGAGCATAAAACAAAGAGAACCCAAGAGTCTACAACTTCAATTGATCCTGTCCTCATGAGTAGAATGGACCATTTTCATTATTTTCAAAATATTTAAGTGTATGAATGTTTTACCTGCATATATGTTTGTTCACCTTGGAATACTAGAGTTACAAAGGCTGTGAGGTGGCATATGGGTGCTGGGAATTGAACCTGAGTCTTCTGGAAGCACAGTCTGTACTCTTAACTGCCGAGTAATCTCTCCAGGCTCCATCTTTTTAAGGACCACAAAGAAGCTTCTCCAGTACATTATGTTTTTAAAGTTTCTTGTAATTCCTCACTCCTTTGCATGTTTAATAGGATTTTTATTTCATTGTTTTTTATTTTTTTCTTTTAAAATGTTGATATGCTCATTTATTCCTCCATATATTGATCTAATTTTGCTTACACAATTCTTTCATTATTGGGAAATATTTCCCCCTTCCATTTCTCTTCCTTCCCAACTTATATGCATTTACTCTTTTGACTTCATTTTTAAAATTTCACATCTTCCTTTTATTTATTTATTTATTACTTTTACTTGATTGTGTTTTAGCAATTTTGCACTATTTTCAAAACCTTTTCCCAATTATGTATATCCTCTATTCTGTCAGTTTCCCTGTCTCCTTCTATCATCTTATTTATTTACTATTTCTATACCCTAAGTAATTTTAAACTTCATAGCATATTATATAGTACTTTGACATTTTCAATATATCATCATTAGAGAGGTAAAAGTAATTATTTTAAAATAAGGAATTCTTTTTTTTAAGATTTTATTTATTTATTCTGCTTCCATGTATGTTTGCAACCAGAAGAGCGCACCAGATCTCATAATGGATGGTTGTGAGCCACCATGTGGTTGCTGGGAGTTGAACTCAGGATCCCTGGAAGATCAGTCGGTGCTCTTAACCTCTGAGCCATCTCTCCAGCCCGTAAAAGTAAAATTTTAAAGTAAAAATAAAAAGGATGAGCTAAGCACCAGCACCAAAAACTTTAGCACAAAAATTAAGGTACTGAATTAAAAAAATAGAAAATTTGGAATTGAAAACCTTGATGAGTCAAATAAAAACCACAATTATAAGTGTTACCAGTATAATGGGCCAAAGAGATTAAAGAATATTTGTGATGGAGGACAAAGCTGATGAAATATTACATTCAAATATAAGTACAGAAAGTATATGAGCGTGACCACAATGTTCACGAACTCTGAGATATGATTAAGAGATTAGAGATGTTGAAATAATAGGTTTTAACCTTCACCATTCCACGGTATTTGAATTCTTTTGTCTATACATATTGTCTACATTTTGTTCTAAGGAATCTATTTGCAACAGTCTTTGCACACATTCTAAATAAGCAACAGAGAAAGTTCAGCACGAACCATGTGATTTCTCATCATTTGTCTCCTGTCTCTTTTCCTAGTCCTTTCCTACCTAGGTTGCACCTATGGTTAGAAACACTTTCCCTTTGAGATATTATGCAGGGCAATTTTGTCCTTTTCTTCTACCTTGTTTACTCCTACTCTCTCAGGATGTTCGGACAAGTATAGGCCTTAATTTTCTTTGTGCTTTGAGACAGGGTCTTGCTACATGGCTCAGCCTGTAATTAAACTCACTACACATCCCAGGCTATAGCCTAATTCATTATGTTTGGGTGTATTTTCAGTCTGCTTTTTAGCAAAAATATAGACATGTTGGCTTCATTTATATAAAATGGTAATAATCTTATTCTGTGTAAAGGTGAAATAATTATGTGATGATACTGGCTTCTTTTAGGGGTGATTGTTTTAGGAACTTACCATAAGAAAGAAAAAGAGTACATTATTATGAAAAAATGAAAAATTCATGATGAACTTGATCTAATTTAATTTTAATGGCTGTGTACAGAAAGTTGAGACTATCTAACAGGCAGACATATCTACAAAGAACTACTCTGGTCTCTGGGTAAGGAAAAAAGTTGGTAAGGTAACAGAAGACACTTGTAGGAGACTAGCACAGTATCCAGGATAATATAAGAGTGTTTCTTTCAAGAATATACTTTCAAAATTTATTTATTTATTTATTTTTGGTTTTTTGAGACAGGGTTTCTCTGTGTAGCTTTGGAAGTTGTCCCGGAACTCACTCTGTAGACCAGGATGGCTTTGAACTCACAGAGATCTGCCTGCCTCTGCTGGGATTAAAGGCGTGAGCCACCAACTCCCAGCCATGGGGAGAACATAAGGGAGCAAGAAGGTTGTGTAGGGGGAAGAATAGAAGAGAGCAAAATAAGAGATACCATCAAAGAGGGAGCCAGTATAGGTTTAAAGCGAAATCAGGCACTAGGGAAATGTCCAGAGATCTACAAGGATGACACCACCTAACTATCTAAGCAACAGTGGAGAGGCTGCCTTAAATGCCTTCTCGTGATAACGAGATTGACGACTAATTTATATACCATCCTAGATCCTTCATCCAGCAGCTGATGGAAGTAGAAGCAGACACCCACAGCTAAATCTGAACTGAACCGGAATCCAGTTGCAGGGAAGGAGGAGAGATGAGCAAAGGGGTCAAGGCCACACTGATGAAATCCACAGAGACAGTTGACCTAAACAACAGGGAGCTCTTGGTCCCCAGACTGATCACTGGAAAACCAGCATGAAAGTGATCTAGACCCCATAAATGTGGGTGTCGGTGAGGAGGCCTTGGAAATCTATGGGGCCTTTTGTAGTAGATCAGTACTTATCCCTATCATAGGAATGGACTTTGGGATCCCATTTCACATAGAGGGTTACTCTCTCAGCCCAGACACATGGGGGAGGGCCTAGGCCCTGTCCCAAAGGTTACAATAGACTCTGATGACACCCTATGGAAGGCCTCACCCTCTCTGTGGAGCAGCAATTGTATGGGATAGGTAGGGTGTTAGTGCAGGACAGGGGAGGAGGGGAGGGGGAGGGAACAGGGATTGACATGTAAAAGAATCTTGTTTCTAATTTAAATAAAAAATTAAAAAAGAATATACTTTCATTGAGTATGCTTATATTCTAGGGGAATGATTGAGCTGAGATGGAGAGATGTAAAATATTGCAGAGAAAAAGGTGCATGGATTATACTATACACATTAGTGATTAACTCCGAGTCACTAACTATGCATTGTCACATCAAGGAAAGAAATAAAAGCATTTCTCTTGGAGTCATTTAACCAAGAGTAAGTCCAGAGTTGGATTCTTTACTTCATGATCCATGTGTTTCCCATTCACTGTCTGCTGTATGACTATGAATCTGAGCCTGCCTGAAAGCTATCTTGTGAATCTGTTTGTTCCCATGTCTCTGACCCTGGGTGTCTGTGTCTGTATTGTATGAGCAGTATGCATCTGTGTGTATGAGTGGTGTCTGTCTCTAACACAGATTTTCACTATGTCCTTATTGAACAGCATGGAAAGTATCACATGGAGAAAGAATGAGATAAATTGCAGAGCTCTTTAACCGAGTTTTTCAAGGGATTAAATCACTGCATCTGACCAAATAACACAGACAACATACATCATTGTTTATCAACCAATGTCGATAAATGGTTGCTTTCAACCTTTACTGTAGGTTTAGGAA
The DNA here is from genome assembly GCF_003668045.3 of Cricetulus griseus. Taxonomy (NCBI): domain Eukaryota; kingdom Metazoa; phylum Chordata; class Mammalia; order Rodentia; family Cricetidae; genus Cricetulus; species Cricetulus griseus. The sequence continues at coordinate 74,422,519 of NC_048604.1, read as the reverse complement.
TAGCTTTCGAGTTCTGTATTTGTTGCTTTCTGCAAATGATACACATGCATTACTTTGGACCAACGTCATGGAAGAGTTCTTAATTTAAGATTGTAGGTATGCATTATCTTAGGTTGTAAATCTAGATTGCATGGAAATCTAAGGCAAGTAAGGTTGGTTGTTACATTGTTCTCTTTCTTAAAGGCAAGTTAAACAGTTTAAGTACAGAGTGGACTATCAGTCTTAAGTCTTAAGTAACTTTTAAGGTGTATTATTAACTTTGGCTGTGAGGTTCAGCAAAAGTTCCAGTCTCTTATAATATAAGAGATGTTTTCATAGTATCACATTACTACAGAAAGGAGAATGAATAATCTAAGAATTTTGAAGGGCTGGGTGAGACCAACTCAACTGGGAGATTTAGCTGTATATAGTCAATATGAAACTGGAAAAATAAAGTTGTAACATGGGAGCATATATGAATCATAGGTTAGAAAAATCCCTGCTAGTCTCAATTCTTTTTTGAAGCTAGAGAATGAAATTTGGTGGTGGGTTTGAAAGGTAACAAATAAAGTCACTTGTGTAAAGAATGGTTAGGGTTTGGAATGATAGCTGAGGAAAATTTCTTGGGGAGGGACTTCCAAGGAAAAAGTAAAAGGATTAGCAAGTGACATTGACAAAGGATACCAAGTATTTGTGGTCATAGATTTACATCCAAATGTCAGAGTGAGGTTCTGCAGAAGAATTGGAATAAAGATAATGAACAGAAATACGAACTACTGCAAACACAGGGCTTAAATGCTTGGGTTCCAGGAATTACCCCAATTTTGGAGACCCTTTACCCCACAGGTCAGAATGATATCATGTAAGCAAATAGCATGGCCTTGAGTATCTCATTAGATTATGCCTTGGATCTTATCATTCTGATCGTCCTCAAATGCCCTGTTTAAGAGCTATAACAAAAATCCTCAGAGTCTTGATATTTTCTCTTTGTCATTTTCCATCCCCTCAACTCCATCTTGCTTCTTGGTTATACATACTCATTTGTCCATGTCAGAATTGAGCCCAATTTCTCTGCCCTGCTGTAATCGTTCACTGAACTAGTCTTTCTTGAATACATTCTCTTTTGTTGTTTCTTTTTACCATTTTTAAATGAGTAGCATGATTTTTTTCTTTAAAACTATAATTATCCCTCAGATAGAGAAAAATTTCCAAACTCTTTAATATGGCACACAGACATTACACAATCTGTTTCAAATCTAGCTTGTCTGTACTCAACTCTATTACACAATTATTCTGTTTTGATCATAATATAGACAGAATATGTTTTGGACAAAATCTCTATGGCTGATTGAGTGAGAATGTTCGTATATGGTGATGCTGTTTGGGGAAATTTAGAATGTGTAGTCTTTTTGGAGGAAGTATGTCACTGGAGGCAAGTTTTGAGAAATTAAAGACTCTGTGCCATTTTTACTCTTTCTCTGCATTGTGATTGTGGTTCAAAATGTGAACTCTCAGCTTGTTTCCTCAGCAGCCATGTCTGCAGCTTGCTGCCATGCTTCTCCATCATCATAGACTTCAAACCCCTGGAATTAAATGCCCCAAATAAGCTCATCCCCCCATAAATTGTCTTAGTGTGGTATTTTATCACAGAAATAGAAAAGTAATTAATAAACTTTTCTACATTTCACTTACCACATTACTTTTACATATTTTTCCTTTGCATGGAATTCTTACCTGTTTTGACAGTCTCCCATTCATCTGTCAACATGCAGAACAATTGTACCTCTCACATGAATTTATATGTTTATGAATAATTTCTTCTTGGTCTACTATGTACTTGTACTGTGTCAACACAGAGTTTGTCTATGAAAAAGGTAAATAATTTGTAATTGTAAAGGTGAATAAAAGAGAAAGATGACTATTACCTCTTAGCTTTGTAGAATGTCTCATTAGTGGACATAATGGAACATTATACTTTCTCTACCTTTTGAAATGTGGATAAATGTCTCCAAGGATTACAAACTCTAAGTCTCTAGCACATTTTCTTTTGAAATGTAAACACATATCTTCAAATTTACTATTGTACCCCATCTAAAAGTGTAACTATTCTGGAATACATGTAGTATCATTCTGGAGATGTTTTACTACTCTTTCAGAGTAAGTCAATTAGTTGAGCAAGCATCTACCTCAAATCCTAAGTAAACTTACTATGTAAATACTGCAGAATCTCATTTTAAATTTGCAGTTCCTTGAAAGCTACCTATCTGCATGTACTTTTTGTGTTTACTCAGGAAATCAGCCTTCTTTCTTTACATTATTTGTAGAGACAGGTCTGTTTGCTGATCGGAGTTATTCCTTTACCAATACAGTAGAGGCAGATATATCATGGGACCAAAGGAATGCAAGTTAGTGTTTAAACTCCAGTGAAAATACTCAGCTTTCTTTAATATTTCCTGGCTGTTTGGTTACCACAAAGCTTCAATTTAAGTTTATAGTCCTTTTGAAACTTATGTTTCATTAACACTTTTAGGACTGCAAAGTTCTTACAATATGGCATAGCTAATTTTTTACACTTTCTAATATATTTAAATCTTTCATTACATTGTCATTCATCGGCGTATACTTTGTAAATATGCATGTGTTGTTTACACATTATATTATGTTCAGAATTAATTACATGTTTTTGTCTTATAATTACACATTCCAGAAATTTGAAACTTGATTTAAATATGATCAATAGCCATCAGAAAATGATGCAAAAAATGTTTTGTATATAGCCACTTCTTACATGTCAGTTCTTATTATCAATATTTTAACACTAACCTGTGGTTTGGGAAAGATCAGTGGATGTTCACTAGTTTATGGTTTCACATTGATTTATTTTCCAGATGAACACAGAAAATGTACATAGTCATTTTATACATTTCAGTCTGAGAAGCTGCAAAACCGGTCTACATCTGGGTGACTAAGGGCTGGCGTGAGAATTAGATCAGACTACACTTGGAGGACTTTGTTAAGCTGGAATGTTGAACCAGAGTGTGTACTTTGTCTTCTATACAATGATGAGCCATTAACAAATAGCTCCATTTGAGTGAGTGCTTAACTCTGTGTCACAGGAGGTTATGTATGTAAAGTGCTTTACATACTTTCTCTCTTCATGCTTGTAAGCATCCAGTGGGCACCCTATTTCTCATTTTACAGATGAAGAAGCAGATTTAGAGAGGCTAGTTATCCAGCCCAGGGAAAAGAGCAGAAATACAAACTTGGTTGTATTTCCAAAACTCATTCTTGTAACAGAGGCAAGTGGGAGACGGGAGTTTTATAAAGCTCCCTCTGTACAAGTATGAGAAAAGACTGCAAGAAAAAAATAAAAAATACATTCTCCATAGCTCAGATGCCCATACGGTAGTGCATATCATACTAATTCTCCAGGCGTCTTCATTTCAGAGCATCCCGGACCTTTCCTCACCATTCTCTGACCTTGACATTAGGGCCTACCTAAGAAGTGGGGTTTTGCTCACTTTTTCTAGGTCGCGCGAACCAAGATCAGACAGCCGCACCAGTGGTCCCCGGCGGGGTGGGGCGCATGCGCGCGGTTGCTAAGAAACGGCGATCCAGGCGCCGCGGTGGTAACTGCGCCGGGTTGTGTGTGTAGGCAGCAGCGCCAGAGGAAGAGGAGCACGAGGATGCAGCTGCGACCGTGGCCCCAAGAGGGAGCAGCCACTGTTCTGTGGTGGCGGGGGCCAAGAAATTGGAATTAAGCTTGGGGGTCCTGTTGTTGAGGGGACCAGAGCAGACGGTCCTGCCAGAAGCTCAGGCCTAGTATCCGGAGAGAGTTCGGTCCGCTGGTCGAAGGCCTGTCTCCTTTGCTTCCTTCTGGCCCTCTAAGTCGATGGTGGTGAAGTTGGTGGCCGCCAGAGGCACAAGCACAAGGCTGCTTCTCATGCACCCAGCGCCTTTCTGGCCCTGCTTGGACAGCTGCGACGCCGCCTCCTCTCGCCGGTGGATTCCACCCTCAGCGGCGGGGGAGGGGGAAAGTTTTCCCCTCCGCCGGGGCTGTGTGGTGCAGGGCGACAACAAGACCTTAGGAGAGTAGGGGTGAGTAGTGGCACGGTCTGGTGCTGGAGCTGTTTTCTGGTCTCCCGGTCTCTGGGGCCCCAGCAGGCCAGTGAAGCTCTGCTTTCTCATTCAGAAGCTTCTGACACCTTTCTGCATCTATCTGCTCGCGGGTAATTTCTTCCAGATAGTTTTCCTTCTCAAAGGCACCACTTTCTGATCTCAACCCTGGCTTCCAGAAACATAGTGTAGGTGATTAAGGCCTGGCAATGCTTCTTAGGTACTGATGATTCTAAGTACGGCCGTGCACCTTGATCTCTCATTTCCAGACAGGTTTTCCTAGTGTCCTGTTCACTCATTTCTCCTTGCTCTAACTATGGCTCTGACTCTTGGTCTCAGGAGACTGTCTGACCTGATCTCAGGCTTGTCAAGAGCCCATCCTCCACATCGCTGTTGCTTTATGACTGAAGAATTGACCAGATAGTTCGAGTGGTGTCTTAATTTTTAGTATTCTTTATACTCGTGTGCAATCAATTTCTACAAATCATATCTCTAGCTCCTGACTCCTAACATGCAAAACTAGGTAGATACTAGTTATGTTAAATAATAGTAATGATAATGATAAGACAAAGCTAGTAACATTCTATTTGACAACCAAAGTACCATCACATTTGATAAGTAGACAAAGTAGATGATTGACATGGGGAACACGTTTTATAAAGTACTCTTCATCCAGAATGACTCACTTCTGCATTTAAAAATGTGTTGATAAAACTTAAGATGCTCCTAATAAAAATAAGGATAGTTGTGATCTCGGTTTGTTCTTCTTAAAGTAGGCTACAGTTGAAAATAGTCACTTCCCAAAAACTTTGGCATGAGACACACGGAGTGAGAGTTTGGATACCATGATTAGATAAGGTTCTAAAGTTACAAGGTGTTTTGACAATAATGTTATTTTTGAGGTGTGAGACTGCTTTTTAAAAAGTAGTTGACTGAGAAAATTTACAGAAAATTTACTTTTCAAAAGTGAACTCAATTTGAGTTGATGTAAAATTTTAATTGGGAGGCACTTCTGTGGGCTGACAACAAAAGATGGGTTCTTTTTTCTCACTCTCTTCCACCCTGACAGTTTTAAGCCATTTCAGGTCTCTTATCTAAAAAGAAAGGGTGAGAAAGAAGCACAATGATGGGAAAGCTAAATTTAGTTTTCAGTAACCCTTTTAAGCTAAAGAACTTTAAAAAGAATATAGATGCCATTTGCTATTAGGTAACTTTGGCTAGTGAATCTGCCTATTTTAAATTTGGCAATTTAAAACTGCCAATTTTCTGATCGTTTTAGATAAAATGCTTTGTATTGATTGTTTTTTCTGTTTGAGACGCTCTTGTGTTTAAAGTACAATACCAAGGAAAAATAGATTTCAACCTCAGTTTGAATTATCTGTTGTGCACTGGATTTTAAACTTAGAGGTGGTTTCTCTTTGGGAAAGGTCTTGATGATTGCTACTCTTAATTATTTGACATACTATTAAAATAGATCTAAAGGAAGAGAATTCCATGGAAATAAATATGGCCAGATAGTTACCACATATCCCAGAACATTCATACAGACTATCATAGTCACATGATAAAATGATATTCTGTTTTTCAAGTTGCTGTTAAGGAACTTGATCACTGAACTCTAGAATGAAGTTAGTTTTTGCTTGCTTTTTTTAAAATTTTATTTTCAGAGAGTTTTATTACACTTTCATTTTTGAGATTCTACTCAGTGTCCATCACTGTGGTGGAAATTGAAGAAAGCCGGTTAGAAACAGGTCCCAGGGTCTCTGTTGGTGTTGTTGGTCAGGACAGAGCACTTATCTAGCATGTGCTGGAAGCATAAGTCCCTGGGTTCAACTGCCTGTTAACCAGTGACTGAAATTAAAAAGGACCAATAGAAATAGTTCTAAGGAATTCAATTGCAGATAAAATATATTAATTAGAACAGAGAAATACATAATAAGAGCTTAAAAATCAAGAGTACAGGGAGATCACTGAAGTCTAAGGGTTGTCTGAGAAGGCTTCATATAAAAGTCATACTTGTTCTTGAAATTGTATGCTTTGTTGGAAGGAGGAAAATTTCATCACATTACCATTAGATTAAAGGGGGAAAGGATTGCCTATAGCAGTTAACTTTCTTGAAGTGAGTAAACTTTGCATGCTATATTAGAATTTAATAAATTAAATACTAATAACTTTGCAATGTACATGTTATAGAAGTTAGTTTACAATCATCCTATCCTGGGCCATGTGAGAATGTTTTCTAAGAAGGTACAAAGAATTAAGTTAACATATGTTACAAACTTACATTTTCACTGCATATTAAAACATGGCTATAATAAAAGTATTTTATATAAAACTAGCATAGTAAACAGAACTTTATATTACTAATCTTCTCCAAGGTGTATTTCCAGATAAATTCTATGAACAACATTAATTTTGATTCATTAAATTATATAACTTCATTTATCATATACTACTGTGTCTGATAAAGGGAAGGGCTATTAGGGTCTTGAAACTGATACATGTCAAAGTTCTAAGATATTAATGTGTATGTTAATGTTTGGCAAGTAACATATGTTTAAACTTCAATTGTAAGTCTTTGCAAAACTTACTTTAGTGCATTTCTAAAATTCTTTGCTGTGGTAAAAATTGGTTACATATTAACAGTCTCTAAGTTTGGGTCAGCCATTGTAAACTAATGTTTTCATATAGAAAAATAACAAACCATACTGCAATTAGAGATGATTACTGATTTACTATAATTTGGTTCACAAATTTTATTGCATTGGTATAAATGCAATATGAATTCAGTAAAAACTAATTTTTCTTTACTAAGATACTATTTATTCCATCTTTTGTCTTTCTATCATTTCTTTGTCTGACCAACACTATTACTACATCTTATCACAACAGAACATACATAGTTAAAACCAAGCAAAGGGTAGAATTCCACCCTTCAATATTAAACAGCCATTTTAGCCGACACATACTTGGTGATGATGGAACCTGAATATCATTTATCAAACATGGTCGGGAAAGTTTTCACTTTGCATTATAAAAAGGAGAGGCCAGATAGCATTTGCTACAGAAATGAGGTAAGATGGAATATTTCAATCTGTTTAAACCATTTTCTTAAAGAGACTTCCTCTACTGTCAGAGATCTTGGGTAACCTCCTGGTCAGTCATCTGGAAGCAGTTCTTCACATAACTGATGAACTTGGCTTCTCCTTTGGAAAGAGAACCACATTTTCCTACACTTGTTTGTAATCTTGCTTTAGTGTTTTCTACAGAACTAAATCCTTTTGGTGTTTTAGGAAGATTTTCTTTAAGGATCTTAGTTTTTATAGTTTTAAGTCTTTTCTACGATGGTTTGAATTTTCTGCATTTGTATCTTGTAATTTTCTGTTGTATCTTGTACAGATTTCTTCACTGGAGCTTTACTTTCTCCCTTGTATTGGTTGGCTTTTGTCATTGAAGAGTTAAACGCAATTGAGAAAATGCCCCCACAAGATGGGCCTGTGCGAAGCCTGTGGTGCATTGTGTTAACTTAAGATGGATGTGTTAGAACCTAGTCCATTGCGGGTGGAGCCACCCCTGCACTGGTGGTCCTGGGTTCTATAAGAAAGCAGGCTCGCTTTTAGGGCATTGGTGGTGCATGCCTTTAATCCCAGCTCGGGAGGCAGAGGCAAGCAGAACTCTGTGAGTTCGAGGCCAGCCTGATTTCCAGGGCAAGTGCCAGGATAGGCTCCAAAGCTACACAGAGAAACCCTGTCTCGAAAAACCAAAAAAAAAAAAAAAAAAAAAAAAAAAAAAACAGCAGGCTCAGCAAGTCAGGAGGAGCAAGCCAGTAAGCAATACTCCTCCCTGGTCTCTGCATCACTTACTGCCTCCAGATTTTGCCTTGCCTCCCTTCCGCAGCTTCCCAGGGTGACAGACTCCAAGTTGTTAGATGAAATACACTCCTTCCCCATTTGTTTTTGGTCATGGTGTTTTGTCACAGCAGTAGACAGTGTAACTATGACACTCCTTCTCTTCATTGTCATCTTGTTATTTTTTTTTTCTGTGGAATCTTTCTACCACTGCCAGGGGACAGAACACTTCCCAGTTATACTTAGGAATTTTACATGCTCTCCATCTTCTTCCTCTTCATTCTCTTCCACAGCTGCTAGGTGCTGTCTACTAGTACACACAGATCCTGACCTATACTTCAACCTGAAGAGCTCAGGCGGTATACTTTGAAAGTCGCCAAGGGAAACTGTCACTTTTACAGACATCTTCAAGGTTTCCAGTGTTCACTTTGACTGTGTTCATAATATATGGTACATTATTCTCTAGCAGTGCTGGACATTTGCAACAATCTGTAGCTGCCAGTCAGTCATGACAAAATAAAACAATATTCTTTAGTGGACTGTGTTCCTATGCTATGATGTTCAGTAGGTTATGTGCAGTTTTTATTCACAAAGTTTTGACTTTTTGATTGAGTTATTGAGATGTAATCACATCACAAGTTGAAGATCATCTGTATTATGTCAAACAAGTTGTATGTCTCCTAACATCACTTGACATTTTAGAATTACAGATGCAACATATATGCATATTTGCTCCAAGAAGCAATTTACCCAAACTTCAAATTTGACACCTCTGTGCTTTTCATTTGTTATCTTTTTCTGAACGTAGTAGTAGTCTTGTTTGATAAATGTGTTACCAATAAAAACAACAATTCACTGTTTCTAGGCTCAGCAGATAATGTTGTCTCATAAAATTGTCATTTCATTGTTACTGATGGTTGGGTGTTGGGTGGAGTGTTTCCAGTTTTTTGGCCTCATATTCAAAGACTTGAAATACACAGATTGCAAAGTAGCAGGGGATCTTTATTTAAAGCAAAGTCAAGAGTGACAGCTCTTGACATGAGTGAAAGGCTACATGAGTGAAAGAGTACTCACTCAAGATTTCTGATTATGGCTTGATGCTTCCTTTTGTATGCAGTTTTAAAATGATCATATTCTAAAGTATTATCTTTATGATGTCAGTGAACTGAAAATTTTATTCTTGAGCACATGTCTAAGATTTTGTGATGGGCGCTTATTGGAATCATGACCTTTATCCAATGATTCGCTTTGTATTAAATTGTTGTGGAACATAAACTTGCCCACTAAGCAAAAGATACTGATAGACATTTCAGTACGGGAAGAAGAGCAAAAAGTGGAATTCATTCTCCAAGTATTTTAGCAACACACCAAACACATACTTCCACATGTAAATTGTAAATTAGTATTTCTAAAGAATGGTTACACTGAGTTCTCATTATCTTTTTATGACTTGTTAGTGCTCTTTGAACTATTGTCATCCAAAAGATAATAATTCATACTAGTTTCCTAGTTACAAGTGCATCACTGAAGTTAATTTTGTCACTGTTTTATTCTGTGATAGAATTTTGTAACACTTTGTAAAATTCCATAAATATTAATTGAAACCTGAAATTGATGTTCACAGATTAATAATGAGAAAATGGACATTTTATAATAATAATTGCTAACAACTATTATGTACAAGTGTTAGTGTCTCTATATCCCTTTATAGCCTTGAATTATTGAACTCCTGACTAAATTCACTTAATTACTGTGGCTATTATTTGTATTCACTCTCACCCCTGAACTAAGCAAGTTATATAAAGGATGCACATACATGCACTTATATACAATATACTGTATATTAGTTATTTAGAAAGAATCCCGGATAGTTTGCAAAGCTAGGTACATATAAAATAAACTATTTTTACAGCTAAGTAATTTGACTGAAGGTTGTGTGGACGAACATTATTATTCATGATTTTTAAAAAGTGCTGTCTCTAACTGAGTGGAATGAATCGCTACATTGTTTGTTTAGTTATTGGTTTTCGAGACAGGGTTTCTTTATGTGTAACAGCCCTGGCTGTCCTAGAACTCACTCTGTAGACCAGGTTGGATTCAAACTCACAGAGATCTGCTTGCCTCTGCCTTTCAAATGCTGGGATTGAAGGCATGTGCCTCCACACCTCGATAACTAGGATTTTATTTAAAAAAGAAATGATTTTCTTTGTTGAGGAAAGTAAATAGGAGTTTCTGGGATGACATAGAACCTCTTTTATCCATATCAGTTCAGATTCATTACTTCATATCTTACACTGAGGATTTTTAAAAATTTTATAATAAAAGGACACTCTTTTCTGTTTTTCCATTTTGTTTTATTGTCAATATTTTGTATTTATATAGTATCTTCCAAGATGAATTCAGAATTTTTCCCATTCTATGGTATTTCTTGACATCTACCTGAATTTACTTTAATATATGTTAACAATCTATATTTAATATACAATAATATAATATAATACAATATATTATATAGAAAAAGAGAAGCTTTAAAAACAGAGGGTAAACTGCTGCTGGGATATTGAATAAATAAATAATAAATAAAAATTAGTTGTCTCCATATGGTTTTTTCAAACATCCTTAGTGTGATTTATCTCTTTGCCCACCCATCTGCTGCCCTATCTTCTAATCTCCCTCCTCCACATTAAATCACACATTATTTCACTTTCTCAAACTGGAAACTAGTTCACATATGAACTGTGACATAAGATTTTTATTTACAGAGGCTATATATGATTGCATATTTGGGTTTTTATTTATTTCTTTTTTATTTCTTTTGGTTTGAGATAGAGTCCTGTGTAGCCCAAGTTAACAGCCAAGGAGGACTTTGGCCTCCACTTTCCAAGGGCAGAGATTACAGGTGTGTGCCATCACATCTGACTGGAATGTATCATACTAATATATTTAATGGTTGTTGCTGAATTTAATACACAGCTGTACATATACATTCAATCTCTCTCCCTATATACATTCAAGGCTAATAATTATTAGATTATCTTTATTATTGTCAGTTTACTTACTTTTTTAGAATTTATATATTTGAAAAACGTTTATTTTATGTGGCTTGTTGTTTTGCCTACATGTCAGAGTGTTAGATTCCCTGGAATTGGAGTTAAAGACGGTTGTGAACTGTCATACGGGTGTTGGGAATTGAACCCAGGTCCTCTGGAAGAGCAACCCATGCTCTTAACCACTGAGACATCTCTCTAGCCCCCAGTTTATTTAATTTTAATGTATCGTGTCATTATTACTCCCGATTAGTTTGAATATTTATGATTCCATGGAAACATAAAAATTGAGGAATAGGGGCTGGAGAGGTGGCTCAGTGGTTAAGAGCACTGGCTGCTCTTCCAGAGGACCCAGGTTTAATTCCCAGCACTCATATTCATAGCTGTAATTCCAGCTTCAGGTTTTGAACTTTCATATTAGCATTAATTTGTGGTGAAAAAAAATTGAAGGTGATATTCATTGCAAACTGTTTTCAGATATAGAAAGTGCAGTGGAAATATAACTTGAATAAACTCATACTTTTTAAACACCTTTCTATTGATTCATCAGAGGGAGAAAGCAAAATGCACATTTAACATTACACCCCATAATCTTAATATACTTACAGTGCTGCCCAAGATCTGGAAATAATAAAACTCTAGGACTTTCTTCCTTGGTTCTAAAGTCATAAATTGAATGAATCAAGTGTGGTAGCATATGCTTGTAATCTCTGTACTCAAGAAGCTGAGGCAGGAAGATTGCTCTGAGTTTAAGGCAAACTTGACATACATAATAAATTATAGGTTAGCAACAGCGTATACTATTTGGATTAATTGGAATTGGAATAGAAATTCAGCTCATTTGTTTTTTCTTCTCCTTCCCCTCCCCTAGTCTCTCCCAACACCTCCCCTCTCCTGCAGATTCACCCTTGGGCCAACCCCTCCACCCCCCACCCCACTTCCACTTTCACAAGAGCAGACCTCCTAGGGACATCAACCAAACAAGGCATAACAAGCAAGCTACAGTAAGATCAGGCACATACCATGAACAAGGCAACCCAGTAGAAGGGAAAGGGTTCCACAAGCAGGCAGTCAAAGACAGCCCCTGCTTCCACTGTTAGGAATTCCTCAAGAACACCAAGCTATTCAGCCATAACATATATGCAGAAGACCGTGTTCTGGACCCCTCTGGTTCCTCTGATCCTTCCTCCCCCTCTTCTGCAGGCCTCTCTGAGCTCTGCCTAAATATTAACTGTGGAATTCTGCCTCTGCTCCCATCACTTCCTGGATGAATTCTCCCTGGTCTCTGGTGAGGATTATGCTAGGCTCCAGTCCCAGAACACTCTGCAAGCAGGAAAGGCTGTAGGATGAAGGTTTTGTGACTGGCTTGGTATCCCCATCCCTTCACTTGGGACTTTGCCTGGTTACAGGAGATGGCTGGTTCAGGCTCTGTGTCCCCCGTTACTAGGAGTCTTTGCTAGAGTCACATATATATATATATATATATATATATATATATATATATATATATATATATATATATTCATGGAGCTTCCATTGCACTAGGTTTCTACCTGATCCCTGAAATGTCCCCCAATTCTAGCCATCTCTCCCTGCGTGTCCTCTGATAGGCTCCCACCTTATCCTTCCTGTTCCCATCTCCACCAGCCCCCAGTTCACTCACAAAATCTAATCTATTTCCCTTTCCCAAGGAGCTAATTACAGCTAATGTCCACTTATAAGTGATTACATATCATGTTTGCCTTTCTGGGTCTGCATTACCTCACTCAGAATGATATTTTTCTAGTTCCATCTACTTGCCTGCAAATTTCATGATGTCTTTCTCTCTCTCTCTCTCTCTCTCTCTCTCTCTCTCTCTCTCTCTCTCTCTCTCTCTCTTTTTTCAGCCAAGTAACTCTCCATTGTGTAAATGCATCACATTTTCATTTTCCTCAGTTCTAAAGTAACAGATTGAATGAATCAAATTTGGTGGCATGAACTTGTAATTGCTATACTCAAAAAGCTGAGGCAGGAAATTGCTCTGAGTTTAAGGCAAGCTTGACGTACATAATAAATTATAGGCTAGCCTGAACTACAAAATGAGATGCAAATTGGAGTAGAAATTCAGTTCATTCGTAGTTTTCTTTTTCTTTGTTTAGCAAGACCAGGTTTCTCTGCATAGTCCTGGTTGTCCTGGAACTGCCTCTGTAGACCAGGCTGGCCTCAAACTCAAGAGATCTCCTTGCCTTTACCTCCCAAATGTTGGGAGGAGTGCACCACCACCGCCTGGGTCTTTTTCTTTTTCTTTTTTTTTTTTTTTTTTGGTTTTTCGAGACAGGGTTTCTCTGTGTAGCTTTGGAGCCTATCCTGGCACTCGCTCTGGAGACCAGGCTGGCCTCACACAGCGATCCTGAGTTGCTGGGATTAAAGGCCTGCGCCACCAACGCCCGGCGGGCCTTTTGTTTTGTTTTTTGTTGTTGTTGTTTTAATGATTAGCATTCTTTCTGTTTCACTTCAGCTTTGCCATTCCTGCTACATGTATAATAAAGTTTTTCTGTATGTTTATTTGTGGATGAGAGAGACTGAAAATGTTTTTACTGAGCTAGCCATCCAATGCACAGTAAGAAATCTATTTAATTGTTTGTAGTTTTTATCAGCAGAAGGGAGTAAAATATTTGGAAGATATTTTCATGTAAATTTGAATATGAGGGCTGGAGAGATGGCTCAGTGAGTAAATGCTCTCAACCACGAATAACTCGAGTTCCAAGGGATCCAATGCCTCCTGATCTCAGGCACCAGGAATACAGGTAGTACATAGACAAATATAAACAACCATACACATAAAATAAAATAATCTTTTTAAAAATTGAGTGTAAGTATATCTTATTTAGGTAGACCTAGAGAATTGGTTAACTAAAGAATATGGACTTGATAATAAATTTTCTCATTAAGGATTAATCCAAGCAGAAAATGAAGCTGTGGCCAGAATGCTTTATATAAAATGTTGGAGCTTTAAGACGTGAATACTTTGTTTTCACTGTCATTTAAAGCATTTGGTAAGTCAGGTATAGAGGTATGTTTGTAGTTTCAGATACTCAAAAACTGAGCAAAGAAAGACTGCTGTAGTCTATGAGTTTGGGTAGAATAGGTAGTCTCCATTAAAAACAAATTGGCAATAAATAATAAAGATGTATTTAAACCAGCTTAAAGAAAATGATGCCTATATATATATATATATATATATATATATAATATATATTATATATTATTATTAAGAATATGGAAGATTCTCATGGAAGCCAAGAAAAGAAAGTATGGCCTAGGCATATGAGGGACTTCAACTAGGAAGAAAAGTAGTCAACCTCTAGGGAGACTTGTTTGAGATCATATACACACAAGTAACATTGTATGTGCTGCCCAGGTATATTTATGAATATGCATATAGGTAAGAAAAAGGCCACAAATTTGAGGGAGAATAAAGGAGTTGCATGGGAGGAATTGGAGAACAGGGAACAGGGAAAATGATGTATTTGTATTATAATTTCAAAAATAAAAAATATTATTATACACAAAAGACACTTGAGTCTTTTAATCTGACTATTAGACTATTGATACAATGGAATAGCACACTGGGAGAAGGAAAAGGCTTCAGACAGAAGGGGAATTTGTGTCCTGGAAAGAGATTTCACAAAGTTCTACAAACTGGTCAGTACAGGATGAAACTGTATCCCCGATAATGATGGGTCAGTGGTGGGTGAGGAATCACATCTTGACCAGGAATGTTTAGATATTTATATCGTTGGCACTCTATTTAAACTGTAATTCCACTTTAGGACTCTGAAGACTGACTTGAAGGGCTTTTTGGATCTCTTATCCCTCTTCCCAATGTGGCTATATTGAATAAATCTTTTTCAATAACTTGTACATGAATGTATGAATAGTGAATACTGTATGTGCTATATTTTAAATGAAAATTACAGGAAGTTAAAAACAATACAGAGAGGCAGCCATGTTGTACATTTCCTGACATTTCTAAGAGATAATACTTCATAGCCATCTTCCTGTTCCTCTGCTTCTTATAAACGTTCCACCTTTTCTCCTGCTATGATCCCTGAACACACACACACACACACACACACACACACACACACACACACACACACACACACACACACACCCCTCAATGATTAAATAAAGAGACCGTGATTTAAAAAAGAGCACTGGTGTGGTTTGTGGAAAGGGTTGGCAGGAGTAAAGGGAAGGGGAAAACAATGTAATTTTTAAATGATTTATTTATTTTTATTTCATGTGCATTGGAGTTTTGCCTACAAGTATGTCTGTATGAGGGTGTTGGATCCTCTGGAACTGGAGCTACAGAAAATTGTGAGCTGCCATGTGGGTGCTGGGACTTGAACCCAGGTCCTCTGGAGGAACAGCTGGTGTTCTTACCACTAAACCATCTCTCCAGTCCCGAAAACAACATGATTATATTTTAATTTCAGGGAAAAAAGTAGGGAAGTCTTGTTCAAACCTCAACTAACATCTTTCAGTGTTATCTTGTAAAAACACACAATATCAAGAACTGTAATGTTGATCTCATTTAGATTTCCCATTTTTATAAGCAGTTGTTTGTGGTTATATACATTTTCCACATGTGTTGCTTCCTGCAATCCAACATCGTATTAAGATATTTGAATAACCAATCTACATGCTGTCATACTCTTGCCTAGCAGCCAGGAAGATATAAAACTTGCTTGCCTTGAAAACTGGGGGTCTGCTGAGCGTTGATGGCACACGCCTTTAATCCCAGCACTTTGGAGGCCGAGGCAGGCAGATCTCTGTGAGTTCGAGGCCAGCCTGGTCTCCAGAGCGAGTGCCAGGATAGGCTCCAAAGCTACACAGAGAAACCCTGTCTTGAAAAACCAAAACAAACAAACAAACAAAAAAACTCGGGGTCTATCTCTTCTCAGAGGAAAACCCCAATATGTTGGAATAAAATCCTTTTGCTTTTGCATCAAAAAGATATTTGATTATACACTCAGCATAAAGCTCTCTCATTTCAGTCCACATCTATCTCTTCTATGCCTTTCTTAGACCTCTAACTTCTAATACTTTCTCTTTCTCAGCAATAATTTTATGTAATGTTCTTTCTCTTGGATAATTTACTTTTCTTTGATGTTTACTTTATCTGATACCAATATACATACTGTGCTTTTAAAAGAACATTTTCGCTCATTGTGGGAGCATATGCTTGGAATTCTTGCACCAGAGAGACAAAGGCAGCAGGACAGAGGATTCCAGGCAATTTGGCAAAACCCTTGCTATTTCAATGGCATAACTTTTCCATCCACTTACTTTCAGTGTAGCCATGTTATGTTTGAAACAAATATCCTGTAGATAGCATATATTTAGTTCTATTTTTTGATCTAGTGGAATTTTTGAATCTTACAAATCTATTTTAACTTAATAAACAAACTCAAGGCTGCTTTTGGTGGATATACCATTTTATAGTTCGTGCAATAGTGACTAAGGGTTTAACTTTTAATATTAAATGTAAATAAAATCTATTACTTTGTATGTCAATCTAAAAAAAAGTAAACATAATTTTGTATAGACTGTATAAAATGTGTCATGAGGTATATATAAGTAAGTAAATAAATGGGCATATCTACCATATCACATAGTTAGTTACCCATCCCCTGTTACAAGAACAGCTGTAAATCTAATTATTAGCAAAATATACACTACTGTTAATTATATTTTATGTCTTTCACATTGTAAGAGCTAGGGAACAATAATAATTTTTCTGTTTGTTTTGTCTTTTTAAAAACGACTATATTAAAATCGTGAAATTTTAACACCTGAGTTTCTCTTGTGATTAGTAATGTTGGGATTTTTTTCATAAACCTATTAGCCATTTGTTCTTGGAAGAATTGTTCAAGTCATTTGTCTGTATTATAGTGGTTTTGTTTTTTTCTTCTCACTTGTATGAGTTCTTTATTTTGCATACCACTCTCTTACCTGAAATACAGGTTTTACACTTTTCTTCTATTCTGTAGGTTACCTCTTAACTATGTTGATAGATTTGCCTTTTGTTTTGTTTTTCGAGACAGAGTCTCTACATAGCCATGGATGTCCTGAAACTTGCTCTGTAGAGGAGGCTGGCATTGAACTCAGCATCTGCTCTGCCTTCCATGTGCTGAGACTAAAGGCATGCACCACCACACTGGACCTGTTGCTAAATCTGCTATGTAGAAGCTTTTTAATTGAATCTAGTTCCATTTGTTTATTTAGTTAATTTTCTTTCCTGTGCTTTTGATATCACAACCAAAAACATATTGCCAAGACCAATGTTGTGAAGCTTTGCCTCTATATTTCATTTATAGGAGAGTTTACAATTTCAGGTCCTAAGTTTAGGTCTTTAGTCTATTTAATCTGTTTTAATAGATTTAGAGTTTATTTTTATGTATGGTATAGGATTAGTATGCAGTTTAATTCTTTTTCCCATTTTTATTTATTTCATTTTATGTTCCAACCATAGTTTTCCCTTCTACCCCTCCTTGCGCCCCCCTTGCCTCCTCCCACCCTCCCTCACTTCCCCCTAGCCCAACCCCAGTCCACTCCTTCTTGCCGGTAAGGGCTCCCATGAGGAGTCAACATAGACCAGGCCCCTCTCCCATGCATTAAGACTGAACATGGCATCCCACCATAGGGAATGGGCTCCAACAAACTAGCTCATGTACCAGCTTTGTATCATGGTCCTACTGCCAGGGAACCCTCTGATAGTCTAAGCTTCACAGCTGTTTTCCACATATGGAGGGCCTAGTTCAGTACCCTGGAGTCTTCACAGTTGTAGGTCTAGAGTACATGAGTTTCCAGGAGCTTGGTTTAGCTGTTAGATTTCTCCATCATGATCTTGACCACCCTTGCTCATATGTTCCCTCCTCCCTCTCTTCAACGAGATTCTTGTTCATACATATCCATGTTTTCCAGTACCATCTGTTGAAGTGACTATCTCTATTATGCAGCTTTGGCATTGATATGAAAGATATTTTGACTCTGTGTGTGTCCTTTTATTCCTGGATTCACTATTCATTTCCAAATTGGTATATGTCTGCCTTTATATGTCCGTTTCATACTGTTTTATTTCCATTTGTGATGTAGCTTGAGAGCAGGGAGTGTGAGATCTCTTGCTTTGTTATGCTTTTTTCAGTATTGTCCCAGCAATTGGGCGTTGTTAGATGAGCTATATATATATTTTAGAATTCTTCTTTCTGTTTTTATAGAAAAATATCAATTTTTAGTGGAAATTGCACCAAATCTGTAGATTGCTTTGGGTAACATGGACATTTTAATGTTATTAAGTCTTCCAGCCTATTAATACATTATGTCTTTCAATCTAGCTCTTCATTAATTTCTTTCATCTATGTTTTGCTGTTTTCAGTGCACAAATCTTTCATAACTTTTGTTGCTATTTCTGCATATTCTAAAACTTTGAAACTATTGAAATGCAGCTATCTTAATTTTCATTTTAGATTGCTCATTTTCAGCAGATGAAAACACAGCTTTTTGCATGTTTACTAAGAACCTGCAATTTTGCTAAATTCATTTGTTAGTTTTAAGAGTTTTGTGGTGTCTTCAGGAATGTCTACATATAAAATCACTTCACCTATGAACAGATACAATTTTACTCTTCCCTTTCTAATTTGCATGTCATTAATTCTTTTCCTTGCCTAATGTTTTTGGATAGAGTTTTAATGCTATGTTAAGTAGATGTAATAATAATGAGCACCTGGCTTTCAGCTTATTTTAAAGGAAAACTTTTCAGTTTTCCATCATGGAAAGTGATCTTACCTATGAGCTCTTCATATGCAGCCTTTGTTTTGTTGATATAATGACTTTCTGGTCCTACTTTGTTGAATGCTTTTATTATGAAATTTGTTGCATTTTGTCAAATGATTTTCAGTAATATTGAGATGATCATGTGGATTTTCTGTTTGTTTTTGATGTGGCATATCATATTAGCCATTTTCACATATTCACATATGGTAGGGACAAATCTCACCTCATTATGGTATAAACGCTGTCATATGCTGGTCTGCTTGGCTTACTAGTTTTTGTTGAGTATTTTTGCATATGTGCTCAGCTGAAATATTGGCCTGTGTTGTCTTTACTTAGGCTTCTAGCTCTAGGTTTTAGATTGCTAATACACTCTCTTCACCAGCTGTATATTTGCACAGACTTTGTTTTATTTGAATTACAAACAAGATTGAATTACATGACAATCCCAGTTCCCTTCTCCCTCCCTTTCTTCCCTACCACCCTCCAACTAAAACCCTACCTATCATATGTCCTTTCTTGTAATCTACACCTGACTCAACCTTTCTGCTCCCTCATGACCTCTGCATTCTTCCTTTTCTTCCCTTCTGATTCTCGTAGCTTCCTCCCCTCTCTTCCCATGTTCTCAATTTGCTCAGGGGATGGGGACCCTTTCCCCTTCTCCAGGGGACAAAGTTTGTCTCTTTTAGGGTCCTCCTTGCTTACTAGTTTCTCTGGCAGTGTGGATTGTAGGCTGGTAATCCTTTACTCTATGTCTAAAATCCACATATGAGTGAGTACATATCATGTTTGTCTTTTGTGATTGGGTTACCTCGCTCAGAAAGGTTTCTTCGAGTTCCATCCAATTTCCTGCAAATTTCAAGATTCTATTGTTTTTTTTTCTGCTGAGTAGTACTCCATTGTGTAAATGTACCACAATTTCTGTATCCATTCTTCAGTTGAGGGGCATCTAGGCTGCTTCCAGTTTCTGGCTATTACAAATAGTGCTGCTATGAACATGGTTGAACAGATGTCTTTGTTGTATGAATGTGCTTCTTTTGGATATATGCCTAGGAGTGGAATTGCTGGATCTTGTGGTAGACTCATTCCCATTTTCATGAGGAGTCGCTATACTGATTTCCAAAGTGGCTGTACAAGTTGGCACTCCCACCAGCAGTGGAGAAGTGTTCCCCTTTCTCCACATCCTCTCCAGCATAAACTGTCATTGGTGTTTTTGATTTTGGCCATTCTGACAGGAGTAAGATGGTATCTCAGATTTGTTTTGATTTGCATTTCCCTGATGGCTAAGGATGTTGAACACTTTCTTATGTGTCTTTCAGCCATTTTAGATTCCTCTATTGAGAATTGTCTATTGATTTATGTACCCCACTTTTTAATGGATTGTTTGGTGTTTTGGAGACTAGCTTCTTGAATTCTTTGTATATTTTGGAGATCAGCCCTGCACAGACTTTAAAAAAATTTTCCATTGTTCTGTGTTGGTATGTTGAAGATTCCTAGAAATTTATCTGTATTTTTATGCCATCCAATTTATTGACATAAAATTATTTCAGTTTCTTATAAACCTGTTATTTCTATGGCATCAGTTGTGATAGTTTTACTGTGTGTGTGGTGTATGTGCATGAATATATGCATGTTTTCATGTGTGTACAGGTGTGTGTGCACATGTGTGTGCATCTGTGTAGTGGAATATTGACACCCAGTGTCTCTTCTAATCACTTTCCACCACATATATTTAGGCAATGTCTCTCATTTGAACACAGAGCTTGCCTACATGGCTAGTCTGTATATGTAGCTTGCTCTTGGGATCCCATCTTTGCCTTCTGTGTTCTGGAATAAAACTTGGACTGCCATGCCCACTTGACATTTTTACAAAGGTTCTGAAGATCCCAACTTTGGTTCTCAAACTTGCATAGAAAGTACTAAAATCACTAGACCATCTCCTTGGCTCCAGTTATGTCTTTTAGTGAGTTTTGAATGTTATCTCTTATTCACAGTCTAGGTAATGTTTGGCAATTTTATCTTTTCAAAACGTGATATATATATATATATATATATATATTTTTTGAGATTATAATTTAATTATGTCACTCTACCTTCATTTTCTCTTCCCCTCCCATGTACAACCCTTTGCTCTCAAATTTATGGCATATTCTTTCACTGTTGTTACACACATACACACACACACACACACACACACACGCGCGCGCGCGCACGCGCGCGCGCGTGTGTGTGTGTGTGTGTGTGTGTGTGTGTATTCCTAAATATATAAATACAACCTACTGACCTACTGAACCCATATAATGTTACTTGTATGTATATATGTTTTCAGGGTGGCCATTTGTACTGGATCATCGGTTGGTATTTTCTTGGGGAAACCCACTTTCCCCAACATCAGCATCCTTTAGTTTCCTGTAGTTCTTTGTCTAGGGTTAAAATTTCCTGAGCTTTGTCTCTTCAATGTAACCATGTCTATTTTTGTCATCCTTGTTCAGGTCATGTTTAGCGAAGCCATGTTGTTGCTTCTGACATTCCTATAAGACACAGCTTCACAGAAAGCTTCCGTCTCTTAAAATCTCTCTGCCACCCTGAGTATTAGGTGCAGAAGTTGTATTGTAGAGGTATCAGTTGGAACTATGCTCTGCAAGTCTACATTTTGATAAGTCATGGTTTTCTGTAATGATCTCTAGCTGTTGCAAAGAGAAGTTTCCTTGATAATGGTGAGAATGACACTTATCTGTGGGTATAAGGGTAAATATTTAGGATGTTGCTAGATATTATACTGTTTTAGTAAAGTGGCACTTAAGAGTTTTCTTCCAATATCAATGACTTCACTAGCCCATGGTACTTGGCTATGCTTCCAGTACTAGGCATGATTTCCCTCCCATTAAATGAGCCTTAAGCCCAATTAGAGATTGTTGGTTATCACCAAGGTATGTGTGTCACTATTGCATCCTTAGGGTTATAATATACTTACCATTGGTGTGATTAATAAACATCATAGCTAGGTACTTTCCTCATTTGGAAACTTGCATGGATCCTTCTTGTACCATGAAAGCTAATCCTCAGGGAGGAGGCTTTCAGGTCAGTTCTTGCTGAGGGAGGCTCTAAGCCCTGAGTCTGAAGTAATGGTGTCTTCAGCACTAGGGATTTACTTTCTACCTCGTATGTGTGGGGTGGGGCACAGGGGAGCAACCAAGGACAATAGCAATAGCCTATAATGTATTGGGAGTATCTTGGACAACTCTGACCAAGAACTCAAAAAAGGAATTCTCATGCCAGGGGTGGGTTTCTTTTGTTTGTTTGTTTTTTGTTTTTGTTTTGTTTTGTTTAGATAGTCTTTGGCTCTTAAAGGGAACATTGTCAATCAGATGGGAAATTTTTCATTTGAACTATGTATGTCTATTTATACACTGACTTACATGCATTGTAGGTTTATTTAGATAGTTTCTTACTTTTATTTTACTCTCTTCTTCCATATTTATCTCCCCGAACCACAATTAAAGCCCTCTCATTTTCCGCCACTTCTCCCTTTAGATCACTTGTACCCTGCTATTTCCTTCTTTATTGCTCCATGCCCTGAAGTAGTCTCTTTTTACTTTCTGGCTTTCTGTAATTACTCCAGGTTATATATGCACATCTGAAGACTTGGAGCTAGTAGCTGCAGATGAGAGAGAACATCTGACATTTGTCTTTCTAATTCTGGGTTACCTCCCTCAGTATACTCTTTTTTTAGTTCCATCCCTTTACCAGGAAAATTCATGATTTTGTTTGTCTTTACAGCTGAATAGTTTTCTATAGTGTATATGAACTGCATTTTCAGTATCCATTAATCAGTTGAAAGACATTTACATTATTTCCATTTCTTAGCTATTGTGACTAGAGTACCAGTTAACATGGCTGAGTAAGTATCTGTGGAGAAGAATGTCAGTTCTTTTGGATATATACTGAGCAATGGCGTAGCTGGGTCGTAAGGTACATTTATTTTAGCTTTTTGAAGATTCTTCACACTGATTTCCAGAGTGCCTGAACCAGTTTGCAATTCCACTGTCAGTCTGTCAGTGACTGATGGTTCCTTTTACTCTAGATCCTTTTCGGCATTTGTAGTTCATTTTTCAAGAGACCGACTCCTTGCTTTGTCAATGTTGTCTAGTCTTTTTTGTTTCCTCTTTTTACTTTCATCTTAATTTTTCTTTTACCTAGTTCCTAGTGGTTTTAAGGTTCAGTTGTGAAGACTATTCTTTTGTCTTTCCTAGATGGCCAGGAACTAGAGACAGGACAGCCCAGAGACCCAGGATAGAACCTAACACGACTGGAAAAAAATGTTGATGAAATAATTCCCAGTGCTATTCTGTTTGCTCATAGATTGGTGCCTAGCCCAATTGTTATGAGAGGAAAATTATCCCGCATTTTATGGAAACAGATGCAGAGGTCCATAGCCAACAGTAGGTGGAGCCAGGGAAATCCCACAGAAGACAGGGAGGAAATATTGTAGGAGCCAGGTCAAGAACATCAGGAGAACACAGCCCACAGAATCATCTAAGCTGGGTCTTGAGGTAGATTGATTCCCGTTTTCCTGAGAAACCACCACACTGATTTCCAAAATGGCTGTACAAGTTTGCACTCCCACCAGCAATGGAGGAGTGTTCCCTTTACGTTCATCCTTGTCAGCATGAGCTGTCACTTGTTTTACACACCATAGCCATTCTGACAGGAGTAAGGTAAAATTTCAAAATAGTTTTGATTTGCATTTCCCTGATGACTAAGGATGTTGAACATGTCTTTAAGTGTTTCTTGGCCATTTACATGTCCTCTATTAAGAATTCTCTATTTAGATCTGTACCCCATTTAGGTATTTCCCATGTAACAGTTTGGTTATGATGCATGCCAGTGTCAAGTTCTATGGATTCTTTGTAGTTTGGTTTTGTTGAATTTCTTAGTCTGCAGGCCCATTTCTCTTCCTGTATTTGACCCATTATTTTATCAAGTAAGCTGTGTTCCCCTCTCTCTTTCCTTCTTTTATTTCTTAATATGTATAAAGAGCTATCTGATAGTGTCCTATACATCCTTTACAGTTTCTTCGTTTTCATATATTTTCTTTTTTGTTCTTCTGCATTATAATTTCAAGATGCCTGTCTTCATTTTATAATCCAGTTTTCTGGTTTATCAAGGTGGCTGCTGGAGCTTTCCCATGAGTTTTCTCTGTTTTTGTATTCTATTCTTTTTTTTTTACATTTTTAAAATTAATTTTTATTTAAATTAAAAGCAATCTTATTTTACATACCAATCCCAGTTCCCTCTCCCTCCCTTCCTCCCATACCCTTCATCATCTCCCCATCCCACCCCCTTATCTACTCCTTAGGTGTATTTTATTCTTTAACTTGGATTTTACATTATCTGTTGCTTTGTTTGATCTCTTCATTTTGTTCATACATAAGTTTTTGATCTTGATACCTTTGTGCCAGTTATTTTTAATTACTTATCAGGTAATTTATATCCCTTCTATAGAGTCATGTTTTGGGAATGCCTTCTGTGCTTTGTGTGGGCCATGTTTCTTAGTTCCATTTCATACCTTCCTGTTTGAGAAAATACTTGCTTCTGTACATTTCTACTGGTTGGTTTTTATACAGTAGAAGGCTCAGTTATCCTTATCCCAAGGTTAGAGATTCTGGAGGCCTCTCAGACATCTGGATTGAATATGTAAATTACTCACTATAAAGATTTACTAATTACATTTTTCTGATTTTGTTTTACAATATTTTGCTCCCTCTGGTGTCTCTATATGGTATTGCACTTTTGGAGCAGCTGCAGTTTTTAAATTTATTCATTTATTTTACATCCTGACTGCAATTTTCTTTCCTCCCTTTCCTCCCATCCCCTCATCTTACCTCATCTCTGCCCCTGCCCAAATCCACCCCTCTGTTTCCATTCAGAAAGGGCCAGGCCTCCCATGGATGTCAACAAAGCATGGCATATCAGGATTCCTGGAGCTCCACCCAGTGCTTGGCAGTGGACTTCTCTGCATCTGTTTCCATTAGTCACTGGATGAAGGCTCTCTGACAATTAGGGTAGTTACCAATCTGATTACAGGAAGATGGCCAGTTCAGGATACCTGTCCACTATTAGTAGGAGTCTTAACTGGAGTTATCCATGTAGATTCATGTGAGTTTCCTTTGTACCAGTTTTTTACCTGACCCCAAAAGGCCCTGCCCCATCAAGACATCTCTTTCATTACTCTCCCCCTCCACCCTATCCCTAACCCATTCTCTCATGGTCTCATCCCCACCTGCCCCCAGTTTACCCAGGAGATCTCTTCTATTTCCCCTTCCCAGGGAACTCTATTTGTCACTCTTTAGGGCCTTCTTGTTACCTTGCCTCTCTGAGGCTGTGTTTTATAGCCTGGTTATCTTTTACTTCACAGCTAATATCTACTTATGTGTGAGTACATACCATGTTTGTCTTTCTGGGTCTGGGTCTGGGTTACCTCACTCAGGATGATTTTCTAGTTCTATCCATTTACGTTCAAGTTTCTTGATGTAATTCTTTTTAACAGCTGAGTAATATTCCATTGTGTAGATGTATCACATTTTATTTATACATTCTTTAGTTGAGGGATATCTAGGTTGTTTCCATGTTCTGGCTGTTATGAATAGTATAAGCAGCTGTATTTTCCCTCAAATTATATTCTCTCTCATATATACATGTGTGTGTGTATGGGTGTGTGTGTATGTGTGTGTGTGTACAATCCTGAAAATGGAAACAACCTAAAGTTCTTCAACAGAAGAATGGATAATTAAAATATTGTACATATATACACAATGTAATGCTATTCAGCTATAAAGAAAAATGAAATCATTATATATATGTATATGTACATAAGTATATAGAGAGGAGAGAGAAGAAGAAAAGAAGAATTAAGAAGAAGAAGAAGAAGAAGAAGAAGAAGAAGAAGAAGAAGAAGAAGAAGAAGAAGAAGAAGAAGAAGAACAAGAACAAGAAGAAGAACAAGAACAAGAAGAACAAGAAGAACAAGAAGAACAAGAAGAACAAGAACAAGAAGAACAAGAACAACAACAACTTGTTGTGCCACCTGGGCTATCAGTGTTCCTCATAAGAACCATAGACTAACAACAACAAAAATATACCTCTAGTACCAGCCATGAGAAATCTCCTTTTGCATAGATGGTCAGGGTAGTCCAGCTGACTCCTAAAGCAATATAAACCATGGATATTGCTTTTGGTTGCTTCTTGAAGGTTGAAGGTAGGTCCCTATTTCTGAAAAACACTACACACTTAGGACACTGGATTTGGATGATTTGAGCTGGCTCTAACCTAAAAGCCTTCTTCTTCTAGTTTAGCTTCCATGGTACCAGAAAATACTATACAAACTGCCAACGGAAGGAAGCAACTAATAGTCTTACCCTGTTGTGATACTTATGAATCATAAAATGACCAGCATGCCAAGACATCCCTAACAGTATAACAAGTGGCACACATGTTGCTGTCAACAATTGTCTACTTGGACTCAAGGTCCATTCATCAGGAGGAAACCATACTGGAAATCTATCCATCTTCCCAGTGCTACTGAAGTAATAAACTTTAGAAAAGAATCTACTATCACTACTTTGCTAGATCAGCATTCCTTAGTATATTCATCCTTATACTCAGATATACCACCCCATCAAAGAAACTTTCCTTTAGATCAACTGCTGGAGACCATCACAGAAGATAACACTGGTCACAAATCACATGGGATTGTGGGGAGCCAGTAGATCTACCTACATTCCTCTTCCTGCATCTCTGGCTCAGGGAACATCAGTGAGGAGGGGCAGAAAAACCTGTAAGAGCCAGAATATCACAAAATTGGCTGTGAAACAGTCTCTCCTAGAAACGTCTGCTTAAACAGGACCAGAACAATGGCAATATCAGTAGACATGCTAACGTGGAAGGGGGGAAGTTTCACAGGGTTATATCCCTAGACAAAGAACTATAGGCAGCTAGTAACTGCTGAGAGATGGAGAATTAGTTTCTCCCAGGGATGTGGCCACTTATTTATTATCCAATATAAAGTTGTCAGCCCTGAAACTACATACACACAAACAACAAAAATGGACTTAGCAGATTGTATTTATATATTTGTGTGTGAGTGTGTGCATGCGACACACACACACACACACACACACACACACACACACACACACACACACACACACACACACACACATCGATGTATGTAACAATAATAACCAAAGAAAAAGAGGCTGTTAACTTGAGGGTAGGGGTCTGGGAAGGAATGGAGGGAGAGTACATGGGAAGACCTTATGGGAGGAACAGAAAGGAGGAAAGTGATACAATTCTATTTTAATTTAAAAATGTATTAAAATGTGAGTTTCATTACTGCTTTTACTGGCAAAACAGAAATAATTTCTATGGGGAATGGCCTTAAAAAATAAAATGTTGAACACTCACCCTTTTCTGTTCCTCCCTTTCCTAAAATAGAAGTCTCTAAGTTGTATTAAACTCTTCTACATTCCAAGTGGAGCAGCAGCAAGTCATAGAAATCTGGGTTGTTCTCAGCTGCCTTTCAGACATGTTGAGCATGCTGGGTCCTGTCAGTGTTTTGAGAGTGATGGTATTTGAGCCACTACCTTGAGTAGCTCTCTGAAAAAAAAAAAAAAACAGCATGTTAGACATATGTTCCAACACTTTCCCTTCCCAATGAGAATCTGAGAGTTGGAAATTTTTCCCTCTTGTTTCATACTTGGTGGGGGTGTTGTGTGGGGGTTTATCCCAAATATTTGTCTTATTTTCAGTGGTCCCACCATCTGGCACCCTTTAATAACAGTGTTCAGACTCAGGGATAATGTAACTTAATTCCACATATACAGCCCCGCCCCTGTGCCCGGGAAGACAATACCTTTGACATATGTTTAGGCTTTTATTTTTTTCTCTCTCCAGGAAGAAGCCAACAATTGAATTTTCTCCTGATTGTACAGTGCTGAGCTGGACAAAAAGATCATGGCCAGTAAGTACCACAGCCTTTTATCTTGATATTAGCATAGCTGGTTTCATGCTTGCCTGAGGTGCAGGAGCCTATTAGGTGGCTTCTGGATTTCTCTTTGAGGAATTGGTCTATGTATAATTGCTGAATTATACATAGACCAATTGGGCCTTCTTTTCTACAATCTTGTTCACATAAGGCGTCTCCATTTTATTGTTTTCTTTTCATTTTTTAAAATTTTTATAGAGATCTAGATCTGCAATGATACAAATTTTAGACTATTTGTTAAGCTTCACAGATGCCCAAGAGTTTGGCTTTCCCCTCATATTTTTTCTTTTCTTGTTAAGACCAGGTAAATTATACCTAACTTCTGTCTTCAACTTTGATAACTCTTCTTTATCAGGACTCTATATTGAGTACATGTAGCTATTTAAAAGACATTAGCTATTTGTTTTATTAGTTATACAATTTCCATTTAGGTGTTTAAAGTAAAACTGACTCCTATTTCTTTGCTGGAAGTTTCCTTTTTTTGCATTTATTTCAAGAGTATTTTTAACTGCTTGTTGAAAAATTTTATGTGATTTTTGATAAACAGATTTTTATTTTTGTTAAAATATATTTATACAATCTCCTGTATTCCTTTCGTCTCTGAAATCCCTCTCATGTCCTCTCCCTTTAAATCCTTGAATTCATCCTGGTATTCATGTTCAGTTAATTATCTTTTCTGATTCAGCTTATGGTTTCCATAGCTCTTGATGAGGAGTAATTTTTAATTGTGTCTTAGGCATTTTAGCTACTATTTAGGAAACTCTTGATCCTGTTGAAGTCATTGATTTTATCAGGCAGTCATTCTTTTAGTAATCATATAGGCCATGGACTACCTTATTTTTATTTAAATTTTTTCATATGAAATGCTTTGATTGTTTTCTTTCCCCCTCCAACTCCTCCCAGATTCCTCCAGCTTCCCTTCCCACCAAATTTCATTTCCCCCTTCTCTCCCTTTCTCAAAACAACAACAGCAAAACATAATAAACCCCGAAATGAAATAAAAACAAACAAAACAAAAACCCCACCAAGACAAAAATAACAAAACAAAAGCACACAGAAAAACCTGGAGTCTATTTTTTGTTGGGCAACCACTCCAAGGCATGGGAGCTGCCATGAAGTATGTTGTTTTACCCAGTGACACTCCATTGAAGAAAACTGATTTTCCCTTTTCCAGCAGGTACCAATTGCAAAGAGCTTTTTGTTTAGATGTGGGATTTTGTCCCACTCCTCCTTCTCAGCGCTGCAATTTTGATTGGTTTGAATTTGTTCAGTTCTTGTGCATTCTATCACAGTCTCTGTGAGTTACTATATATATCAGACCTCTTGTATCTGGGTAATGCTGTTTCCTTGGAGTCATCTTCTACCTCTAACAGTTACAATTTTTCTGCCTCTTCTTCCACTTAGATCCCTAAGCCTTGAGGGGAGGGGCTTGATGAAGACATTCAATTCAGGATTAAGTTTTCCAAAGTCTCTCACTTTCTGCATATTGCTCAGTTGTGGGTCTCTGTATTAATTAAAACCTACTACAAGAAGCTTCTCTGATGAGGGTTGAGTGAGGAACTCATCAATGGCTATAGCAGTATGTCATTAGGAGTCATTTTATTGCTATCAGAATAATAGTAGTAGGTTTTCCCCAAGGTTTATGATCTACTTAGTCTCAGGTTCATGGCCACTTACCAGTGTGAGGTTTGGGCTCTGTCTCATGACGTGGGTCTTAAATCCAATAAAAAAGTAGTTGGTTACACCCACAAGCTTTGTGCCACTATTACATCAGTATATCTTACAGGCATGTCTCTGTTGTAGGTCACAGGGTTTGTAGTTGGATGAAATTGACCATTACTTTTCTACTTTTGGTGATACGCAAAGTACCTTCTAGCACCATAAATGCTAGTAAGTAGGAATGAAGCTGCTAGCTAGGGACTAGCTTGATTTTTTTCATGTTAGATAATGCAAGTATGTTGTGTCTTCAGCAGTATGGCCTTCTGAAAGATGTCTTGACTCCTTTTTTCTTTTAAAACAATCTTTTCTCATTTTACATACCAATCCCAGTTCCCACTCCCCTTCCTCCAACTGCTTTCCCCACTTTCCCCTCATCTCACTCCCATCCAACCCTCAGAGAGGGTAAGGCTTCCCATGGGGAGTCAACAAAGTCTGGCACATCACATAGAGGCAGCACCAAGACCCTCCCCCTATATCTAGACCGAGCAAGGTATTACTCCAAAGAGAATGGGCTCCAAAAAACTAGTGCAAGCACTAGGGATAAATCCTGGTCCCATTGCCAGTGGCTCCATAGACTGCCCAAGCCACTCAACTGTTGCCCACATTCAGAGGGCCTAGTTTGGTCCCATGCAGGTTTCCCTGCTGTCAGTCCAAAGTTAGTGGGCTCCCACTAGCTCAGGCAGCTGTTTCTCAAAATGGTATCCTCAAAATGGTCTTGACCCCTTGATCCCTCTCTAAAACTGAACTCTGGGAGTTTGGTCCAGTGCTTATCTGTGGATCTCTGCAGATGTCTTGATTTTTACATTCAGTTTTGAAACCCCATTATAGATATTTTTTCATCATTATAGATACCCTTCCTACCTATACCCTTTGGACTCTGACATGAAGAGTGATGCACTATAAATTCACTTTTCACTTTTCAGGTCACTGATACTCCATAAAAAATTGTCTACTCGGGACACCTTCCATGTTTTTGCTTTATGCTTCCTGGTGGCTTTGGTACTAAATGTTTGAGAAGTTAAACGAGTTAGTTTGATTTGACTGTTTTGGATATTTACCAAGAAAAATACTTCCAGGGGAGCTGAAGATATGAAAAGGATAATTAGAGAGATTGAGTATGGAATCCAAGCACATACTCTCTCTAAAAGATATGGACAGGGTACATATGAAAAGATATAAAAGGATGGAGTTAGAGGTCTAAGATGAGCATATAACCAGTGAATTTTAGGAGTGTTCATAATCTAGAGAGTTACTAAAGGTGAGAAAAGAATACATTAAAATGTTATTTGGGGGCCTGTGAGTTGGCTCAGTCAGTAAAGGCATCACCAGTGACTCACCAGGCCTGATGACCTGAGTTTGATCTATGGAACCCACATGGTAAAAGGAAGGAGAGAGCCAACTCCCACAAGTTATCCTCTGACCTCCACATGAGCAACATGGCATTAGTGCCCAAGCACATGCATGCACATGTAGTTAAAACAAATACATGTAAAATAAAAGTTTTAAATTAAGTTTTTGACTGTAATTTAACCAAAAGTATCTAACCATGGGACAGGGTAGCTGACTTCATGTGAAAGGAAAGATCATAGTGAGTCAAGAAGTCAGTCAGGGAACTGAAAGGGCAGAAAATTTCTGTTTATGTCAGTAGAAAACCAGAAATTCTTTGAAAACAATAGGCAAAAATTATCCTTAACACAAGCATTTCAAAGTATAACTTGAAACTTGGTGATAGAATTATGAAGTCTGTTTCATGAGTTCTGATCAGAAATATTTCAAAAATGAATGAGACAACATTAAAAATACCAGAGTGCACTGGTCACAGTGTGACGGTGTTTATATGCTATTGTGGTTAATGATAAAAGAAATATTAATAACATTTTTATTTTATTTTACTTACTTTTTCTTTTTTGTTTTGTTTTTGTTTTGTTTTTAAGACAGGGTTTCTCTGTTTGATATCTCTGGCTGTCCTGGAACTCACTCTGTAGAGCAGGCTGTCCTTGAACTCAAAGAGATCCTCCTGCCTCTGCCTCCCAAGTGCTGGGATTAAAGTTGAACACAATCACTGTCTAGCTAGTAACTTATTTTTATATAATTTGCTGTTTTTGAATATACTTCTGGGTTAGTGATATTGCTAAGATTCGGATTAATCTGTTGAAAAGGTCCCTGGCTGCTCATTTAAATTAAACTAATAAAATCTTTAAAATTAATGCTGAATTTTATAATCATTTTTTAAAAAATCATATAGGAGAGTGAGTCTCAAAAAGGAGAAAAGGTTTTTTATAACAATGGAAGAATTCCCTGAGCAGCTTTTGCAAATCATGATTATAATAATGAGCCTTTTAATACTAGGAGTTACTAGTAGGTGGAGGCCCATGGAATCTCAAATATAAGCCAGATTGAGACATATACAATGTTTCTAATGTCCTGTCAACATCAAAAAATAATTAAGAGAGGTTAAAACTGTGAGGAAATTTATTGTGAGGAGAGGTTACAATTGTGAGGAAATTTATTGTGAGGTAAATGCACACACTCAAGCAAATAAGTGCAGGCTTCTCAAGAAACAGACACTTTGTTGAGATTTTAGATAGTTTGTTTTATGGGCAAACTTTAATGGAGGTGATTGTCCATGAGTTCATGTAAGGGAAAAGTGAAATGTTCTAAGAATAGGTCAGGATTTTCCTAGGATAGGGTTTTATAATAGTTACTCTTTGTTTGTTTGCTTGATTAAAAATATTTTCTCATATAACTTTCTGATCATTGTTTCCCCTCCCTTAACTCCTTCCAGATCCTCCCCATCTCCCCAACCATCTAAATCTATATCGTTTGTTTCTCTGTCTCATTAGAAAACAGGTCTGCCCTTAAAGAGTGGTTTGTATCTTCAGTGGGATTTCATTGCAGAGAACTAATTTTTCCTGTGTGTGGTTATCAATTTGATATAGGTTCTGTGTTAGGAAAGGGGGTGTGTCCACTTATCCTCTCAGTACTGAGACCCTATGTGGCACAGACACATGCAGGCCCTGTTTGTGCTGCCACAGTCTCTGAGTTCATATGTGTGTCAGTCCTGTTATATCTAGAAGGCCTTGTTTCCTTGGTGTCTTGCATAGCCACTGATTCTTACAGTCTTTCTGCCTACTCTTTCAGAGTTCCCTGAGCCCTGAGGGAAGGGATTTGATGGAGACATTCCATTTAGGACTGAGTATTTCAAGGTATCTCACCCTCTACACATTGCCCAGTTGTGATTCTCTGTATTTGTTCTAGTACACTGCAGGAGGCAACGTCTCTAATGGCGGCTAAGCAAGACACTAATTTATGAGCACAATAGAATGTCATTTTATTTCTGTGATCCTTTATCAGAACAGTAGTATTTGGTTTTACCCTAGGTACATGGAATATCTAGTGAGTTCTTGGCCACCTAAGCAGTGTCAAGCATGTGTTTCATCTCATGGAGGAGGCCTTAAATTCAATCAGATAGTAGTTGTTTACTTGCACAAACAGGCCACTATTGTATCAGTATATCATGTAGGCAGGTCTCCATTGTAAATCAAAGGGTTTGCAGCTGCATTGCCTTCTACTTATTAGAATCTAGTACTATGAACACTATTCAGTAGGAGTGAAGGTTCTAGGTAGGCACCAGCTTGACTTCTCCATTTTCAGTGAGTTATGTAGATGTTGTCTTCAACAACAGGGCCTTGCCATCATTTTGTGGAGCGCAATAAATAACCTTGACAATATCCTGGGTCGTTTGGGGTTTTCCATGAAGCTCCTTTGGCCAACAACATAATTAGATATAACCTATTTCTAGCACTGGAGGTTTCATTTGGCTGTGAGAGATGCATAGTTGGGGCTTTGTCTCCCTTTTATTTGGGGATCCCATTTTTATTTCTTACACATATGTACATATTTTAAGAAGTTTAAGTGGAAGGGGAGGGAAGATTGGGTGAAAGGAGGGAATACAAGGAGGGACAGTTAAAACTAAGGGCAATTTGAGTGTTGTGTGTGATGGTTACTTTTAATTGTCAATTTGATATAACTTAGGATCTTCTGGTAAGAGAGTCTCATGGGGGATTGTGTAAATCATACTGGATCGTGGGCAGGCCTGGGGGGAATTGTGTCTTGATTACATGAATTCATGTGAAAAAATTTAGTCTACTGTGGGTGGCATCATTCCCTGTGTAAGGGTTCCTGAACTATGTAAGAATACTGGGGAGGGTGAACACAAGTAGGCATTGCAATGTATTCTTTTCTCTCTGCTCTTGAATGTGAATGTGTTGTGACTAGCTGTTTTAAGTTCCTGTCCCCTTGACTCTCTACAATAATAGACTAAATCTTGGAATTGTGGGCAATAGTAAACTTTTCCTCCCAAATTGGTTTTTCCTCAGGGTACATTTTAATAGCAACCAAATGAAACTGGCCAGGTTTTCTCCCTCTTTCTGTTTTTAATTGGATTTTTAGGATTTGTCATGGAATCAGATGCATGTTAGTAACATGCAGTTTCAAAAGGCAAATTATATAGAAATGCCCCTTTAATGAAGAAAATAATAGTTTAGCAAGCATCTTTGTCAATCATGTTGTACCTAGCCAGTTTTGAGCGCTCATGTAAAGTACAGTTCTAGCATCAGCCTTTAACAACTATGCAGATGGGTATGTCCTGCCCTCATGTCTACCTCAAGAGTGACATGTAGTCCTTAGTTCTCCATCTAGATTTTAGAACATTCTAAAACTGTCACCTGTTCACCCTCTGCTCACCTTCCATTGATGGGAAATTCACACTCACAGAGCAGATTCAGAATGACCTGGTAATGGCTTCAAAAGGTATAATTTGCAGGCCTTATTCTTGGTCTAGTTTTGAATAATGATAAAGAATACATATAATACCTCTTATACTTGATAATAATTTAGTAGCTTCAGGAAAATATTTTTTTACCTCATGAGTGTGGTGTCTATTCCCTGCTGTCTTACAAAGATACTGTAGTGGCTGTTAGGTGTTCCAGAGCCTAATTGCCTTTGTTTGAATTTGAGCTGATGGTTTATTGGAACCTGTGATTCTGAATGGGTTACTTAATTTGTACCTTATTCTCCTGGGAAATGGTGATAATTAATACACAATCTCTTACTCATTGACTTATAAGAATGAAAAGAGCTAATGTATGTAATCTATTTAGAACAGTGTCTGGCACATCTACTGTCAACATCAGTGAGACATGTAACCATACAATGCCAACCGTAGCAGCCTGAGGAGTTCTTTTTAGAAACCTATATTCCTCCTAAATTCTTGATATACACGTCAAAAAAGAAATCTCTATAATATTTCCTATTATGGACTGATTGTATTTATGTGTAGCAATATATACACATATATTCCTGGTGTGTATGTGTGTGTAACGACAATTAAAGAAAACCAGAGACCATGTATTTGAGGTAGAGAGCAAGTGTGGGGGGTTATAGAAGGGGCTGGAGGGAAGGACGGTAAAATCAAAGGGGAAATTACATATTATATTTTAATTTCAAAATATGAGATGTGCAAATTAAAAAAGAATTTTGGAAGAGTCATTATGAAGCAAAATTGGAGTTTATAAAGTAAAGCTTTTAATCTAGATTTAGGGAAAGCATTAAGGAAGGGAAGGAGGTGTATAAAAGAACTGCAATAGGGGCTGGAGAGACAGCTCAGAGGTTAAGAGCACTGACTGCTCTTCCAGAGGTCCTGAGTTCAATTCCCAGCAACCACAATGGTGGCTCACAACCATCCGTTATGAGACCTGGTGCCCTCTTCTGTTGTGCAGATATACATGGAAGCAAAATGTTGTACACATAATAAATAAATAAAATCTTTAAAAAAATAAAAAAGAACTGCAATAGAGGAAGCAAGAGAGAGACTTGCATTTAAACATATATATATATATATATATATATATATATATATATATAATTTTGATGGCTGTTGAAGTTACATTGTTCAAAATGTTTAAAAGTTAAGTTTTGGAATGCTTTCCCCTACTCTCTGGCCACTGTTGACTGATTAAAAGCTTTTACATTTATAAAGTTTTCATTATCTGATACTGTAAAAGGGGCTCTGAAGATGTTGCACAGTTAAGGATTGTGAGATATGATAATGACCCTGGATTATTTTGATGGCCCCAATGTCATCACAGATGCCATTACATGAAGCAGATAGAGGAAGTTGGCCCAGAAGAGATGACAATGTAACTGTTCATAGAGCTTTTAGAGTAAAAGCCTGATTCTAACAGTCCCAACAAGCAAGGCTCAGCCTTCCATCCCTCCATTAAAGCAATACAAGAAATAGCAAAAGTAGAGAAGGGAGCTTTTAGTCGAAGTGCAGTATTGGGAAGAGGAACAAATAAAGGACCAGTGGACACCAAGTCAATCTTCAGGGTGCTGGAATGAGGTTTTACATTACACAGGGGGTAAAAGGTATGCATAATTAGAAAGTCTTGGTTAAAGTGTGGCCTTTCTCATTACTGACCTTTGGCTTGGTCTCCTATGTCTTGCAAAATGGCTTGATAAATTATCAGAGATTTGTGTAATCTTCCAGGGAGGCAAGTGACTTCTCTTATTGTCACCAGGGCTTCTATTTTTCTACCATGGACTTATTGGGGAAATTTTAATTAGTTGGAGTCCATTGTTTCAATAGTCTGATATGTAAAAGGAGGAGAACAAGTGTCTCTTTAGGGAATCTTCCCTCTCTGCTGGTTAAATGATTAAACTGGTCAAATGATGGGTTAAACACTACAGTGATGGCTTTCAAGGCGAAAAAAGGGCCACTAGGTAAGAGTGCAGCTTTAAAACTTGAAACTGTGGAGAAAATGTGACCCTGCTGATACATTGATTTTTTTCCTAAGCAACATTGATTTTTTAGCTTCTAACTTCCATAAAAGTAAGAAATTGTTTGTTATTTTAAGCTGGCAACTCTGTGGCAACATATTTTAGAAGCCACAGGAAAATTATATGTATCAGATTGTCACTGGTGCTAGGATCAGAGCCTATACTCTGGTAAATCTAACATGCCAAGCTCAACCATCTGTCCTTGATAGGAAAATTAACAAAGCCAAATTAATAATGAAAAGCAAAAAAGAAAAAAGAAAGAGGAAAAGAGAGCTATATTTATACAGCATGGACCCTGTTGACAAGAGGGACAGAGATCCAGTGATTCCCACAAATCTTGAGGGTCCCATCATGAGGGTAAAGCCTAAATAGAAGGTGAGATAAATGCATAACTAAAGAGTCTTACCAAGGTGTGGATCTCATGCCCACCATTGCCTCAGCTCTGATATCCACTAGGTCATTCTCTCCTGCAGTGTCATCTGGCCAGTTGTAAATCTTTCCTGGAGATAAATTCCTCCTCGGTTGGGCCCTAGGGCTTTAGTCCTTTTCTCTTCCTAAGGAAACTGTAATTTCTTGGATCCATTGTTTCAATAATTTAATAGTCAAAGGGAGGGTCACAAGTCTTTCTTTAGAATATCCTCATTTCTGCCATGCAGGCCAGTGACATCATTATCTTTCATCTTGTTAACTTTAGCCATTATCACAGCCTGTCAAAATTGTAGAGGAAAAAAATGGAAAAATTTAGGACACTAAGAATGCGGTTGTGTCTTAGTTTCAATTCTGTTGCTTTATTTTATTTATTTATTTACTTACTTATTTATTTTGGTTTTTCAAGACAGGGTTTCTCTGTGGCTTTGGAAGCTGTCCTGGAACTAGCTCTTGTAGTCTAGGCTAGTCTTGAACTCACAGAGATCCACCTGCCTCTCCCTCCTGAGTCCTGGGATTAAAGGCATGTGCCACCACTACCCATCTATTGCTTTGATAAAAACCATGACTAAAAGTAAATTGGGGAGACAAGGGATTATTTTGCCTTACACAGTACATTTCATCATTTAGGGAAGTCAGAGCAGGAATCTGGAGACAGGAACTGAAGAAGAGGCCATGGAGGAGTGCTTCTTACTGGCTTGCTCCTTAATCAAGTGATCAGTCTGATTTCTTATACAAGCCAGAGGTTGCATCACAACAATGGGCTGAGACCTCCCACATCAGCCATTAATCATGAAAATTCCACAGCTGTCTTGCCTATGGAGCAATTTAGTGTAGGCATTTTCACGGTTGAAATTTCCTCTTCCCAGATGGCCTTGCTTTATATCAA
Organism: Cricetulus griseus; assembly: GCF_003668045.3. Taxonomy (NCBI): domain Eukaryota; kingdom Metazoa; phylum Chordata; class Mammalia; order Rodentia; family Cricetidae; genus Cricetulus; species Cricetulus griseus. Next base: position 74,384,791 of record NC_048604.1, on the reverse strand, counting down.
GGCAAGAAAAAATTTAACCAGTACAAGTTGAGAGGTCATGTAAATCAGATTTCAGCTGGTGGAACCTTAAAGTAGGACTGCAGATATTCCAGGTATGAATTAACTTTGGAAACATTGCTCATTTATACTACACAGTAGATTTATAAGGGCTAGAGAGATGGCTTGGGTATTACAGGCCAAGCTCACAACCCCCAAAAAAAGGATTTATGAAATACAATAAACTTCTTCCCAGAAACTACCTGAATATTGAAGTTACACCTTAAATATGAACTGTTTGTCCCCTAGACACTCACATTTAACAATTTGGTTTCCAGGTGTTTGTACTGTTTTTGGAAGGTTGAAGAACCTTTAGTAGGCAGAAACTTGCTAGAAATGGGTTCCTTCGGATGGGACTTGAGGATGTATAGACTGATCACATTTCTTATCTGCTTTCTGTTTGTTGACTTCAGATGCAACATGACCAAACGTCTCACAATCCTGCTGCCATATCTTCACTGGCATGATGGACTATATCCATTCAAACTGTAAGCAAAAATAAACACTCTCTTATAAGGTATTTTGTCACATAAATGAGAAAAGTAACACATGCCCCCAATCTACCCTCCCTCCATTTCTCTTCCCTCCCTCCCTCCCTCCCTCCCTCCCTTCCTTCCTTCCTTCCTTCCTTCCTTCCCAGATTAACTTTAAATTTATGACCTAGCTCAAGGTGACCTTAAACTAGACTCTGAGTCAAAATATTAGAATCATATGAATGCTGTTTGTTGTATGAAGCCCAGATGACAAAGGCTTTCTAGTATTTCTCTGAAATTGACCTTTTAAAAAATATGTTCTTACAAGGTAGCTTAATTTTTGTCAGTCCCAATCACAGTTTCTGAATAACAAATGATGCAATTACCAATACACTTTCCATTTAAAGCTATATAAGTACAGTTTCCATTTTGTATACCTAATAGCACATTTTCAGCAATCCTTTTGAATATGATTGCCCACCGTCCAATCCTATGTGGCTTCAACTAAGTGTGATTTTTCTTTTACCTTCACTAGACTGACTTGATTCTAGGTCACCAACATTGTGTTGTTTTGATTTTTCATTTTTAGATATTGAGAACAACCACCTGAAAATGTACCAGGTTATTTATTTAGAGTATCTTCCCATACTTTACAAACAATCCCATTTTATAGATGAGAAACTGAGGGTCAGAATAATTGAATTCTCTAAGATCATATAATCAATACCTGAGTAGTCTCTAAATATAGTGGTTGTTACCTAAAAATTGGAGATGGAGATGGAAGTGTGTAAGATGTACATTCTGAGAAACGTGTCTTTAGTCAATTTCATTATTATTTGAATGTCATATAGCATACTTATATAAACCAAGATGATATGTATTGATGCAGTTAAGAGACACTGTGAACACTAAATGTATGAGACAGCTGCCTAAGTATAAGAGAGCATATTGTTTCACAATGATTATTTTATATAAGTAGAAAGAGTACACTTTAAAATAACAAGTAATAATATGTGATCCAGTAATGTCACTGTTTGTTTTCACTTAAAGATTATATGCTATACAGAGCTGTATATGGTATGTTTTATAGGTTTTCCAGCACAATTGACTAGGTATCACATTAAAAAGTCAGTTTTACTTTAAAATTCGGATTAAATCTTGATCATCGATGCATGTTATTTGATACTCTTTGCTGCATAAAGAAGTATGAGGACTTCTGTGTATGTTTTCATTGTGAGACAAACTAGTCACTTTTTCATGGAATATCATTTTTATAAAAAGGAGCAATTAACAGAGCAACTGTGGTTATTCAAAACATCAACATTTTGCAGACTTCCTTCTTAAAAAATCAATGAGGTGAACCTCTTACTTCATGGCAAACAGTTGAGCATATATGTGACCAATGATAAAATTTAAGCTTTCAGATTGAAATTTGGATTTTGGAAAATATGTTCCCACCACAATAAACTACATAGCTTCCTGATGGTATCATTCAGTAATATTTCATGAAGGTTTTATTTTTATGTTGTGCGATGAAATGGGAAGGTCTGCACAATTCAGTAGGTTTAAAATGTTTAAAACAAGGTGTTGTGGAATTATTCATGTGTAAAACTGGTATTTAAAGTGGAAGGTGGGGACTTCTGGTTTCTGTCTTGGCATGCAAATAGCTTTGGAGTCATCTAAACCCCATACTAACAAATAAGCAAACTGAAAAACAGCAATCTTCCTTAAATATAGCAGAGAACTGGCATGATGTTGAATACCACCTAGCCATGAGTTGAATTAATGGGGCAAATATGGAGATTCACATCTTAGCAGGTAAGAGACCTCCAAGCAGAACCTTTGTAGCGACCAGTAGTTTAGAAGAAAACCTGAATCAGATGTCTATAATGAAGGTCAGAGGGACAAATTGGGAGAGAAACAAACTTAAGCTTGAGTATATATCAGTAAAAACCTCCAGAAGTAGAAAGCAAAAGGATAGCAAAACAAAACAAAATTAACAACCAAAAAAAATCCCCAAACCTGAAAACTTTGTAGTATAAAAAGAAAATCCAAGAACTTTGAGGCAAATAAAAACATGTAATGTATGTCAAGTGAGACAAGGGTGAAAATAAGGATATTTGAAGCAAAACTGAAAATTTCTTCAAGGTATTATCAGATACCAAATCACAGATGCAGTGAGCCCAACTAAATGCCCAACTAGATGGTAGAGCATAGATGAAACCAAATCAAACCAAATGAAATTAAAGTTAGGTGGATCATATAAAACAACAGGAAACCAAAGGTAAGGAAACAGTATTAAAATAAATCAGAGGGAAAAAATAGACCTTACTTAAAATATAAGACTTATATTTCACTTCTCTGAAACCATGAAAGCAAGAAGAAATACAATACAATTTAAAATTGGAGAGACCTAATCCACATCAAACTAGAATTCTGTACCCCAAAAATTATTCTTTAAAACTGAAGGGGAAATACTTTCTCAGACAAGCAGAAATTAAAGGAGTTTTTTTTTTTTTTGACTAGTAGGCCTACCCTGTGAGAAATAAAAGAAGTTTCTTTAGAGAACTGAGCACTTAACTAAATGAAATGTAAGACCAGAAACACCACAAATGTTGTAATTCTAGATGCCTAGACCTAAGTGCAGAAATGTGAACAACCAAGACAATGGTGTCTCCTGAGAAGCCAGCAACCATATTGTAATATGCCCTGAGAAAAGCAATTTTGCTGAAGCATAAGATAGGGACTTCAGAACAGCAATTATGAATATGCTCAAGGACCTAATGAAGATATGGATTAATGTCTCAATTAAGATCATGAACAAACAGTTAAATGAAATAAGAAAAACAATTTAAGAAATAGAATTCCTAGAAACAGCCAAACTGAAATAAACTCAAAATTAAAAACTCAGGAAATAAAACAAATGTAAGCCTCACTAAGAGATTAAAAGACATAGAAGAGTGAATTTCATGTCCTGGGTGAAATGGATAGCTCAGTAAAAGAAAATGTCAAAACTGAAAAAATTAGGCACAAAATATCCAGGAAACCTGGAATACTAGGAATAGACTAAAAAAACCTACAAATTACAGGTATAGAAGAAGAAATCAAGGTCAAAGGCATAGAAAAATACTTTCTTATTGCTATTTTTAATCTTATTTTTGAGATTATAATAAAATTTCAAAATTACCCTTCCTTTTCCTCCTTCCAAACCATCCAATGCACTGGTTCCCCCTTCAAATTTATGGCCTCTTATTTCACTAATTAAGGATATTTCTCCAATCTAAAGAAAGAGACGTCCATCAAGTTACAAGAGACAAACAGAACACCAGATAACAGGACCAGAGAAGAAACTCTATACTACACATAGTAATCAACATTAAATGTAAAGAACAAAAAAGGATATTAAAAGATACAAGGAAAAAAGTATAAGTCAAATATAGAGAGGTCCATTAGAACAACACCTGACTTTTCAATGAAGACTCAGAAAGATAGAAGGGCCAGGACAGATGTTATACAAGCCCTGAACGACCACAGATGCCAGCCCAAAGTACTATACCCAGAAAAATCTATCAAAGACAGTTAACTGACAAGGAAAACATTTTATGATGAGAACAAATTTAAGCATTTTTCTGTCTTCCAATCCAGGTCTACAGAAGACACTGGAAGGAAAACTTCAGTCTGAAGAGAAAGTTAAATAGCCTAATAAAATAAAGAGCAGTTCATTAAAGAGGGGGGAAGAATGCCCAAGTAAAATAACAGGAATTAGTAAAAATCTGCTGAATAATAACTGCCAATAAATGGTCTCAATTTCCCAATTAAAAAGATATGGATTAATAAACTGGATTAGAAAACAGTATCCATCTTCCTGCTGAAACCAAGAAACACACCTTATCACCATGGACAGATATCACCTTATGGTGAAAGAGTTGAAAAAGACATTCTAAGCAAATGGAATCAAGAAGCAAGCAGGCAGTTATCTTAATAATCTGATAAAATAGAATTTAAACCAAAACTCATCAAAAGAGATAGGGATGGGTGCTATATATGAATCAAAGGAAAAATCCACCAAGAGAATAATACAATTCTAAATATTTATGCAACAAATAGAAAGGAACCCAACTTCATTAAAAAAACAACAACAAACCCTACTACATCTCAAGGTACCCATTGACCCCAACAAAGTATTAGTGGGTGACTTCAAAACCCCAATCTCTCCTTAGACAAATCATCCAGACAAAAACTGAACAGAGAAATGCTGGATTTAAAGATCATCATGCACCAAATGGAGCTAGCAGATATTTACAGAACATTTCACGCAAACAAAAAAGAATATACCTTCTTCTCAGCAGCTCATGGAACAAAATTGACCATATACTTGGACACAGAGCAAGTCTCAACAGATAAAAGAAAATTGAAATAACATCCTACTTCCTACAGCAGATTAAAGCTGGATATCAACAACAGAAACAACATAAAGCCCACAAACTCATGGAAACTGAACAACTCACTGCTGAAAGAAAAAAAACATATGTCAAGACATAAAAGAAGAAAGTTAAAAAAACTTTTAGAACTGAATGAAAATGAAAGCACATGTCCAAACTTACGTGACTCAAGGACAGCAGTTGTTTGAGACAAGTTTATGGTACTATGTACCTACATAAAAAAACTGGAGAGATTTCATATTAATTACTTTATAATGCATTTGAAATCTCTAGAAAAACAAGAAGAAATGATAACTAAATAGAATAGACAAGAAGAAAATATCAACCCATGGCTGAAATCAATAAAATAGAAACAATAACAATCAAAAACAGTACAAATAAGCAATGAAACAAAGAGTTAGTTCTTTGAGAAAAATCAACAAGATCAATAGACCTTTACCAAAATTAAGCAAAAGAAAGAGAAGTTCTAAATTAGTAAAACTAGGTATAAAAAGGGAGTTCTTATAACAGACATGAAGGAAATTTATAGAATCTTAAGGCCATACTTTACAGTCTGTATTCCACCAAAATGGAAAACGTAAAAAAGATGGATTTCTTAACTTACCATACCAAAGGTAAATCAATATGAAATAAACAATTTAAACAAACCCATAATGCCAATAGAAATAGAAGCAAGAACTTAAAATTTCCTAACAACATAAAAGTCTAGGACATGATTGACTCAGAACAGAATTAAACCAGACTATCACAGAACTAATCCCAATACTCCTGCTATTATTCTGCAAAATTGAAACTGAGGGAACACTTAAAAATTCTTTTCCCAGAATTCAGGAAGCAGAGGAAGGTAAATCTCTGGGAGTTAGAAGCCAGTGTGGTCTCCAGAGTGAGTTCCAGGACGGGCTTCAAAGCTACACAGAGAAACCATGTCTCAAATAAAACAACAACAACAAAGATTTTCCTGAAGCTGTTATTACCCTAATTTAAAAACCACACTAGGACTCAACAACAACAAAAAGAAATTGTGTATCAATATCCCTTATGAACATAGATGCAAAATTTCTCAAGAAAATACTGAATAGAAGAACATAACAAAAGATCATTAAATAGGCTTCATTTTAGAGATGTAGGCATGGTTCAACATATGTAAAGTAATAAATGCAATCCACAATGTACACAGTCTGAAAGAAAAAAAACATAATCATCTCATTAGATGCAGAAAAGTTCTTTGACAAAAGTCTAACATTCCTTCATGATAAAAATCCTGGAGATCCTAGGGAAACAAGGGGCACACCTAAACAAAAATAAAGGCAATTGTATAAAACTCAACTCCAAAGGGACAATGGCCTCAACATAAGGTCAGATTCCCTAAATCTTATAGAAGAGAAAGTGAGGAATAGTCTTAAAGTCATTGGCACAAGAAAGGCCTTTCTGAGAAGGATACCCATAGCATAGTTATGACCAACAATTAAAAGTGGGAGCTCATGAAGTTGAAAAGCCTCTTGCAGCAGCAAAGGGCACTATCATTCAAGCAAAGCATTATCCTACAGAATGGAAAAAGTACTTTATCAATTACACACCTGATAGTTTGTGTTGAGACTATGTAAAACTGAACATTCAAACTGAACATCAGAACTGTATAATATTAGAACATTAGAATATAAAAGGAGCTTAACTGAACATTAAGAAGACAAATAACCCAATTAAAAATAGGGTACAGAATTAACAAAGAGTTCTTAAAAGATAAAACACAAATAAATGAAACACAAATAAAAGAAACACTTAACTGTTCAACACCATTAGCCGTCAGGGAAATTAAAATGAAAACTACTTTGATATTTGATTTTACAACTTTCAAAATGGACAAGATTAATAAAACAAATGACAGTACGTGCTGGTGAGGATGAAGAGAAAGGGAAACATTCATCCATTGCTAGTGAGAATGCAAATTTGTATAGCTATGATGCAAAGCATTGCGGAGTTTCCTCAAAATGTAAGAAATCAATCTACCTAGCAGACTAAGGATAAACTGTGTGTCTCAATGGGCCATATTACAGCTTCCATGACAAGATTCTTCTGTTTTGTTTTTGTTTTGTTTCATTGTTTTGATTGGTTTTTCTTTTAAATTTGGTTTGGTTTTGGGGGAGGAGGTTGCAAGGGCTGAGGGCAGATTAGAGGGACAGGGAGATAAGTAGGAATGGAACAGATTGTATGAAATCCACAAAGAATCAATAAAAGTAAAAAAAAAAAAAAAGATCTACCACAAGATCAAGATATCCCAGTCTTGGACATATTCGCAAAGAACTCTACATCCTACTACAGAGATATTTGCTCATCCATGTTCATTGCAGTTCTATTCATAATAGTTAGAATTTAGAAAGAGCCTAGATGCTCACCAAGTAATGAATGGATAATGAAAATGTGCACTTTTATGCAACAGAATATTATTCAGCTGCTAAGAAAAATGAAATTATGAAATTTGAAGGTAAATGGATGAGCCTAGGAAAGAATATATTGAGCTAGGTAACACAGACCCAGAAAGATAAATATTTGCATGTTTCCTCTTGTATGTGCATGTTAGTATTTAAGCTTAGATTTAATTTTGAATTACCACACAAGTTAGGTAGCTTGTAAGGATCAGGGGGAGAAATAAGGGGATCTTTTAAGCAAGTGTAAATAGAGTGCATTATTATAAAGAGATAAATGAGAAACAAGAATGAGAGGATTAAATGAAGAGGGGGATAGAAGAGTTGGGTAAAGGAAGGAATATGGGGAGGGACAACTAACACTAAAGGCCCTTTGAAAAAACATATGGAAACCTACTTTAGAAGCTTCCTAAATAGATACATAAATGAATGTAATTTAAATGTAGTTACCATATACTGGCAGAGACTGTGCTCCAAATATTCATTTTACTCTATCAAGTAAAACCCCCCAGTGCTAGGAATGAGTTCCATCTTGCTGAGTCTTTGGCTGAAGGGTTCTTAGAGAATCTCCCAAACATTATAGACTATTACTTGATGGTAAAATCTTATTGCTGACGCTAATACTTACTTATGTCATTGAACATAGAGAAGTTCCTCTGCTGCCTCTAACTGACTAGGGTTCATGGTGCTACAAACCCTGTGACCTATACCGGTGACATGTCTGCAAGATATACTGGTACAATCGTGACACAAATGTTATGGGAGTAGCCAACTCTTTTTTAAAAAATTGGGTTTAAGGCCCACTCCATGAGACAGAACCATACCTGACACTGGTACAATAGCTAAGAACCCGAAACTAGATAAGTCATGGGTCTTGGGGGAAAACCTACTACTACTTTTATGTTTAAAGAACACAGCAACAAAACCACTCCTAATAACGTATTGCTGTAACTGTAGATAAGTGCAGCATCAAACCTCACTATGCAGAAGATTGTTTTTTGCAATAAATGGTAATTAATACAGAGACCCACAAGTGAACAATATGCTGAGAGTGAGAGATTTTGGAGAACTTAATCCTAAATGGGCTGTCTTTATCAAACTCCTCCCCACAAGCCTCAGGGATCTAGGAGTAAGAGGAAACAATATTTTAAGAGCCAGAAGTGGTGGATGATTCCAAGGAAACAATATCTTCAAGACGTAACAGGACTGATATATATATATATATATATATATATTATATATATATATATATATATATATATATTAACTCACAAAGACTGTGACACCATGCATAAGACCTGAACAGGTTCAAACCAGACAAAAATCCCAGTCCTAAGAAGGGGAAGGAAGTTGGCACAAGATTCCATCCTTAACCAAGAAACTATTTGCATTAGATAACTTCTGGGAGAGGGACAAATCAGTTTTCTGAAATGCAGTGAGAGGGTGCATAACAATCATACACCAAGGCAGGCTCTTGCTCAGGAGTACTTCTCTAACACAAAACAATGCCAAGTTTGCTTTTTTTCTGTTTTTTCCTTTGTTTTTATATTTTTCTCATTTTCATTTGTTTTGACTTTTTAATACTTTTTAGAGGTATAGAAAGGAAGAACATGAAGTTGTCTAGGTGGTGAGATGCGGAGGATTTGGGAAGAATTGGTGAGGTGAAAGAATATGACAAAAATGCTGTCAGAAACTTTTTAACCCAATAAATACTATAAAATGGTAGTTATCAATGTAGAAAAGTACATTAACAGATGCAATTTTTAGCAGTTTCCATACAGCTAATAGTGATGAAATCTACATAAATGAATGTTACTTAGGGTCTTCTAAAATTTTCAAGAGTGTAGAGTATTCTTAAGACCAGAATTTGAAAGCATTTTGCTTTTCTGGATCTTTCTAGGCTTCCAACTAGTATTTGATAATCATATATTCTTTGTCTATACATTTGTTGTTGAAATTATTGAAGAAGGCTGGGCAAGAATTAATCCCTCACTGATGTTTCTCTGGATGGATTGCACCAAGTTGTTTTAAGTTTGTTGATCTAGTCACTTCATTGTACTCTATCCATTATAAATGAACTAGTGTATTGTCAGAAATGTGTCAAATATTTAACTGAACAAGATGTGCCATATCTTTGCCTTACATTTCCCCTTTCAATCTAATAATCCAACAGAAATTGTATACTTTGACCTTACTCATTTAAGTTGCATTGACACTGGCTGTTGGTAAAACCCAGTTGCCTTCCTGTGTTATTGATAAAGCATTGACTTAATTATATTGCTGTCCCTTTATATTATGTTCATCCTTTTGGATATTGTATAGCTTTTCTTTTCTTTTTTTCCTCCCGTATGGATAACTATAATTTTATAGGCACTGTTCAGGTATCTTTCAAAATTGTAGACATTTCTTACAACAACTGTGCAAATTGAATGAGAGTGGCCTCCATAGGCTCATATGTTTGAATGCTTGTTCCCCAGTTAGTGGAACTGTTTGAAAGGATTAGGAGGTATGCCCTTGTTGGAGTAGGTGTGGCTTTGTTGAAGGATATGTGTGATTGGGGGTGGGCTTTGAGGTTTCAAAGGTCCACACCAGGCTGAGTCTCCCCACCCCACCTCTGCTTGCAAGTTAAGGGTCATATGTGGGCCCTCAGCTATTCCAATGCCCTCCCTGCCTGCTGCTGTTTTCAACAATGATGGTCATGGACTATCCCTCTAGATCCAGTGGAGCTAGTGTTATCTAGACAGACTGGGCTCCAACCCACTGTTTCTTACAACATTTATAGGCTGTACTGCATCATTTTGACATTTTATGTTGCTGGTAGGTTTAGCCTATATGGCTAAGGAACATGAGATAAGAGGGGTTTGCATTTCAGCCTATGACTAAGGTAAATGAGCAGGCATGATTACAGAAGCGGAAATAATGAGTTTAGAATGATTATTTCATAACTGTCTGTTTCTAACGAAGTGGGGGTGTTCAGCTTATGCAGGAAGTGAGACTTCAGAACCAAAACACGGCACATATTAGTCATAGCTACAAGTACAGTAAGAATTTTAATTCATTTTAATCTTTATCATCTCCTCACCTATTGTAGTATAATTCAATTCTCTGTTAGCCAGGTTTGTTTTACTTTCTGTATTTGATCATTCTTAGAGAAAATTAAACAAACTAGAAGTTAAGTAGCTCTGCATTTTCGTCTGATAATGAGGTAAGTACTAAGAGTGAATATCCAACCTATGTGCTTTTCATTCTGATTATATGTATAATAAGACATTTTATATTAGTATTAGTATATTTATGAGATTGTTTCACTTTAGGGATTAGCCTCTGTTATACAACTGATAGAGTTATTATACTGTGATTTTTAAGTCTCATTTGTATATAAACACAAAATTTACAATATGTTGTTACTGCTTTGCCAATTCTACTGAAATAACCTTTATCAATGTTTGTTTTTCAATTCTTCCATTTTACAGTTTTCTGAAATAGTTCCTCTATATCTATTTAGAAGCTGTAAAACAATGTTATCATTTCTGTTTAAACTGTGAAACTTAATTTTACAAAACTCAAGAGGAGAAGGGAAATCTATTTATACATTTTTTTTGCTTACTGCTCTATTCCCCAAAGTACAAATTTTCTACCTTAATAAGTTTTTCCTTCTGTTAAAATCTTGTAGGCTCCCTTGTGTTTGCTTTCAGGATCTATGTCATGATTTTCACAAGCTTAATTATGTGTCTTGTAATGGATTTATTTGAATTTTGTCAGCTCCATTAATCTGTTACTTTATATCTCTGACCCAAGTCAGAGTCCTTGCAGCCACTTAATTTTATTTATTATTGTCTCCTTTTGTGATGCCAATAGCATGAATATTAATTAGATATTTTCTTACATTTACACATTGCAGCAGCTCTGTTTTTGTTGTTGTTTTATTATCTTGGTATTACTCTGATTGAGTAATTTCTATTGTTCTACTTTCCAGTTTATTGACTCCTTGCCCCCGCACCTTCTAAATTTTAATATTGAACCCATCTGCAACATGTTTTCAGTGCTAACGTTTCCATCAAGGACTGAAGAGATGGTAGTGGGTAAAGTGCTTGTTGCACAAGCATAAAGACATGAGTTTAGATCACTAACATCCTTAAAAGAGCCAGATGCAGTAGCATCTAAAAGATGCTAAAGAAAGTGATTCCCCTCTCCAAGAATCTATCAATAGCCAGTATTTTCAGAGGTAAAGGGTATGGTCTCATGATTCTCTCCCTCTCTTTGAGTGATTGTTGATAGAGGTCATCTTGTCCAGTGTAGTTAACAACAACTGAGGTGACTTAATCATTGCATTGTTTATATGGAGTGTAGGGAATTGCATTTCATAGCCTTTCACCCCATTCTCTGCTTTTGCATACTTATAACTGTTATTCTTTTGTTTAAAAAGAAGAAAGGAGAAATGTTGAGACATGAGATATGTTGACTGTAAGTTTATTATTAGGCCCGGCAGAGAGGAACAGGGTAATGGTTGACCACCATGGTCAGTCACCATACAGAGACAGGGAGAGCGTGTAGACAGAGAAGAGAAGAAACAGAGAGTAGGAAAGAAGAGAAGCAGAAGAGAATGAAAGCAGAGTTAGTTGGAGCTTTAAAGGGAAGACTGAGAATGCGCACTGAGGTTCCACGCATGCCCAGAGCAGAATCCTCATGGGTGACGTGATGATGACATAGCACATTTTCTTATGCATGCCCTGACTTGTCAGGGGGCAGGGTCTGTCTTTTAAAGAGGTAGAGCCAATCACCTTTCACTAACCCCCTCTTCTACCATATTCTCTGATCTTTAGAGGGAGTGGTGTAAATGACTTGGTTAGGGCTGGACTCAATTCATTCCTTGTTCATTGTAAGGAGAGGCTTCTCTGATGAAGGCTGGGGTTTGCATTTGTCTGAGGAAATAAGCAGACGCATTTAGAAGGCAGTGTGCTGCTATGTTAGTTCAGTTCACCATCAGAAATGTACTCCTCTTAATAGCTCTACAACCTCACCAGTCCTGGGTTTTTAGCCAGGCTTAATGTACTAGGCATTGGTTCTCCCACCTCCTGTGGAATGGATCATAAATCCATTAAGAGGGCAGTTATTTATCAATGGCTATATAGTCAAGCTGCTATTGTACAGGTGTCATATCTTGTTTTCCAAATGGTTTCTTTATCCTGGTTATTTGCCCGTTTATACTATATCACCATATGCCCAGTCTCCTCTCACCTCCCTCTATGCATAAACAGTTCCACTCACAGTATTTCCTTTATTTATACCTATGTTCTACTATTCCCACTTCCTGAAGGTAATCCCTCCCCCATTCCCTTCTTGGTTTCCTTGCTAGCACAGGTACTCCATGTTTGACACACCATACTAAGGAATTGGGCCTAGGATCTTTGTATGATAGAAAAACATGTGATGTTTTAACTTTGAGACCTGGGTTACTGCACTTAGAATATATTTTTCTAATCTTATCCATTTCTCTGTAAAATACATAATTTTTCTTTTTTGTCAGTGGAGTAATACTCATACACACACAAACACACAGACACACACACACACAGACACACACACACACAGACACACACACACACACACAGACACACACAAACACACACACACACACACACACACACACACACACACACACATATATATATATATATATATATATATATATAATATAATATAAATCTTCATCAGTTCATCATTGTTGGACATCTAGGCTGCCTCCAGTTCCTAGCTTTTGTCAGTACCTCAACAGTAAACATGGGAATACAGGTATACCTGTTGTAGGGTACCCAGGAAGTGGTAGAGCTGGGCCTTCTGCTATTTTTATGAGCTTCCTTCAAACTGATTTCCAAAGTGGCTGTACTAGTTTACATTCTTTATTTTTCTCTCTTTTCCTTTTTCCTATTTTTATTTAAATTAGAAACGAACTTCATTTACATGTCAATCCCAGTTCCCTCACCCTTCTCTCCTCCCCTGCCCCCACCAACCACCATCCCATCCCCTTTCTGCTCCCCAGGGAGGGTGAGGCCTTCCATGGGAGATCTTCAAAGTCTGTCATATCATTTAGAGCAGGGCCTAGACCCTCCCCTGTGTGACTAGGCTGAGAGAGTGTCCCTCTATGTGGAATGGGCTCCCAAAGTCCATTCTTGTACTAGGGATAAATACTGATCCACTACCAGAGGCCCCATAGATTAACCAGTCATCCAAACTGACTTCCTCCTTCAGGGGGTCTGGGACAGTCCTATGCTGGTCTCCCAGCTATCAGTCTGGAGTCCCTGAGCCTCCCCTTGTTCAGGTCAGCTGTTTCTGTGTGTTTCTCCAGCCTGCTCTTGACCCCTTTGCTCATCACTCCTCTCTGCAACTGGGTTCCAGGGTTCTGCTCAGTGTTTAGCTGTGGGTGTCTTATCTGAACTTGAACTTTTGATACCTATGGGTTCACCAGCTGAGTTATAGAATTACAGACATGACTCCTCCATGCCTGTATGGAGGGATGTTGGGAATTTAACCTAGCTTTTTGCTTATACCATTAGTGTTTCTAAAATGCTAACTTTTTTATCTCCAGGTTTACGAAATATGAGACAAAATAAAAACCCAGGAATATCAGTACTGTGCTGTTTTTCAGCTCCTGAGATACCACTTCTTTGCCTTTTTTCACATTTCATAGTCATCTTTTTTTGTTTTATATATATAAAAATTTAAGATTCCAGTTATACTTAGCATGTAGCCTAGGAAAAAATGTACCCACTACATTTAATGGAAGCAACAATAGGATCATATGTTTTAAACCTTTATTATGTCTCAATTTCTGTACTACAAAATCCAAAGTGTTTTGGTTTCATAGCATTAAATAGGTTTTAGTAATTTGTCATGAAAACACTACTTTAAAACTATTTGAAAAGCAATTAAGACTAAATAATGCAACTTGAAATTATTAATCATTTAGTTTGTTTCTACTTAAAGCTTATTGCAAATTTAGCAATTTTTGTTTAGTTATATATCCGCTAATGTAAATTGAAATTGTTTGGAAAGTTTTATAGTGGTATTTATTATTATTGTTATTATTTATTTATTATTGTTTTTTGACCAAGTCTTGCTCTGTTGTTGTCAGGCATGGAATTGAGAATCATCTTGTCTCTGCCTCTTGAGTACTCCAACTTAGTTTTTAAATAAGGTTTTAAGATGACGAGTTCTAGATACTTATTAAGAGAGATGTAAACAAGTTATTTTAAGTTTAGAGATGAGAATATTTACTTGTGACTCAAAGTGTCATCAGACTCCCTGGGTCAACTTCTTGATGGAAATCAAATCAGCTCAAAATACCAAGAATAATTGTCACATAGAGGGAAATTTATTTGCAGCAAATTAGGAAGCCATGGGAAATAACTTCCAAATCTGTGACTCCTGGAAGCTAGGCTGTAATTATTTCAGCTAGGAATACATATTCAGATGTGAAAATGGTATTGTCATATGTAGGTGGGAATGATTTGGCACAAGTACTCTATAGCAACATGGTCCTTCATACTTATGGAAATGGGGCTTCTGTTTTTCTTGGCTGCAGATTTTATTTAGGATGTTTGACATAAATTTTACTTGATAAACTGGTGCATTCTCTTTACAGTACCTTTTTAGAAGATTAGTTCTGAAAAAAATTAAGATGTATTAGAAAAGCTTTGCTTAGCAAGCAGCCTGGGGTGCTGAGTGGGAGAGAGTCTATGTCCTAGCTTCACAGGATTACTGAACTGGATTCTGCATCTTGCTTTCTCAGGCTGCTGATGGGAAGAAGCCTGCATCTTGCTTTCTTAGCCTGCTCCTCTTCTAATAAACCTTTAGGGAAAGAGTTAGCATTATGAGTGCTAGAGAATATTTGGTTACTATAGTGTTGCTTCTTTGTGAGAATGATTTCTGATCCTGTTATGGATCTTTTTTTTGGGGGGGGTCTTTTTTTTTGGTGGGGAGGTTTCAAGACAGGTTTTCTCAGTCTTGCTTTGGAGGTTGTCCTGGAACTCGCTCTGTAGACCAGGCTGGGAAGAACTCACAGAAAAACCTGCCTGCCTCTGTCTCCCCAGTGCTGGGATTAAAGGTGTGCGCCACCAACGCCAGGCTCAGATCTGTGGTATTTTTAATAGTTCTTCATTATGAAATTCTGTTGTTGAGATTGAGAAAAATGGAAAGTATTAAATAGTTAAATGTCATTACTTTATTTTTCATGCAATTTAAAATACTCAAACACAATGGTTAATGACTTGATTTTAATTTACATCAGGAAAATAGAAAATGAACCAGTAACCCATTTATCTTTTATTTCCAAATATAATAACTTGCTTGAACTATACACTCTTGTTTAAAAATCTCTTTTTAAAATATTTAGGCATGAATTCTTAATGAAAACATAGATAAAATAATTTCAAGTATCTGAAACTTCAAAAATAATATTAGATTAAGATTTATAATTTCAGGAGAGATGGCTCAGAGGTTAAAAGCACTTGCTGCTTTTGCAGATGACTGGAGTTCAATTCCCAGCACCTTCCCAGTAGCTCAAAGCCATGTGTAACCCCAATGTCAGGGGATCCAATGCTTTCTTCTGCTCTTTTGGACTCTGTGGAAACATGTGCATGCACACACACACACACACACACACACACACACACACACACACACACACACATATTTTAAAAAGGATTATAATCATTATGACCAATCATAGGTACATAATTTTTAGAAGAATTTAAATTTAAATTAGAAACAAGCTTCATTTACAAGTCAATCCCAATTCCCTCACCCTCCCCTGCCCCCCACCAACCCCCTATCCCTTCCCCTTTCTGCTCCTTTGGATTGTTTTGAGATCATTTGTTGGGAAAATACTAAATATTTTTGTTTTCGCAAAACATAATATAAACGTATTTTGAAAGATAACTTATTTGCCACTAAGTTGACATGGAGCTTGTATGGATCTGGGACTGTACTAACTTTGAATATACTTTGTCTTTAGCATTCTTCCTTCAATACCCTGTTTTCTTTCTTTTAAAAAATGATGAATTTCTCATATTTTCTAACATTTTGAACTACGTTTTTTTTAAAGATTTTATTTATTTATTATGTATACGACATTCTGCTTCCATGTACATCTGCACACCAGAAGAGGGCACCAGATCTCATAAAGGATGGTTGGGAGCCACCATGTGGTTGCTGGGAATTGAACTCAGGACCTCTGGAAGAGCAGCCGGTGCTCTTAACCTCTGAGCCATCTCTCCAGCCCTTGAACTATGTTTTTATTTGTGCTTTTAGTTAACAATAAAACAGAACCCATCTATCCCGCCATAAAGAAAGAGAAATTTTGAAATTTGTGTACAGTGCAGTGGCACAATTGAACTGATCATATGTATGTGTATGTGTATTTTCATGGCAAAAACTTCAGATCTAATCCCAGTTATTTTCAAGAATATAGAATTTGATAGAGAAACAAAGATAGAGAAACAAATAATATAAGAACATTATATTGTGTGATGACCTGTTCCCATCATTATGACCCAGTAGCTTAAAATCTCAGAGAATTTTCCCCACCACTGAACACATTGCATACCAATAAATCAAAAACTGCTGAGTCAGGCAGCATCATTATGGATACAGCTGCCATAGCCGCTGGGCAGACTAGTATTAGCAACCTGTTCTAGGTAATTTCTTACAGAAGCTGCATTGGTGAGGATCTTAAAGAAGGTATAATCCCTGATATTGCCTGTAGTACCCAAGCTGAGAACTCAGGAATAGCTCCCAGGAATGACACACCAGTCCCAAATGGTACTTCACCTACAATTCATCTTGTCACTGTAATGGCTATAGGGCTAAAGTTATCTCAGCCATCCCTAACTTGAAGAACTCCCAGTGTCAAGACAGGCTTCTAAGGGCCAGAAAAAAAAAAAAAAAAAAAAAAAAACAACCGAAAGTCTTCAGATAGAAATCAACAGTCAGGCTAGTCAGTTTCATATTTTGAATATCCACCTGTCTTTCCTGCACATATCTATTCCTTCTTTATATAATATCTAAGGTCAATTTAGCTGGGCAACCTAGTCTCACATTATCTTTGTCTTATGTAAGTTTCTTCTTTTCTTTGATTTTTTTCCTGTTCTTTGCATCTCCTTAAGTAAATAGGCTGGAGCCAGGCAGTAGTGATGCACACATCTTTGATCCCAGCACTCATGAGGCATAGGCAGGTGTGTCTGTATGAGTTCAAGGCCAGCCTGGTCTACAAAGTGAGTTCCATAGCTGCACAGTGAAACCCTGACTTGAAAAAAAAAAAAACAAAAACAAAACTAACCAAACAAAAAAAAAAGAAAAGAAAAAGAAAAAATAGACTAGAAGAGTTTGAAAAGTTTCTGTAGGTCAATCTCTCAAGTAATGAGAATATTATATATTATTTCATTGCTCATTTCTACCCTTCTTCTTTCAGGCCACCATAAGCCATTACTCCCACATCCACCACCTCAGTCTTTTTACATGTACCTTTGCCCTTCTCATTTACATTTTTGCCCTCTGCTTTCTAGTAACTTTCATTATAGTTTTCTCTTCTCATTTATACCCACAGTAACTTAGTAGTGCTACTAGTGTCCATTAACTCCTTAAAACACTTGGAACTTATAGGGTCACTGTTTTGTAGTTGACTATTACTCTATTTTCACAGTAGTCCCTCTGGAGCACTGTAAATATTCCCACTGAAATAAGGAAGTGGGAACCCTCCCCAAATCCTGTGATTAGTAGTTTAAACACAAATGTTCAAATTTGAATGCAAAAATTCTAGCCACATGCAAAACCAAGACAACATTTCTCCTTCACAACTGCCAATCCCAGATTAATGGTCACTAATGAGAGTAACTTAGGTAACAAAGAAATAGTAAGAATGGTTTAAAATGTCTTCAAAGTAATGAAAGATGATATAAATAAACAGCTCAGTGACACAATGAAGTCAATGTAAGAAATGAAAATAGAATTCAATAAAGCTATATTTCTCTCATTGAAGTGCTAAGCATGCCCGAGCCTGCTTTACTTCTAGCACCAGCCAAAAATCTGGCATATTCAGAGTACTATGTCAACAGAAAATACAGACCTCAACTAAGGATTTCAATTTTGTAAGATGGATAAGAAGCAATAAAATACAGGCCTTTCAGTCTTGAGATCCCAAGGCCATTTGTCTCGGTTTCCTTTCTTTTTTTAATGATATTTTGTTAGTTTTCATCTTATAATGGAACTCATCAATATTCATTCTTTCCTTATTCTGCATAAATATGGTTATATACTAAGTATGTAAAATCTTCTGTACCCACTTAGGCTTCTTCTGAAGATAAACACGTAATCCATTTTTAATAAAATACTTATAACTGGCAAATAATAATTTTGTATATTAATATTGTATGATGTGGTTTTCTCTAAGGAAAAAAAACTCTCACTTTGTAGCCTAGGCTGGCCTCAAACATATGGTCCTTCTCCTTCAGCCTTCAAAGTGATGAGCTTTGCTCCATGTCTAAACAATGTGATGTTTTCATATATGTATTATTATAGAAAGACTCAAAGCTAATTAACATTCTTACCATAAGCCCCTTCTATTTTTCAGTAATTTTTAATGACTCCAGATAACAGAAAATTGAAAAATAACATGTAGATAAGTCCATTTATTTCTGTAAGCACTTGTCACTGGATGTTTATAATGTGTCGAGCTGTAACCTCTTGGATGGATGAACTTTGAGTATATCACAGAATTGTAAGGAATGTTACATTTCCGTTTACTGGAGAGTGGGTAATGTTTAAAAAGTAATAGAATCTAGTCATGTTGTAATAGTCATGGTCATTGTTCTTTAGTTCTCTTTGCACTTTTGAGATAGAAAAGTTAGATGAAACCGTGCTGATGAGTGCTCTGCTCTTGTACAACGTGTACAACGTCTCAGTAGACTTCTAACCATCTCATTGAGTTAGATATCTGCCCAGTTATTGATAAGGTCGGCCTTCCTATGGGAGTTTTTCTGACCTCAATGTGGAGTACTGCTCTAGGGTACTGCCTTGCACACTCTTTTTCCATGTGGGCTTGATGGTCATGTTTCCCCAGTGTGGATTTTAATATATGAGGCCCCAGCTGAATTTGTTCATTTCACCAGTGCATTGGTTTCCTATTTGTCAGTGTCTGCAGTCTTACTTTGAGTAAGTAAATTTGCTTTCCTAAGTCCCAGGCCATGTCAGTTGCCATGAGGTGTAGTGTGGTTCTGTGATTCTGTGGTTTTTGTGTTCTCAGTGGGTGGGTTGTGGGCCTTGGATCCTGAGATGTGTTTAGGCCCCCTCCTCTTCCTGGTCCAGCAGTTTATGGAGTGTTGGAATCTACCATCAACATAGTTTGCTGATATTTAAGGGATAGGAGAGATATAACTCTCATCCTGGCTAGGAAGAGATACTGACTGATGCTAAATTGATTGGTATTAACTTTTACTCATGTCTCTTAGGCTTTTATTTTCTTATCTTTTCACTCCTACATGAATATTTCTTATTTTGTTGGGTTTTCTATTGCTTGGTTAGGTTTTATTTTGTTCCATCTGTTTTTATACATATTCTCCTGTTCCCTTTATCATACCTTATTTTCTCTTTATTGCATCCCTTATTTTCCTTTGTTGCCATCCCTTAGGTATCTTTGAACATGTTTACCCTAACAAAATCCCAAATTCCTCTTTTTATTTAATTTTGCCTCACTTTTTCTCTGTTGTTCTTACAAGAATCTCTAACAACAAACATACTTGAACAAGCTCTAACAATTGAAGTTGAAAGGATGGCTATATTTATTATTACTGTACCAGCATAGTGTACCTATCTATCAATTATTGTTGCTCTTGCAGTTAGTGTTATGCTCTCAGAGTGGTTGCAGAGATTGTGACTAGTACTATAAGCAGGTGGATCGAGGGTTTAGTTATTGAGCTACACCCCCCAGTTCAGTGGGGAGGTCCAATGGCTCAATCATAATGTGGGCTAGCCCAATTCTAACAATGCAAATAATTCCCCTTAATGTATATTAATATAGTCATATACTTAAAACCTTGCCAGAGGGATAATCCCAGGTGTGAAGTTAGTCATGTGAACACACACACACACACACACACACACACACACACACACACACACACACACACTAAAGCAGCAAAAAATCACCTGAGAGTTGCTAATTCTACAGTAATAAATTGTAATCAGAATGAATTAGATGAAGTCCTGGTAAAACTGTTCAACATGTAGTAAGAATGTTTAACAAAATCAAAGATGACACAAGTAAACTCCTGAGTTAATTTAAAGCAAATAAATAAATAAATAAATAAATGAATAAACCAAAACAACAACAAAAACCTAAATGAAATAAGGAAGTCAACACTATGTATTAGAAAGAGTAATTCAACAAAGAGACAGAATGCTTATAAAAACACACATTGAAATTGTATAAATGAACAGCTAAGTAAGAAACTGCAATTCTCAGTAGGCTGCCTCGTCAATAGAATGGATAAAATGCAAGAATATCAAGTCTTAAAGCTAAGGAAGATGAATGAGAACATCTAGACAACAGCAATGATAAAATACTAAGTACCTACAAACAGAACAGAAGATGTATGAGATACCATTAAAAGAACAAATTTCTAAAGCATGAAAAAGAAAAGAAGAAATTCAAGGTAAAGTCTTGGATGATATATTCAATAAATTCACAGCAGAAAATCCCTGAGCCTAATGAAAGCAATAGCAATCTAGATACAGGGGGCTTTTTAAACATTAAGCAGATAAGATCAGAAAAGAACCTCCTTAGAATAGATTATAGTTAAACATTAATCATACACAACATAAAAAAATTGAAAGCTGCAAAAGAAAACCAGCAAGCCACATATAGTTAAACACATTTGAATAACAGCAGGCTTCTCACAAGAAATTCTAAAAGCTGAGAGGGTGTGAAAAATGTACTCCAAGTTCTCTAAAGGACATTAACTGCCAAATCAGATTACTATATCCAGAAACACCATCTTTCACAATTGGAGAAAGGAAAACTTTCCATGATGAACACAAACTAAAGGAATTTATAACCATGAGACATGTGTACTGAATATTGGTGAAACCCAATTTCATAAAATAAATACTACTGTATATAAAAGCATGTGTTGACCTCAACCCAAAATACAGGTTGATTTGAACATCCCTAACCCTCACCAACAGACAGGCCATCCAGACAAAATCATCAAAAATGAAGTATCAGAGTTCAATGACATGATAGATAAAATGGACCTAACAGGCTATTCTACGTAATGACTAAAGAATAGAAGTCATTCTCAGTAGCCTATAGAACTAATTTTTTCTTTTGGCTTTTTGAGACAAGATTTCTCTGTGTAGCCCTGGCTGTCCAGGAATTGCTTGTGTAGACCAGGCTGGCCTGGAACTCACAGAGATCCAAATGCCTTTGCCTCCCCAGTGATGGGATGCACTGCCACCATCTGGCTGGAACTATTTATATAAAGCAGAGTACATTTTAGGACAAAAACCAATTTATAGCAAATACAGAAAAATCAAAATAATTTCTTATAATCTATCCATTCACAATGGGGTAACATAAGAAATTAATAAAGATAAGCCATAAACCCTGCAAGCTATAAGCAATGATTGGCCTGATAAGACCAATGGTACAATTAAGGCCACTGGTGCAATAGTGGCACTAATGTTATAGGAATGATCAACCACTTTCTTATTGGTTCAAAGACCCACTTCACGAGATGAAGCACATGCATGGAACTATTAAAGTAGCTAAAAAGTGTTGTCCAAATAGGTCATAGGAGTTAGAGAACCCCATAGTATTACCATGAAAATGAACATAGTATTAAAATGACTCCTACATTAAAATGTAAGTAATAACATACCTACAGATCAGAGCATCTCTCAGCCCTCATAAAAGAACCTTTTCCTTGAACTAGATGACGGCTATCACAGAGACTTCCAACTAGTAATATATATCCATAAAAGAAGGCTAAAACATCAACTGTGTTGAGCTGCATAACATGGTGCCTGGATTTCTCATAAACATTGTAAGAAAACATACCTGTGAAAGATGTTCTGCATTGTGTTCATTCCTTGTTCTTTACTGACATTTATGAAAGGATGAATTAAATTATCTCCTCAGCATCCACATTGAATGTGTAAAAATGACAGGAAAGGGGAAAACTTTTCTCCCTGAATTTCTATCTCTATCCCACCTTGTCCTTTTCAGACCTAATAGAAATTATGAGAAAATGCACCATGAAACTTAACACCACAAATATAAATAACAAGTACTACAGTCTCTTATTTCCTGTTTTGTATTTTTTTCACTGACACAGATTAAGTGATCAATTTTGTATATCATATTTAAGGGAAATGTGAGATGATATGTTGATGTAAGAAAAACAAATAGATAACAACATGTTTTTAACTATTTGAGAAGGTTTAAACTGAATACAGCTTTTTTATTCTAAAATTAACTTTCTCTTGTTTTGTTGAATACTCGTTAATGTCCATCATAAAGATAATCTAAATTGTTGGTTTGACTTTTTTCGTATTCCTTTAATTTTTATTCTTTTTATTTTTAAAACAATCTTATTTTGCTTACCAATCCCAGTTCCCTCTCCCTCCTGTCTTCGAAGTCTCCCCACCATCTCCCCATCCCATTCATTCCCCAGAGTGGGTGAGGCCTCCCATGGGGAGTCAACAAAGTCTGTCACATCACATTGAGTAGGACCAAGGCCCTCCCCCTGTGTCTAGGTTGAGCAACGTATCCCTCCATAGGGAATGGGCTCCAAAAAAACAGTTCATGTACTAGGAATAAATACTGGTTCCACTGCCAGTGGCCCCATAGACTGCCCAAACCCCACAACTAGCAACCACGTTCAGGGGGCCTGGTTCTGTCTTATGCAGGTTTGCAAGCTGTCAGTCTAGGTTCCATGAGTTCCTATTTGCCCAGGTTAGCTGTTTCTGTGGGTTTCCCCAGCATGGTCTTAACCCCTTTGCTCATCACTCCTCCCTCTCTACAACTGGACTCCAGGAGTTTGGCTAGTGCTTAGCTGTGGATCTCTTCCCCACTCCTCTTTTCCCCTCCTCTCTTAACTATTTCCCTCCCCCCCCATCCTCAATGCTCTCACTTTACTGAAGAGATCTTGTCCATTTCCTCTTCCCCGGGGAGGGGAGATCCATGTTTGTCTCTTTTAGGGTACTCCTTGTTTCTAGCTTCTCTGGGGTTGTGGATTGTAGGCTGGTTATCCTTTGCTTTATGTCTAATATCCACTTATGAGTGAGTACATAACATGTTTGTCTTTCTGTGTTCAGATTACCTCACTCAGGATGTTTTTTTTCCTAGTTCTAAATTCTATCCATTTGCATGGGAATTTCAAGATGTTATCTTTTGGCTTTTATCACTTGTACTTCCTAGATAAGTGCCCAGGACCAGAAAAACAAAGGGAGGAAAGTAGATTCTTGGACTCAACCCTATAATTCCCAAGGGTAAATTTTACCAAAATATCCATTTACTTAGAATGCACATTAAAGTTAAGAAGCACTTATCTAGAAAGATGTCCTCCTCTCCTTGTTTCTCTCATTCCTTCTTCGTTTTCTTCCAGATTTCTCCTTCTTATTCTCTCTGCCTATCAGCCCTGCCTATCCTATCTCTTGGCCTGTGCTTTATTAGACCACCAGGTGTTTTAGACAGACAAAATTCACAGCTTCACAGAGTTAAACAAATACAATACAAATAAAAGCGACATATCTTTACATCATTAAACAAATGCTACACAGCATAAATAAATACAACACACCTTAAAATAATTCACAACAGCAAATAAATAACTAAACGTAACATTTAAAAAATGGGTAGAAGAAGAATCCTTAAAGGTAACTGAAAAAGAAGTTAGCCAGAAGTAGAATCAGAATTTGAATAGCTACTTCCACAGCTGTTCATGAAAGAAGATAAATAAGAGGCTATCTAGTGGCGATTATCACAAGTGGAAGTTAGACCATTGTTGATTTTTGCAAGATTGATGTTACATAAATTATAGAAAGAAAAGCCATAACACATTCATTTGAAATATGAATAATAGGTAAGAAAATAGAAACTATTAGTTTTTTAAGAAACACAAATATGAATAGAAAAGAATATTAGATATAGTATTCAAGTATGCTGGAAAGATTTCCCCCTTTTGGTGCCAATTGTTATAAACATTCCTTTTTTCTTGCTGGTTTCCCAAGCCTTTTTTCTTTCACTTATTTATTTATTTATTTATTTATTTATTTATTTATTAGTTCTAGTTAGGGAACAAGCTTGTTTCACATGTAAGTCCCTTCTCCCTCTCCCTCCCCTCACCCCCAGCCTACCCCCACACCCCATCCACCCACCACTCCCCAGGCAGGGTAGGGCCCTCAATGGGGGCTCTGCAAAGTCCACCAAATCTTCCTGTGCTGGGCCTGGGCCCTTCCCCATGTGTCCAGGGCCAGAGTGTAACCCTTCACGTGGGATGGGCTCTCAAAGTCCCTTCTTGCACCAGGGAAAAATACTAATCCACCACCAGAGGCTCCCTGGAGTGCAGAGGCCTCCTTATTGACATCCATGCTCAGGGGTCTGGATCAGTCTGGTACTGGCCTCCCCGACAGCATCTGGGGGCGATGTGCTCTCCCTTGTTCAGGCCAACTGTTTCTGTGGGTTTCTCCAACCTGGTACAGACCCCTTAGCTCTTCATTCCTCCCTCTCTTCAACTAAATTCCTGATTTCAGCTCAGAGTATATCTGTGGATGTCTGTCTCTGCTTCCATCAACCACTGGATGAGGGCTCTAGGATGGCATAAAGAGAAGTTATCAATCTCATTTTAGGGGAAGGGATTTTAGGTTATCCTCTCCACCTTCTTTCACTTTTTATAACTACATTATTACAGTATATGTTGGGATAAACTTATTTGGACCGTATCCAATTGTTGCAAAGCAAATTCCTATGCTTACTTTCCTATCTTTTATCTAAGCAGAGAGTGTCTATGCCCAGGTTAGGGGAGGAATGCTGAAAAAGCCCCAAGACTGATGCAAAGCCTGTCACACTGAAACTATGAGACCACTATAGTCCTAAGTTACATCATAGGCCTACTCCATGTTTTATCATATCATGAACTCCAACACGTTATTTCCTATCATGATAATAGGTTTCTAGATCATAGATCTAGGGGTTCAATCTGTGGAGTTTCTTCCTCAGTAATGGGTTTAACCGTGATATACTTGGTACTGAGTTACAAATCTTCCCTCTCCTGTACCCAAGTGAGTGTTGTGTCTGCACTCTTCCGTGTGGAATTCAGGGAGTAGCACATGGGCAGTGCAATTATGTCTTTCTTACCCACTGGGAGCTATGTTACCTACTAAAAGAAAGCTAAAAGAAAGCACAATGATCTCTTTTGCTTGGCTTCTATTAGTGTATTTTAATGCATGCATGAATGTTGACCTTGAGAGTTTTGTGGGAAAACAACTGAAATAGTTCTTATTTCTCCATCCTGATCCACCTGTACCCACTCTTAATTCATTTTTTTAAATGGGAACGATAAGGTGAGGTGAAAGAAGCCACTGGAGGGAGAAAATTGAAAGATCTTTGAGGGAATAAATTATTGAGTAAAACAGCTTTAAAGGTATGGAATCAAGATCACATTTGAAGTAATTAGTCTTATTGAGGCAGTGACACTCCCTCCTTCTTTTGTTATTAGTATACAATAATTGTATAAAGCAATGGATTTCGTTATGACATTTCCATACTTGTATATAGTATACTTCACTTATATTCATCCCTTTTGTTATCTTTTCTTATCCTCTCACATCCTCCTTTTATTCTTTCATGTACTTAGTAGTGCCCCTGTTATGTTCATGCCCTCCCCAGTAAATTTCACATATGAGAGCAAACATGTAATATTTGCTTTTATGAAACTATGCAATTTTTTTGTTTTGTTTTGTTTTTGGTTTTTCGAGACAGTGTTTCTCTGTGTAGCTTTGGAGCCTATCCTGGCACTCACTCTGGATACCGGGCTGGCCTCGAACTCACAGAGATCTGCCTGCCTCTGCCTCCCGAGTGCTGGGATTAAAGTCATGTGCCACCAACGCCCGGCGGAATTTTGTTTAACATGATCTCCAGTATCATCATTTTCCTGAAAATGTGGCTGAATAAAACAAATGCCTACCACCATTATCCAGGCCAAGGATCTCTGTCTGGACAGGTCATAGGCTATAATGGAGAATCATACACTATTATTCTGTTAAATGGACATAATATTAAAATGACTCCTAATGACCCATAGGTTAGTATATCTCTCAACCCTCATCACAGTTCACTGTCGGTCACAACTGAAAACATCAAATGAAAAATTACATCAATAAATAATTTAAGTTTTAAATTTCAGGCCACTATTACCCACTATTATGAGCAGCATGGTGAAATATTATGCCATTCTATTCTGTCCCACTCAGTCCTGAATAATCCTTTTGTCTAATGTATATATACTGAATACAATTGTCATGTGTTGTGCATGTAGTAGCTGTATAGACCATGAGATCAACTATCACAGACTTGCAGTGCTTGTATTTAAATAAGCCTTAATTTACTCAATATCTCCAAAGCACAAGAGTAATGATGCTGTAGATTCGGATATGCTGAAAGTGCTTCCTATAAATGAAAAAGAAAGAGTTCTTGAGTTCACAAGGTAAGAATAAATCTTCCATTCATGGAATTATAAAGAAGGAAAAATAAATCCATGTTAGTTTTCCAGGTAAACCTCAAATGGCAAAAATCATGGTCACTGTGCATATTTGGTCCTTAGATTAGATGGCATCTATAGTTTTAAGAAACCAGTGGAGAGCCTGAAACATATCTTTTATGAATAAAAGGGGAAAGGCACTAATGCAGCCCATAAAATATGTCTACTACATTTTTCCATCAGTTTGAATGCATTAGCGATGAACCCAGAATCCTCCTGCCAATAGTGTGTTGATATTGCATTAAGAAAATGAAGTAAAAAAAAAAAAAAACAGTTCAAGCACTAATGATAAATCCTGGTCCTACTGCCAGTGACTCCACGGACTTCCCAAGCCACATAACTGTCACCCACATTCAGAGGGCCTAGTTTGGTCCCACGAAGGTTCCCATACTGTCAGTCCAGAGTCAGTGAGCTCCCACTATCTCAGGTCAGTTGTCTTTGTGGGTTTCCCCAAAATGGTCTTGCCCTTTCTCTTTACTCATATTATTCCTCTCTCTTCGACTGGACTCTCAAAACTTGGCCCAGTGGTTAGCTGTGGATCTCTGCATCTGCTTCCATCAGTTTCTGGATGAAGGTTCTATGATAATAATTCAAGTAGTCATCAATTTGATTACAGGGGAAGACCATTTCATGCACCCTCTGCACTATTGCTTAGGGTCTTAGCTGGAGTATTCCTTATGGATTCTTGGGAATTCCCCTAGTGCTAGGTTTCTTGATAGCCCCATAATGGCTTCCTCAATTTTTGGAGGGATACCTTGCTCAGCCTAGATATAGAGTGGGAGGGCCTTGGTCCAGCCTCAAAGTGATGTGCCAGACTTTGTTGACTCACCATGGAAAGCCTTACCCTCTCTGAGGAGTGGAGGGGAGTGGGTGAATGGAAAGTGGGGGAACAGGAGGAAGGGAGGGAATGGGAACTGAGATTGGTATGTAAAATAAGAAAAGATTGTTTTAAAATTTAAAAAATGACTAAAAAGAAAATGAAATTAAGAATAAATGCCATTCTTGTTACTGGGGATTTTGTTACTCTATGTTTCTTATTGGGAGTATTGACAATCCAAGTGGCTTGTATACACACACACACACACACACACACACACACACACACACACACACACACACACACCCCTTATGTGATTCTTTGAGCCTTTATCAAACAAACCTGGTGTTATTTTTCCCTCATTGCACCCTTTCCTTATGTATCAATCTTCCTTCTTCTCAGCTGAAGACTCTCCCCACTATCACATTTCCCACTTTATATGATCTGTATCGTGACATACCTCTCCCATCCCACCTCCTAATGTGCTTTCTTTATACTTTATACTTTCTTGGTTTCCGGGGTTTCTCCACGCCGTATACTCACATTTGGAGATTTGTAGGTAAGAACCACAGATGAGAGAGAATGTATGGTGATCCTTTTCTTTCTTTCTTCCTTCCTTCCTTTCTTTCTTTCTTTCTTTCTTTCTTTCTTTCTTTCTTTCTTTCTTTCTTTCTTTCTCTCCCTCCCTCCCTCCCTTTCTCTCTTCTCTCTCTCTCCTCTCTCTCTCTCTCTCTCTCTCTCTCTCTCTCTCTCCCTTCCTTCCTTCCTTCCTTTCCTTTTCTCCCTGCATCCCTCCCTCCCTCCCTCTCTCCGTCCCTCCTTCCTTCCTTTCTTTCTTTCTTGCTTGCTTTTTCTTGCTCTGGGTTACCTCATTCAGGATAATGTTTTTCAGGTCCACCCACTTACCTTCAGAACTGATGCTGTCATTGTTCTTTACAGCAGAGTACTATTCCATTGTGTATATGGAGCACATTTCCATTACCTGTTTTCTGTTGAAGGGCATTAAGGTTGCTTTAATTTCCTGGCTATTGTGAATAAGCTAGCTAGGAACATTTGCTCACCAAGTATCTGTGGTGTAGGATGCATATGCCAAGGAGTCGTATACTGGGTCATGTGGTAGATATATGTTTAGCCTTTGAGAATTTGCCACACTGATTTCTAGAGTGACTGCACTAATTTGAATTCTTACCAATAGGGAATAGATTCCTCTTTCAACACAACCTCTCCAGCATTTGTTGTCAGTAATTTTGTTGATCTTAGCTATTCTGACTTGGATGACTCGAAATCTCTCAGTTGTTTTAATGTGCATTTCCTTAATTGCTAAAGGTGATGAACACTTTCTAAAGTATATCTTAGCCACTTTTGTCTTCTATTGAAGACTCACATTTTAAATCCCTAGGCCACTTTTTAATCGGATCACCTGTTTTCTTGATTCTTGCTTTTGAATTCTTTGTATATTCTGGATATTAATCTTCTTGTCAGATGTACAGCTGGCAAAGACCCCAGTCACCAGGCACAAGAAACCATTCATATGGTAGGTCAGGGTAGTCCAAGTGACTCCCCAAACAACACAGACCCATTATTGTTGCTCAGGAGGTTAGGGGTATATTTCTGAAGACACCACACACTTAGGGCATAAGACTCAGATGGCTGAGTCTTATGATAGGACATAAAAGCCTCTTTCCAGAGATCTAGCTTCCATGGTTCCAGAAAATGTCATGTAAGCTGTGAAGAGAGGGAAGCAATGAAACAGTCCTAGCCAGCAGCCTCACCTGGGAACCATGACAATTCCAAACCTGGCATGATATGTACAAAGGTGCAAGAAGTGGCAATCTTATGTCATGGGGCAATCAGCAGCTTCCTGGGACTAGTGAGGTCAGTGGACCTTAGGAAAGAATCTACTACTGCCACATTGAGGGGCAGGAGAATGCGTCACTACTTTCTAAATCTTATCCTTCTATCCACAAGTAGCTACCACCCCTCCTCAACGAATCCTCTCTTTACAGCAAATGATGACCATCATAGAAAATCACAACTAGACACAATGAAGAGATCGACAGATAGTGTGGAGCGCAGCCCTAATGGATACATCTACATCACAGCTCCTGTATCTCTTACTCAGGGAACATCACAGGAGAGGAGGCAGAAAGGTTGTAAGAGCCAGAATACCAAAAATTCTGCTGTGAAATGGCCAGATAAACAAGACTGGAACAATGGCAATAGCAATGGACATGTTAATTAGGAAGGGAAGAAATTTCTTAGGGTCCCACCTTTAGACAAAGAACTACAGGCAACTAATGACTGCTTGGAGAAGGAGAATGAACTCTCAAAGGGATTAGTCCATTTATTGATTGTCCAAGGCAAAGTGATCAGTCTTGAAACCATATGCACACAAGCAACAGAGTCAGATATATCTTGATGTGTGTGCGTGTAAATATACATACATATGTAACAGTAATTGTAATAAAGCAAAAGAAGCTATTGTCCTATCAACTTGAGAGTAGGGGTACATAGGAAGGGTTTAATGGAGGGTAGCTGGGAGCGGCTGGAGGAAACGGAAGAGGGAAAGTAGTGTAATTCTATTTCAGTAATAATTACATAGTGTTTTAAAATAAAATCACTTCCCTTTGATGTAATTTTACTAAAAACAAGCTCAGATTTGAATTCTCAACTTCTTTCCTTGTGCCTTTCATCATTATTTGTCTGTTAAAAGTTGAAATCTCTGTTTGTTTGAATGATGTCTTGAGAATCTATCACTGTGTCTGTGTATGTGTCTTTGTGCTTGTATCCTTAACAAAGAACTTTGCACTCTTGTTTATTGAACAGGACAGAAAGCATTTCATGGGGGAGAAATTGATACTTTGCAGAAATCTTTGTTTTACAAGGAATGAAGCCATTGACATCAATGAACCCAGTTCACAAATAGCACTACAAACATCATTATTTATCAAACAATAACTGGATGTTGTCTTCAATGTTTATGACAGATATTCTTTTTATAAGGTTGCTTTCAATCTACGTTTTCTATTTCTAGATTTTATTATCACAACACACTTATGAAAAACACTTGCATTGTTCTCTGGCACAGGGACATGGAAAAGTACATATCTTAAGAGCACACTTATGCATCATTAGATTACATTGTAAAAGTTGATTACATAAGAAATCAAGACAAGTAAAATTGTCACATTTGCTCCCTTATAAGTAGGTTAAACAAACAGTCTAAATAGACAGTAGGAGATCAGTTTTAAATCTTAAGTGACCTCAAGGTGTATTACTGACTCTGGCTGTCCAGCAAAAGTTCCAGTTTCTTAGAATATAATAAACTTTTTTATCATAATGCATTGCCACACATTTTATTTATTAAATTCCTCAGTGACAGTCAACTAACTTGTTTCTAACATTGTAACTCCACAAACATTATTGCAATTAAAATATTTGAATATGTCATACTACTTTGTAACTTCTGAAATAAGGAAGAGCAGGATGCCCAATGGGTAGGATAGTTAGCACAGAGGAAATCCATACTCCATACTAAACAGATGTTTATTCAGTACTTACCATGCAAGCACTAAAAAAGCAGATATAGAGTAATGAACAGAAGAAAATCTTTGTTTATATGAAGCCTCCATCCTATTGTTATATATTATACAGAAATATGTATTTCTCTTTGGTATGTAAAATATATTTAAATATGCTTTAGATAAATATTTATTTATGTGGTAAATATTTTGGAGTTCTTGCTATATTCGTTACAGGATGGAGTTTTCAGCAGTTGCTTTTGGTTACTATCTAGAACTTGACAATAAGGCCCTATTGCTGAATACCCAGACATACTTCAGCCATAAGACAAGAAGAAACAGAGCTGGGACTGACCTGAAAGTTTCAGCCCTACTGGCTAGCTTTCATAGTACTAGAAAGTTCTATGGATGCTGCTGGAGAGGAAAAGGAATCATCAAATTTATCTAGTTGAAGACCCTATGACCTACAGTGACTGTCATGGTAAGATATGCCCACTGATGCAATAGTAGCATGGATACTGTGAAAGTAAACACCTACTTGCCTTTAGATTTAAGACCTGCTCCACAAGAGGCAAACCTTACTTTGCATCATTATTGTAACCAAGAACCTGTGGGTAGATAGTTCATCAGCCCGATGGGGAGAACCAACTGATATTCTGCTAAATGAATATAGTATTAAAATGGCTAACGACTTATTGCTATACCCATAGACTAGTGCATCTCTCGACCTTCATAGGAGAAGCTTCTTCTTGTATGATATGGCAATTTAAAAGACCCACAATTGGTCAGTGTACCAAGAATAAGAGACTGTGGAGTGCTGTTATATTTGGGGTGTCTCTTTTGAACCCCATTGGCTAACTCAAAAAGAAGTAATCCATTCCTGGTACTGGGTTTTTAGTTGCTAGCATGTGGTATCTAATTGAGAAATTGTTTCCCTGTATACTGGCTACTTTTTATAATCAATTTGACACAAGCTAGAGTTACCAAAGATGAGGGAGCCTCGATACAGAAAATGCCTTCATAAAATCAGACCGACAGCTGGGGATCCTGCATGGGACCACACCAGGCCCTGCGCATGTGGGTGACAGTTTTATAGCCTGGTCTGTTTGTGGGAATCCTGGCAGTGGGACCAAGATCTATCCCTGGTGCATGAGCTGGCTTTTTTGAAGCCCATTCCATATGACAGGATGCCTTGCTCAACCTTGATGTGTGGTGGTGCAGGTGGGGGCGCGGGTTAGTCATGACTCAACTGAATGTGCCAGGCTTTGTTAACTCCCCATGGGAGGCCTTACCCTTTCTGAGGAGTGAATGGGGGTAGGTTGAAGGGAGGGGGAGGAGGGGAGGGAGGAAGAACTGTGTTTGGTATGTAGAATGAATAAATGAAATAAAATATTAAAAAATCAGGCTGTAGACAAACCTGTAGGGCATTTTCTTAATTTGTGATTGATGTGGGAGAGGCCAGCCCATTGTTGATGGTGTCATCCCTGGGCAGGGGTTCCCGGGTTCTATTAAAAAAAAAGCAGGCTAAACAAGCCATGGAGAGCAAGCAGCAGCCTTCCTGGCCTCTGTATCACCTCCTACCTCTAGGTCCCTGCCCTGTTTGAATTCCTATACTGACTTCCTTCAATGATAGACTACAATGTGGAAGTGTAAGCCAAATAAACCCCTTTCTCCCAACTTGCCTTTTGGTCATGGTGCTTCATTGTAGCAATAGAAACCCTAACTAAGATGGAAGTTGGTTCTAGGGTAGTGAGGTATTGCTGTGATAGAACTGACCATGTTGTTTTGAATAAGACTGTGAAAGGACTTTGGAACTTTGGGTTTGAAAACTAAGTGGGCTGTTCTGTAGGATCTTGGAAGGTAAGAATGTTGATAGCATCAGTCTCATTATTGGGGAAGGTCATTTAAGATTAAGCCTCTCCACTATTGCTTAGATTATTAGTTGGGGTCATCCTTGTAGATCTCTGCCATCCTAGAGCCTTCATCCAGTAGAAAATTGAAGTAGAAGCTGAGATTCACAGCAAAACACTGAGCTGAACTCCTGGAATCAAGTTGCAGAGAGGGAGGAATGATGAGCAACGGGGTCAAGACCAGGCTGGAGAGACCCACAGAAACAGCTGACCTGAACAAGGGGGAGCTCATGGACACCATACTGATAGCTGAGAAACCAGCATAGGACTGATCCAGACTCTCTGAATGTGGATGTCAGTTTGGAGGTCTGAGCAATCTATGTGGCCTCTGGTAGTGGATCAATTATTTATCCCTAGTACAGGACTGGACTTTGGGAGCCCACTCCACATAGAGGGATACTCTCAGCAAAGACACATGGGGAAGGGTCTAGGTCCTGCTCCAAACGATATGACAGACTATGAAGATTCCCCATGGAAGGCCTCACCCTCCCTGGGGAGCAGAAAGGGGATGGGATAGGGAGTTGGTAGGGGGCAGGGGAGGAGGGGAGGGAGAGAGAACTGGAATTGACATGTAAAACAAGCTTGTTTCTAATTTAAATAAAAAATCCAAATGTGGAAGAAAAGAAGGTTGAGAGCAGAGCAGATGATTAGAGACCTGGCTTATAAAATGTCAAAAAGAAGCAGACTATTGGCTGTTTTGTGTGAAAAATGTGTGGTGTTTCATCAGCTGGAGATGAATAATTGTCTGTGTTTAACAAGGAATCAGAACCAATAAAGAAAAATCCTTTGCTTTGTTGGGACAATGGATGCTGGTCTGCTGGGGCTGAAAAATCAGCTGTGATTAAGATGCCAGCATTGTTCAGATGAAGCCTTCTGGGACGTGTTTTCTGAGAGTCAGCACACAGAAACTGTGTTCCAGAAATGGCCAGAGTTGTGGCTTTGCTTTTGGTCATGGTGTTTCATCATGGCAATAGTAACTATAACTAAGACAATTAGTTAACTTTTCTGTTGATATAAGACATTATGATCACAAGTAACTTACAGAAGGGTTTATTTGGGCTTATCATTCCACTGTGAAAAGAGGGAGGCCTAGCAGCAAGCAAGCATGTCAACAGGAGCAGGAACCTGAGAAATCATGTCCTCAAGCACAAGCATAAAATGAGAGAGAGAGAGAGAGAGAGAGAGAGAGAGAGAGAGAGAGAGATAACAAACTAGAACAGGGCAAGGTTATATAATTGAAAAAGCACACCCAGTGATAAACTTCCTCCAGCAAAGCCATATCTCCTAAAACTCCACAGACAGTGCCACTAACTGGGGATCAAATGTTCAAATACCCAATCCAAACCACCACAGATGGGTTGCATAAACTAAAAAAAAAAAAAAACAGAAAAGAAATTTAAGAGCTAAATTATACAAAAATCAAACTGATTTAACATATTTAACAGATAGATGCAGAATATTACATCCAATAAATGTGGTATATAGATTTCTCTCAATAACATACACAGAAGATTTGGAACAATTTCTTGTATCTTATCATTGTGAAATTAAACAATGATAGCAAGATAAATTATAGGAAATATGCAAATATGTAGGGAATAAACAACACAGAGTTGAATGGCAGTTTAATATCATTGAAGAAATGAAAGTTCAAAGATTCCAATACTCCAATGAAAATTGAAGCACAACTTACCAGAAACTTTAGGAATTGGCTTGGGTATTTCTGAGAGAAGTTTATGTTTGGGAGTGCATATGTTAAAAAAGCTTAGAGGATGGATATAATTAGTCAAACTGTGTTTCAACTATGGTCATTGGGAAGATGCATGAGTGATGACAGTGGGAAAAACAAAGCTTGTTTAGTTCAAAATATTTGCCCTAAGAAATTGCAGTAATTAATTTTGAAATATTATTTTGTAAAATGGTGTTAGAAATGGACTGAATGAAAATTAGATGGCTGACAAAAAAAAAGCTTAGAGGAAGCTCAAGAAAATGGGCTTCAAGTTGCACCCCCAAGATCTTAGAAAATCAGGAGGAAACCAAACACAAAATCAGCAGGTAATACAAAATTATAAAATTCAGGTTAGAAACTAATGGAAAGTATTAATAGATTTCTTTAGAGAAAGAGTTCTGGTAGGATGAATGAATGTAAATATTAAAAAGGGACTTACTAGATTGGCTTACAGGCTGTGATCCAGCTAGTTCAACAATTGCTGTCTCCCAATGGAAAGACCAAGAATGGAAATGCCAATAATCTGGTAGGTGTTCAGTTCAGGAGATGGAATGTCTCAACTGGTTGTCAGACTGCATTAGACTCCCAAAGAAGTAGGTTCCAATACCAGCAAGGAAATTCCTCAATAGTAGGATAGATGAACTTGTCATCAAGAGTGAGGGCAAGCAGGCAAAAAGCAAGCCTTTCTTCTTCCATGTCCTTTTTTTGTACCATATTTTCTTTATCCATTCATTTGCCAGTAGATATCTTGCTAGTTACATTTCCTGTATATTGTGAGTAGTGCATTAAAAACATTAAGTATCTATATGATAAGTTAACTTAGAGTCCTTGGGTCCTACCAAAGAGAGGTATGTCTGAATAATGTATGGTAGTTTTATCCTTAATATTTTTTCTTTTTAGAACCATTTATATTGATTACCATGGTATCAACAGATTTTCATTACCAAGAACAATTAATAGGATTCTACTTTTCTATAGGGAAACTTTGCATTGCTGCTCCAATCTCATTAATTGCAACAATTATGTTTAAATTATTTACCTCCTCTTGAATGATTTTTTAAAAAGATTTTATTTATTTATTATGTATACAGTCTTCTGTCTGCATGCCAGCAGAGGACACCAGATTTCATTCAAGGTGGTTGTGAGCCTCCATGTGGTTGCTGGGAATTGAACTCAGGACCTCTGGAAGAACAGTCAGTGCTCTTAGCTGATAAGCCATCTCTCCAGCCCTCTCTTGAATGATTTTTAATAAGTTATATGTGCTTAGGTATTTAGGTATTTATCATTTCTTTTAGATCATTCAGTTTTGAAGAATAAAAATTTCAAATCATTCTCTATTATTTCCTTAATTAAATTGGAATCATTGGTAATTTCCCCTTATTTGTCTCTAATTTTATTAATTTGAGAATTTTATTTCATTTTCATAGGTAATTTTCAACCTTATTTACATACTGATAAATGAACCTTGTTTGCTTATTTTTCTTTTTTATTTTATTAACTTATTCTCATATATTACATCCTGCTCACAGTTATCCCTCCTTCCTCTCTTCCCAGCCCCCTCCTCATATGCTCCTCCTCACTTTCCCTTCACAAAAGGGCAGGGATATTAACCAAACATGGCATATCAAGTTGCAGTAAGACTAGGCACCTACGCCCATATTAAGGCTGGACAAGACAACCAGTAGAAGGTCATGGGTCCCCCCAAACAAGCAGAAGAGTCAGAGACAGCCCCTGTTCCCATTGTTAGGAGTCCCACAAGAACACCAAGCTACACAACCTTAACATATATGCAGCAGACCTAGGTCAGACCCATGCAGGCTCCATGATTGTTGGTTCAGTCTCAGTGAACCCCTGAATCCAGGTTTGTCGGTTCTGTGGGTTTTCTTTGGTTTTGTTGGCCCCTTTGACTCCTACAGACTTTTCTCCCTTTATTCCATAGAGTTCACTGAGTTCCACCTAATGTTTGGCTGTGGGTA
Source organism: Cricetulus griseus (assembly GCF_003668045.3). Classification (NCBI taxonomy): domain Eukaryota; kingdom Metazoa; phylum Chordata; class Mammalia; order Rodentia; family Cricetidae; genus Cricetulus; species Cricetulus griseus. Next base: position 74,347,650 of record NC_048604.1, on the reverse strand, counting down.
TCTGCTCCTGCTCCTATCATTTGCTGGATGGAGCTTCTCTGATGGTGATTATGCCAGGCTCCTGTCTATGAGTATAGCAGAATATCATTAGGAATCATTTCATTTACCTTTTTTGCCAGGCCTGTTTTTGGTTCTATCCTAAGTCTTTGGTTTCTGGTCCTCAAAGCAGTGTCAGTGGTAGAGTTCCTCCTGTGGCATGGGTCTCAAGATGGACCAGTTGTTGGTTGGCCAGCCCCACAATTTCTATGCCACCTTTACCCTAGTATATCTTGCTGACAGGACGGACCAATTGTATTTCAAAGGGTTTGTGGCTGGTTTGGTGTCAATTCCCTCCACTGGAAGTCTTGCCTGGTTAAAGGAGATGGCCACTTCAGGCTCTGTATACCTGTATACTGGGAGTCTTAGCTAGGGTCACCCTAATGGATTCCTGGGAGTTTCCACTGCACTAAGATTTCTACCTTTCCCCTGACTTATCTCTCAACTCCAGTTGTCTTTCCAAGTACTCTCCCTCTCCATCTTCACCCCACATGATCTCTCCTGTTCTGATTTCCACCTACCCTCAGTTCACCTGTGATATCTATTCCATTTCCCCTTACCAGGAATATTCATTAATCTCCCCCTCCTTGTTATTTAACCCCTCTGGGTCTGTGTATTATAACATGATTATCCTTTACAATTAGTATCCACTTATAAGTGAGTACATACCAGGTTATTCTTTCTGGGTCTAGGTTACCTCACTCAAGATGTCTTTTCTAGTCTCATCAATTTGTTTGCAAGTTTCATGATGTCATTTTTAAACAACTAAGTAATACTCCATTGTGCCACATTTTCTTAATCCATTTTCTGGTTGAGGGACATCTAGGTTGTTTCCAGGTTCGGACTAGTATGAATGAAGCTGCTATGAACATAGTTGAGCAAGTACCTCTTTTGGGTATAAGCCCAACAGTGCGATAGCTAGCTCTTGAGGTAGATTGATTCCCGATTTTCCAAGAACTGCTATATTGATTTCCAAAGAGACGGCACAACGCTGCTGTTTTGCCTTACAGCTTTCAGTTTCATGAGGTCCCATTTGTTAATTGTTGATCTTAGTGCCTACACTGTTTGTGCTCAGTTCAAGAAATTGTTTCTTGTGTCAGTGCACTCAAGGCTATTCCCCACTTTATCTTCTATCAGCTTCAGTTTATATGGTTTTATGTTGATTTCTTTGATACACTTGGATTTAAGTTTTGTGAAGGGTGATAGTTAAGAATCTATTTGTGCCCCTTTTGGGGATCTCTTGGCCAGGGGACTGCAGGCAGGTGGATTCACCCCCTGCAAATCAAGCAACCCAGAGTCTGCTGACATCCCTGTGCTAATCTTGCCTCCACTCAGGGAAGAGGGAGTGTATCAGACCTGCCTGCAACTATGGTGACACCCATCTAAGTATTGGGTCTGCTTACATCCAACAGAAGAGAACCTTAGACCCATATCCACCAGGAGAGGAAGAGGTCCCACCAGCACCCATTGGAAGAAGGAATGGGAAGACAGCAATATAAGAACACATTCAACAACAGAAAAACCAACATGACTCCACAAGAGTCTAGGGGCTCTACACCAGCAAGACCTGAACATCCCAACACAGATGAAGCAGAAAAGAATGGCCTTAAAGACAAATTCATGAAGATGATAGCAACCATAAAAGAGGAAATGAGAAAATCCTTTAAAGAAATGGGAGAAAAAAAACAAAACCAAATCAAAGACAAAACAAAATTTGCAAGAAACATTTGAAAGCTGAAAAATAAATAAAAAAGAAACACAGTCTGAGGGAATGTTGTAATTAGAAAAGCTGGGTAAATGATCAGGAACTACAGATGCAAGCATAACCAACAGAATATGAGAGATGGAAGAGAGAATCTCAGCCAGGCGGTGGTGGCGCACGCCTTTAATCCCAGCACTCGGGAGGCAGAGGCAGGCAGAACTCTGTGAGTTCGAGACCAGCCTGGTCTACAAGAGTTAGTTCCAGGACAGCCTCCAAAGCCACAGAGAAACCCTGTCTCGAAAAACCAGAGAGAGAGAGAGAGAGAGAGAGAGAGAGAGAGAGAGAGAGAGAGAGAGATCTCAGGCATTGAAGATACACCCAGAGGAATAGATTCATTCACCAAAGAAAATATCAAGGCCAACAAATCCCTAACACAAAATATCCAGGAAATATGGGACATTGTGAAAAGACCAAGCCTAAGAATAATGGGTATAGAAGAAAGTACCTGACCTAGTGAGAGCACAGAGACCCTAGTCATAAAGCTGAGGAACCAACATTGGACCAAAAAAGCACTCTGAATGTGGGTACCAGCTAGGAGGCCTGGGAAGTCTATGAGACCTCTAACAGTGGAGCCAGTATTTTATCCCTAGTACAGAAATGGACTTTGGGAGCCCATTCCCTATGGAGGGATAGTATTGCAGCCCAGATACATAAAATGATGTGATAGACTTTAATGATCCCACATGGAAGGCCTCACTATCTTTGGGGAGTGGGAGGGGGCGGGTTGGGGGGCTCGGTGGGAAGTATGGGAGGATGAGGGAATGGGAGGATTGATATGTAAAATAATACTGTTTCTAAAATAATAATTAAAAAGTTTTACTTTAAAAAAAGAAACTCAGCTCAAAAGTACAGTAAACATACTCAACAAAATCATAGAAGAAAACTTTCCCATCCTAAAGAAAGACATGCCAATGAAAGTACAAGAAGCTTACAGAACACCAAATAGAGTGGACCACAAAAAAATTTCCCTCACCGCATAATAATCCAAACACCAAACATATAGAATAAAGAAAGAATATTAAGAACTGCAAAGAAAAAAGGCCAAGTAACATATAAAGGCAAACCTATCAAATTACACCTGACTTCTCCATGAAAACTCTGAAAGACAGAAAATCCTGGCTTAAAAGTTACAATTCAAAAACAATAGAAATTGCAGAAGCCCTACAAACTCATGGAAATTGAGCAACACACAATTGCCCCATCCCTTGGTCAAGGAAGCAATAAAGAAAGAAATTAAAGACTTCCTAGAATTCAATGAAAATGAAGACACAACATACCCAACCTTATGGGACACTTTGAAAACAGTACTAGGAGGAAAGTTCATAGCACCAACTGCCCACATGAAGAAAATGGAATATAGTCACACCAGTCACACCAGAGAATTAACAGCACAACTGAAAGATCTATAACAAAAAGAAGCAAACTCAACCAGGGGGAGTAGATGCCAGGAAATAATCAAATTGAGGACTGAAGTCAATAAAGTAGAAACAAAGAAAACAATACAAAGAATCAGTGTAACAAAGAGTTGGTTCTTTGAGAAAACCAACGAGATAGACAAAGCTTTATCCATACTAGCCAAACAGCAAAGAGAGAACATGCAAATTAACAAAATCAGAAATGAAAAGGGGAACATAACAATGGACACTGAGGAAATCCAGGGAATCTTCAGGTTAGACTTTGAAACCTGTATTCCACAAAAGTCAAAAATCTAAAGGAAATGAACAATTTTCTGAATAGATATCACTTACCAAAACTAAATCAAGAACAGATAAGGATTTAAACAGACCTATACTCCCTAATGAAATAGAAGCAGTCATCAAAAGTCTCCCAACCAAAAATAGCCCAGGGCCAGATGGTTTCATTGCAGAATTCCACTAGAAATTCAAGAACAGCTAATACCAATCCATCTCAAAGTGTTCCACACAATAGAAGCAGAAGAGTCATTGCCAAACTCTTTTCACAAGGCTACAATTACCTTGGTACCCAAGCCACACAAAGACACAACTAAGAAAGAGAAATGCAGACCAATATCCCTCATGAACATTGATGCAAAAATACTGGCAAATCAAATCCAAGAACACATCAGAGAAATCATCCACAATGATCAGTTGGATTCATCCCAGGGATGCAGGGATGGTTCAGCATACAAAAATCCATCAATGTAATTCACCATATAAACAAATGAGAAAGAAGAACCACAAGATCATCTCACTAGATGCTGAAAAAGCCTTCGACAAAATCCAAAACTCCTTCAAGATAAAGGTCTTGGAGAAATCAGGGATAATGTGAACATACCTCAACATAATAAAAGCAATATACAACAAGCCGAAAACCAACATCAAATTAAATGGAGAGAAACTCAGTGCAATTCCTCTAAAATCAGGGACAAGATAAAGCTGTCCACTCTCTCCATACCTCTTCAATATTGTCCTTGAAAGAACAATTTTCAACTTTATATAGAGAAAAGACCCAGGATAGCCAAAACAACCCTGTACAATAAAGGGACTTCTGGAGGCATCACTATCCCTGACTTCAAGCTCTATTATAGAGCTATAGTCCTGAAAACAGCTTGGTATTGGCACAAAAATAGACAGGTAGACCAAAGGAATAGAGTTGAAAACCTTGATATTAATCCACACACCTACGAACACCTGATTTTTGACAAACAATCCAAATTTATACTATGGACCAAAGAGAACATCTTCAACAAATGGTGCTGGCATAACTGGATGCAGACATGTAGAAGAATACAGATAGACCCAAGCCTATCGCCATGCACAAAACTTAAGTCAAAATGGATCAAAGAAACCATTCTGAGCGAGGTAACACAATCACAAAAAGACAAACATGATATGTACTCACTCATATGTGGATTTTAGACATAGAGTAAGGGATTACCATCCTACAATCCACACTACCAGCGAAACTAGTAAACAAGGAAGACCCTAAAAGAGACAAACTTTGTCCCCTGGAGAAGGGGAAAGGGTCACCATCCCCTGAGCAAATTGAGAACATGGGAAGAGGGGGGAGGAAGCTACAAGAGTGAGAAGGGAAGAAAAGGAAGGATGCAGAAGTCATGAGGAAGCAGAAAGGTTGAGTCAGGTGTAGATTAGAAGAAAGGACATATGATAGGTAGGATTTTAGTTGGGGAGTGGTAGAGGAGGAAGGGAGGGAGAAGGGAACTGGGATCGTCATGTAATTCAATTGTTTGTAATTCAAATATATAAAAACTAAAAAACTAAAAAAAAAGAAAAATATAAAAGAAAGGATCAAAGACCTCAACATAAACCCAGCCACACTGAACCTATTAGAAGATAAAGTGGGAAATACTCTTGAATTAATTAGTACAGGAGACCGTTTCCTGAACATTTCACCAGTAGCACAGACACTGAGATCAACAATTGATAAATGGGACCTCCTGAAACTGAGAAGCATTTGTAAGGCAAAGGACACAGTCAGCAAGACAAAACGGCAGCCCACAGACTGGGAAAAGATATTCACCAACCCCACATCTGACAGAGGGCTGATCTCCAAAATATACAAAGAATTCAAGAAGCTATTCTCCAAAACACCAAACAATCCAATTAAAAAATGGGGTACACAACTAAATAGACAATTCTCAATAGAGGAATCTAAAATGGCTGAAAGACACATAAGAAAGTGTTCAACATCCTTAGCCATCAGAGAAATGCAAATCAAAACAACTCTGAGATCCCATCTTACTTCTGTCAGAATGGCTAAAATCAAAAACACCAATGACAGTTTATGCTGGAGAGAATGTGGAGAAAGAGGAACACTCCTCCACTACTGGTGGGAGTGCCAACTTGTACAGTCACTTTGGAAATCAGTATGACGACTCATGAAAATGGGAATGAGTCTACCACAAGACCCAGCAATTCCACTCTTAGGCATATACCCAAAAGAAGTACATTCACACAACAAGGACATCTGTTCAACGATGTTCATAGTAGCACTATTTGTAATAGCCAGAAACTGGAAGCAGCCTAGATGCCCCTCAACTGAAGAATGGATAGAGAAAACATGGTACATTCACACAATGGAGTATTACTCAGCGGAAAAAAAAAAAAACAATGGAATCTTGAAATTTGCAGGAAAATCGCTGGAACTAGAAGAAACCATTCTGAGCGAGGTAACCCAACACAAAAAGACAAACATGATATGTACTCACACATATGTGGATTTTAGACATAGAGTAAAGAATTACCAGCCTACAGTCCACACTGCCAGAGAAGCTATTAAACAAGGAGGACCCTAAGAGAGACATAAATGGTCCCCTGAAGAAGGGGAAAGCGTCAAGATCCCCTGAGCAAATTGAGATCATTGGAAGAGGGTGGAGGGAGCTACGAGAATGAGAAAGGAAGAAGAGGAGGGATGCAACTAAGATAATATGCAAATCAATAAGTTTATACAGCACAAATAGAGACTTAAGGACATAAATAACCTGATCATTTCAATAAATACAGTAATGGTCTTTGTAAAACAATGTACTTTTAAGGACAGACCCCATGTCCAGCAATAATTAGCCAACACAATTAAATCAATGGCATTTTTGAAGGTGCCTTGTTTCATAATGCTTTGTCTAAAGATTCTTCCCTGTCAGTTTTCTCTTACAGGTCTTTTGCATATATATTGCAGTTTCTGATGTATTTTATGGGATTTCTGTGTGTATATCTTTGCATCTATATTTGTTACTGGTGATTTTTCTTTGGCTCCTTTTTCCTAATATTTTATTTTGTACTATTTTGGGTTTTTTCTTTTTATTTTATCTTATGTTATTTTACTATTTTAGCTGTCTTTTGTATTATAATGAGTGAAAGAAAGAAAGGATGTGGATTTGGGTGGGTGGGGAGGATCTGGCCGAAATTGTGTGAGAGGATATCATAATCAGAATATATCGTATGAAAAAAATCTATTTTCCACAAATAAAAGAAAAAGTTTAACATTGCTTCATGATTAAAGCCCTGTAGAAACTAGGGCTAGAACCTGAGCTTGAACATGCTAAAGACTATGTATAATAAACCTATAACCAACTTTGGTGGTCTGTATGAAAATGGCCTCCAAATGCTCATATATTTGCATGCTTAGTCCAAGTTGGTGAACCATTTTGGGGAGGCCATTTGGGGTGGCCTTTTTGGAGGAAGTGTGTCACTGAGAGTAGGCTATGAGTTTTAAAAGCCCATACCAGGCCCAGGCCCAGGTCCAGAGTCAGCCCCCCTGTGCCTGCTGCCTGTAAATCAGAATTTAAGGCTCTTGCATTCCAGCAGCATGCCTGTCTGCTTTCAACCAGGATGATGATGGACTAACCCTCTGAAATGCCAGGCAAACCCCTGATAAAATGCTTTCTTCTATAAACGTTGCCATGGTCATGGTGTCTCTTCACCACAAAAGGATGGTGACTAAGACACCAACATTATGCCAAACGGAGAAATATGAGGGTGTTATTGATGAAATCAAAACTAAGACAAGGATGCCTACTCACCAGTATTATTTAATATAATACCTGCTAGTCTTAGGGTTTCGACTGATGCAATGAATCACCACAACCAAAAATCAAGTTGGGGAGGAAAGGGTTTATTTGGTTTATATTTCCACATTGCTGTTCATCACTGAGAGAAGCCAGGACAGGAACTCAAACAGGTTAGGATCCTGGAGGCAGTAGCTGATACAGAGGTCATGGAGGAGTTCTTATTGGCTTGCCCAATCTTCTTTCTTATAGAACACAGGACTGCCAGCCCAGGCATAGTACCATATGCAATGGGTTGGGCCTGGCCCTTTGATCACTAATAGAGAAAAATGCCTTATAGCTGGGTCTCATGGAGGCATTTCCTCAACTTAGGCTCCTTCCTCTCTCATGACTCTAGCTTGTGTCAAGTTGACACACAAAACCAGCCAGTGCACTTAAAGTCTTATCTAGATCACTAAGAGAATGAAACAAGCACACGATACAAAGAAAAAGAAAAGAGTCATGTTATTTTTATTTGCAAAAGTTATGTCCTGGCCTTATACTTAAAAGAGCATATATACTCTAGTACAGAATTCTGTGGTCTGCTAAGCAATTTCAACAAAGTTGCAATATACAAAAATCAACATGCAAATTGAATGAGTACCCTTCTGTATACAGAAAGTAAACTTGGTACAGAAGAAACCAAGAAAAACTATACTTGTCACAATAGCTTCTAAAATTAAAATGACTGTGAATAAACCTAACTGAGGAAATGAAAAACAACTCAGTAACAAAAAAATTAAGAACCTGTTATTGTTAGGCTTCATTGTTAACCAGATTAGATTTATAATCACTATAGAAACACATCTTTGGTGTGTCTGTAAAGGCATATCCAGTGAGTTTCAACTGAAGAGGGGAAAGACACATGGAAAGTAGATGCCAGAATTTCCATGTACTGGTGTCCCAAGCTAAATAATAGGAGGCAGTGGTCTGAGTATCAGTATTCATAAGGCTTCATACTGATTCCCAATGCAATGTGACCAGATCCTTCAAACACCTACCAACATCATTTCCATATTCATCAAGGAAATCAAAATTGAAACTGCACTGTGATTACATCCCACCTCATTTAGAATAGTATTACAAGAAAACAAAGTTCTTTTAAGGTAAATGATATCAAGGATGTGTACAAAGAGGAATGTATATACAATGCTGGTGGGAATGTGAACTTGTAGAGCTACTATGGAAATTAGTATAGATATGCCTCAAAAACACTAAGGATTCTTGGAAAATCATTTTATAAATTTGTTATTTTATGAACTTCTGTACCTGTGTATATGCATTTTATGAACTTCCATGTATGAACTTACATGTATTCAAATATATAACATATATAAAGGAATTTAAATAGAGTTGCCCTAAACAGGGAATAATGTACCTCCCCAAAGTCATAGATCACAAAATAAAAAGTCCAGTGGTAGGGATGACATATCTCACCTCAAGTTGTTGGCAAAATTGAAGAAACAAAACAATGAAGGATAGTGCTGTTGCTCCTGGAAATCCACTGGAACTTGATGGTAAAAACATGTTACTGAAGAAACAGAAAAATTTGCCCATATGACTTTGGAAAACAAAGCTAGTACTGACATCAAAGCTTCCTACAGACTGGCTAGCTTTCACAGTACTAGAAGTTACTATGTAGACTGCTAGGAAAAGGAAATAATTGACAGTCTTACTCAGCTGTGAGCCCTATGAGCTAAAGTAATTGCTGTACTGACACTATATGACCATGAATGTAATAGTGTCTTAAATGTTATGAGGTAACCACTCTATTTATATTAAATTTTACAGTATACTCCACAGGAGGAAAATAGTGACCAGTGTTGTCAGTCTGATGCAGAACCATGACTAGGGATCTCATAGATCATAGGGATGAACCTTCTGCTATAATTTTGCCAAATGGGCATAGTATCAAACAGCTTTCTAAATACGTATCTCTAAACACATAGATTAGTGTAACTCTTGACTCATCAGAGAAGTCTCTTTGTGCAATGGATGACAGTTCATATAGACACTCAACTGATTAAAATGTAGAGATCAAGTGTCTATGGAATGCTCTGCCAAAAACAGAACAACTGTTCCACACAACCACCATCCCCAAGGCTCAGGGAATATTTTGGAAGTGAGTTCAGAAAGGTTATAAGAGCCAGAAGCTTGTGAAGGCTAAGGCAAAACAATGTTTTCTGGGCATAACAGAACCTTTGCATTCATGAACTGATTAGCAGCTGTGATCATCTGCACAAGACATACACAAGATTCTGGTGTATATGGTGAGAAATGCACACAAGTTCCCACTCATTGCTGAGAAACTATTGACAGTTGAGTGCTGCTACAGGAAAAGGAATCAGTTTTCTTTAGGAATGTGGTACCTGATAGGTTGACCATGCTCCAGGGGATGGATCCCTACTCATCTATATATGGACAGCATCAGTGAATTATAAGCTAATGATAATAATGAAAATTCAAATCAAATTACAATGAGGTAGCACCTCACACTTACTAGAATAGCCTTTTTATTGAAAATATTTCTTCCTGCAACATATTCTATGTTTTCCCTTCCCCAACCTCTTACAGATCTTCCCCACCTTTCTGCGCACCCACATACACATCCTCTCTTGATCTCTTTCATTAGAAATAGCAATACGGGATCTAAAATAAAAAGAAATAAAATAATAATAAGATAAAATAAAAACAAACCTGAATACAACAAAACAAACAAATGAACAGGAAAAAAGAGCCAAAGAAAAAGCATAAGAAGTACATATAAATGCATAAATACATACATTTATACACAGAGGGATACTATAAAGACAAAACAGCCAGAAACTGTAATATATAAGCAAAGTACCAGTAGAGAAAAAAAAGGAAGGGAAGTAGGGATGGAGGGAGGGAAGGAGGGAGGGAAGGAGGAAGAAAGGCCCAAACAAAGCAATAAGAGACAATAAACAAAAACAAAAGCCAAAAAAAAAAAAGACTGAAGCAACAACAAAAACACTCCAAAAATAGCCAAAAACAAAACAAAACAAAACAAAAACCAAACCAAAACAGACTGAAGCAACAACAAAAATACTTCAAAAATATCATTGGCTTTGTTTTATGTTTGGCATCTACTGCTGGGAATGGCTCTTGCCCTTATGTGTGTTTTGTATGCCCAGGCAGAGTCTGTTGGAGAAAACCAGTTTTTCCTTTGTTAGTAGTTATCAATTGGAAGTAGCTTCCAGGTTAGGGATGGGGGCTTGTGTCTACTTAACCCTTTTGGTGCTAGGCCCCTATCTGGTTTATAACTATGCAGGCCCTGTGCGTGCTGCCACCGTCTCTGTGAATTCATATTGCATCATTTCTGTTGTGCCTAGAAGGCTTTGTTTCCTTGGTGTCTTCCATCCCAACTGGCTCTTACAATCTTTCCACCACCTCTTCTGCAGAGTTCCTTAAGCTCTGAGGGCAGGGATTAAATGAAGATCTCCCATTTAGGACTGAGTGTTGAAAGGTATCACATTCTCTAGCTGGCATCTCTGTATTTGTTGCTATCTACTACAGGAAGAAACATCTCTGGTGATGGCTAAGCAAGACACTGATCTATGAATATAGTAAAATGTCATTAGGAATCATTTTATTGCTATGTTCCTTAGCAGAATAGTAGTATTTAGTATCTCCATAAGTTAATGGTCTGTTTAGTCTCAGTTTCTTGGCAACCCTAGCAATATCAGTCATGGGTTCCATTTCATAGAGTGGGCCTTAAATCCAATCGGATAGTTCTTGGTTACTCCCACAACTTTGTGCCACTATTGCACCAGCGTGTGTTGCAGGCAGGTTACCATTGTCGATGAAAGGGTTTTGTGGCTGGGTTGGTGTTTACCTTTTTCCTGTAGCAGTATGCAGAACACCTTATAGTACTTTTAAAAAAAACATAGAAAATAGAAAGCATTGGCAAGGATGTAGAGAAGAATGCACCTTTGAACTTCTGTAAATTGTTGGAAGGAATGTACAATGGTGCAGCTGCTGTGGATAACAGTTTGGTTGTCCATCAAAAAGTTAAAAGAATTAGCCATTAATCAAAAATCTCACATATATGCATCCAAAAATTGTAAGCATGAAATCAAACAGACAATTGCATTATAATATTCATAATATTATTATTCACAATGGCCAAAAAATGAAAACAAAATAAAACAAGCCAAGTATCTACCAGTACATGAATGGATAAACAGAATTTGTACTTAAAAATTAGAATATTATTCAGCTATAAAGTAATGAAGCTCTGGCATACACCGTAATATAGACAGACTTGAAAAGCACAGCTAAATGTAAAATGACATTATCATATTATTTGTAATATCTATCATATCTATCATGCATTTATAAAGATGGGAAGTAGATTAGAGGTTATCAAGGACTGGAGTGTGGGAAATGGGAAGCTATTGTTTAATATGCGCAAAATTTTGTATTAGAATGATGAAACTTTTAGAAAATGTAATAGTAATATTTGCGCAATACTCTGAATGTAATGCATTGAAAAACCATTTTTCAATTTCTTGGTATTAACCCAGGGCCTGACTTGTGCTAAGCAAAGTAATCTGCCACTAAGTTACAACCTATAATAAATATGTCTGAGTTCTCCAAAAAATGACCATACAGTCTAAAGTATTTCAACAAGTTAAAAAGATTTTCTTCTCAAGAAGGTGCATAGCCATGTCAAATTAAGTAAGCAAGCATGCCCAGTGGAGCTCCCAGTGGGTTTGTATTCCTAATGTAAAGAGGCCCTGTACTGTACTCAGAGGGGTCAGAATTCAGCCACACATTCTTATGCAATTGCCTAGTTTAAAGTCATGAAGTTGATAAGCAGAATGTACTGACAGCACAACCTTAAGGACGTATTTTTATTCGTCCTTGGATGAATTTGAATTTTTGACAAGGGCTTCTTAAATTTTTAATGGAGTTTTATTTAATCCCTTGAGAAAAAGATAAAACAAAAAACCAATGGTTACTTTACATCTTGCCCATTTTTCTCCTTTTCCATTAAGCTTTTAAATTTTCTTCAAATTCAATTAACACTGCCTGATTTTCCTATTATTTGCTATTCATCAGTAAGATATTGTGATAAGATAATTTTGGCAGCTATTGTTGTGATGAATCATTGGATTAACTCTGATTTGCATGGACTTACATAACATCAAATTCTAATAGTGACTCATGGGAATGTAACAGGAAGGAGGTCATTACCTCTTGTTTTCCAAACTATAATTTCATAAGATTAGAAAAACGGTCATTTATTCCCCCAAAATTTTACCATAAAACCAGTAGAAATGATTAACATTTTGAGCAATGTGTCAGGATGCAGCACCAACAAAAATCAAATGGCCTTTCTATGAACAAATAACAAACATACAGAAAACAATTTCATAAACACAGCCTCACTCATAATAGCTAGACAAGGAGGTAAAAGAGCTCTACAACAAAAGCTTTAAATCTCCGAAAAGCTAAAAAATACTAGTAAATGGAAAGACATATTATTCCCTTGGATTGGTAGGATTAATATTGTAAAAATGAGTATCGACCAAAAGCCATGCACACATTCAATGCAATCCCAATCAAAATTCTCATCTCATTTTTCACAGAAATAGAAACAACTGTGCTCAAATTCATGTAGAATCACAAAAGTCACTGGGTAACCAAAACAGTCCTGAGCAAAAACAGCAATGGTAGAAAGATTACCATTCCAGATGTCAAGATACTGTATAGAGCCATAGTAATTGAAGGGACTCTTGCTAGCCTGAGCATGACAAACATGGCTCTGGCAGGCTTTGCCCTTTTCCATTGGTAAAAAACCATTAGATTACATTCCTAAAGCTAGACACCAAGGTCCATTCTCTTATGTGGCTGCTTCCTCCTCCTGAGGCTGACTGCTAAGGTCCAGCTATCAATGTATTGAAGTTCAACAATTAAAATCCTCCCTTTATGTTGAAGATTTGTTCTAAGATGTGTATGACAGTGGACAAGATGTTCCCATTCTGAACAGTACCTGTTATGGCCTTCAAAGTGATTTTGTAAATAAAAAATTGTAAGCTGTTAAGGAGAGAAAATTTGCATTAAAAACTGACTTGAACTGATTCAAAAAAAAAAATCCTCCCTTTAGCTCACCTAATCAACATGCCCAATTAAAATTAAATGCCTTATCCTAATACGGGGTTTCTCGATTTACCTTTATAAATTGCAATTTGCCTATGAGCCATGTCTGTCTCCTCTCTGTCCAGAGGCAGTCCAGAACACCCCCAGAACAAATATATCTTCCCCTTCTCCCTTGTTCCTTCCCCCCTTCTCCCTCGTCCTCTGTCTCCTGTCTTTGTCTCTTACTCCCTATACTTTGTTACTCTGGGGCAAATCTTGTGCTGAGAACTTGGTCTTTTGGGTCTTTGAGCCAAAACTGGTTCCTTTGGTAATTAAAAAAAAATGGTACCGGTACAAAAACAGACATATAGACAGATGCAACAAAATCCAAGACTCAAACATGAGTATGCTTAACAAAGGCTATCTAATATTTGGCAAAGATACCAAAAACTTTCTCTGAAGATAAGACAACATTTTCAACAAATGACAGTGAATAAAATGGACGTCTACATATAGAAGAATGAAATTAGATGCATATGTATCACCTTGCACATAAACTAACTGCAAATGGATCAAGGACGTAAATGTGAAACCTAAGACACCAAAACTGCCAGAAGAAATAAGCAGTACTTTATAGGATATAAGTATAGGAAAGAACTTTATGAATAGGATCCCATTTGCCCTGGAATTGAGGTCAATAATTGACAAATGGGACCTTGTAACATGATAAATAAATGACCCAGAGAGAGATATTGGGATTCAGGTTTCAAGCTCAAGATCAGAAAAGCAAAACAGCTGGGCACTAGCTCTCACTATACCTCACGCTGAAATGGCTGATCCACGAGCTCTCCCAAACTTCAGACTGAAGCCTTTCCTTGGTGTGGCTGGAGAATCCTGAGACTTCAGTGTCTTCCTCTCCTCAATGTGGCTGGAGAAAGAGTGACAGTGACTACTGAAGACCCTGCTCCTATATTTTATACCCCTCTACTGCTGCTATTAAAGGTGTGTGATTTCAGGTACTGAGATCATCTTTGTGTGCGTGGTTTCTCTTTAGGGCTGGATCAATCTTGTGTAGATCTCAGTGGCCTTGGACTCACAGAGATCTGTCTACCTGTTAATCCTGAGTCCTAGGATTAAAGATGTGTACCACCACCTCTTAGCTTCTGGCTGCTGGGATTAAAGGTGTGTGCCTGGCTTCTATAACTTGTGGCTGACTTTGCTTTCTGAATCCTCAGGCAAGCTTTACTAAATCATAAATAATATATCACCACAAGACCTCATGAAACTAAAAAGCTTCTGCACACTAAAGAAACAATCATCCAAGTAAAGAAGAAACCAGCAGAATGGAAGAGAATCTCTCCTAGCTATACATTTGACAGAGGATTAATATGCAAGATATATAAAGACCTCAAAATCAGAACGTTAAAAACACCCAATGACCCATTCAAAAAATGGGCTTGATATCTAACCAGACCATCTCCCAGAGAAAAAATATAAAGATGCCTGCCTTGGTTATGTTTCTGTTGCTGTGCTATGACACCATGACCAGGACAATTTATAGAAGAAAGATTTTATTGGACTTACCTTTCTAGTGGGTAAATCTATGATCATCATGGTGGGAGCACCCCAACAGTCAGGCAGGCATGGTGCTGGAGCAGTATCTGAGGGCTTAACATCTGACACACAAACAGAAAGCAAAGATAGAGACAGAGACAGAGATTTATAGAGAGATAGAGATTGGTAAGAGCATGAGCTTTTGAAACCTCAAAGTTTCATCCCCAGTGACATACCTCCTCCAATGAGGACTCACCTCCTAATCCTTCCCAAATAGTTCCACCAACTGGGTAACAAGTATTGCAACACATTGGCCTATGGGAGCTGTTCTCATTCAAACCATCACAATAGCTAAGAAATATCTCAAAAGCTGTTTACTGTTTACTCCCTAGCTATTATGTAAAATGCACATCCAAACAGCTGTGAGGTTTCATCTTATCCCAGTCTGAATGGCGAAGATGAAAATAACAACAAATGCTAGAGAGGATATGGGGAAGGGAAAACTCTTTCAATGCTGGTGGGACTTCAAACTGGTCCAGACAATCTGAAAGTCAGTATCAAGAGCCATTAAAAAGCTAAAATGAATATACTACAATTATACCATTTTATACTGCAATTATACCATTTTAAACATATGTTTAAAGGACTCAACATTCTTGTCCATAGATACACACTCAGCCATGTTCACCAACGCTCTACTTAAAAGCTGGGAAATAAAAACAACCTAAATATCCTTTAGCTGATGATAGGATAATGAAAATGTCATGTCTGTACACTGTAGAATACTATTCAGATGTTAAGAAAAGTGAAATTAGCAGCTAAATGGAGTGAGCTAGAAAAGATTCTATTGGGTGAAATAAATCCAGAACAGAGAAACAAACATCTCATGTTCTCTCTCATCTACAGTCCCTACATTAAGTCTTCTAGTGTGAATACATATCCTGGAGTGACTACAGAAGCCAGGAAAGGAAAAGGAAACCAGGATGCATGGGTGAGAAGCAATCTTGAGGAGAATAGAAGGTTACAAGTGACTTAAGGGGAAAATGGGGGAGGACTTTAATTAGGAAGGAGGTGAACGCTGAACGCAATGTGGAGCCAGATCTGGATTGATAACAGATAGTTTATTAAGAAATAGTACTCACGCAGATCCACTTAGCCAGGCAGCAGGGAGCGAGAGAAAGGCCCTGCCTTCGAACACCTAACTACTTAAACCTCTCCCATGTCACTCTGACTACGCTTTCTCCCTGCAGGGATCAGAGTAAACTAACTGTAAGGATGTCTAGAGTCACTGGAGAGAACTTCTAATTTTTTGGAGAACTTCCATACTACTTACCTAGCATCAACACTAGTTTAAATTCACAGCAGTAGTCGAAAAGGGTACCAATTTATTCACATCCTTATTAACTCTGTTGCCCTATAAATTTGTGTGTGTGTGTGTGTGTGTGTGTGTTTGTGTGTGTGTGTGTGTGTGTGTGTGTGTGTGTGTGTGTGTGTGCATACATTTATGATTTGTATTTCATCTTTGGGAAAAATGCCTGTTCAAGTCTATACTCAGTTTTTAATTGAATTATTTGATTTTTGTTCATTTGTATTAGCTTATTAATCTAATATTACATATATGGTTTTCAAACATATTTTTTCAATAGGTTTCTTTTCATTATTTTGATTATTATTTGATAAAGAAAAACTAATGTTGATGTGAACACATTTGTCAATTTGTTGTCTTTAGCATCATAATCCCCCCAAATCGATTGAATTCAGTATCATATAGAATAGCCTGTAAATTGTCCTTTGAGAATTTAGAGATTTAGAAGTCATCTTTAGGTCTTTAATTCTTTTCAAATTGACAATTTAGTATTATAATAGATGAGGCCAGTTTCATTCTTTTGCATGTGATTATTCATTATTCCAAATACCATGAGTTTAAAAACCTGTCCTTTCCCCATTGAGTAGTCTGAGTACCATTTTCAGTTAGTGATTGGCCGCATGTATAAGAAATTATTGTAAACTTTCTCTTCTATTGGACCAGTTTATTCTTCTCTTCATATTCCAGTAGTGTAGTGGCTTATTTCTGTACATTGGTAATAAGTTTTAAAATCAGGAAATAATTTTTCAACTTAATTTTTTAATCATTTGGGTTTCTGAAGAATTCATATGAATTTTAGAATAAATTTTCCTATTCATGTAAAAATTCCAGTAGAACTTTGATAGCTATGTAATTGAATCTATGGGCCATTTGAGGATTATACATATTTTAGCTGTACTTCACTGTTACAAACCATGATTATATCATGTCATTTTTGATCTTCAATATTTTTGTATGTATTTTCAAGTTTCCATCTCAGATACGTTCAATTTTTTTGTTTAGGACTCTTTTTTCTTTTTAATAGTATGGAATTGTTTAGAATGCTTTCTTATTTCCTAATTTTGATTATTTTTACATCTGAAAATGTTATGGACTTTGAGTTTAGATTTTGCTCTCTGAAATTTTGTTGAAGTAATTTATTCTAACCTCTTCTTGTGAAGAGGTTCTGGGATTCTATATATAAAGTCATGGCAAGTGGAAATACATAATTCCATTTCATTTTGTTTTCAATTTGAATCTAATGTAGTCCTTTTCTTGCCTAATTGTTTTGGATAATGCTTCCAATGTTATTTTTAATATGGAAACTTGTCAATATGCATATTTATTTATCAGCTTAAAAATAAATTGAAAGTAGAAGAGCAGTTTTTTCCCTTGAGAGAATTTATTTTTTATTTTAAATATTTTTATTTTAGAAGCAATCTTATTTACATATCACTCCCCCCATTCCCTCGCCCTCCCACCATCCCATGATCCCCACCGACCCCCAACCAATGTTATTTTTAACATCAGTGACAAAGATTGGTATACTTCCTTGGTCCTGATAATAGAAAGCTTTCAGTCTTTCTACCAGTGGGCTTTTCATATGTACCTTTTCTGTATTGAGGGAATTGTCTTGTATTCTTGTTTAACTGAGTAATAACATCATGAAAAAATATTGACTTTTGTCTGCAATAAATAAAATGACCACTTGTTATTTTTCTCTCTTGTTTAATGAGTTGCATTATATAGACCCATTTGAATTCCAGATTTAAATCACATTTGATAGTGGTATATTCCCCCTTTTAATGTACTATTGAATTTAGTGTGTTAGTGTTTTGTAGACATTGTTGACATTATTATGAACGATGGTAAAATATACAGGCAAGTTATTGTTTTGCTCTTTGCTTTCTACTTTTTATATATACTCCTTGTTTCATTTTTCCTTTTATTTGCCTTTTATGGATTGAGCAGAAAGGAATATCAGCTGTAGAACTCTATATCATTATTTCACATTTTAGAAAGTTTATTTTATAAGACTTGAGTTTTCAATATTTTGACCACAACTTCTTTTTTTATCCCCTTCTTTACCTTACATTAAGGAGTCTGGTACCATATATAAAAGGTTGTTGAAGGCTTCACTGCATATTTTTTATCCTTTTGTTTTCATTTTCCCCTTTTATTGAAAATAGATTCTTTTTACATACAATATATCCTGATTACAGTTTCCCCTCCCTCTACTCTTCCCAGTTCCTCTCCACCCCCTCTCCTCTCCAGACCTTCACTAAAAAAGGACAGGCTTCTAAGAGATAACAACCAAAGATGACAAAACAATATAAAGCAAAAAACATCACATCTGGGCTGGACTAGACAGCCTAACAGAAGAGTCCCAAGAGCAAGCACAAGAATCAGAGACCCACTTCTTCACACACTCAGGAGTCCCATTAAAAAAGAGCTGAAAGTATGATAATATATACAGATGATCTGATGTATACCTGTGTAGGCCCTGTGCATACTGCTTTTGTCTTTGTGAGTTCATATGATCCTTGCTCTGTTGATTCAGATGGCCTCAGTCTCCTGGAGCCCTCCATCTCTTACACTCTTTCTGCCTCCTCTCCCTCAGGGTTCCCTGAGCTCTGATGGGAGGGATTTGATGGAGACATCCCATTTAGATCTGTGTGTTCTAAAGACACTCTGCATAATGTCTGGCTGTGGATCTCTCTATTTGTTCTCATTTGCTACAGGAGGAACCTTCTCTGATAATGTCTGAACAAGGCACTGATCCTATTTGTCTTTCTGGGTCTGGTATTTGGGATTATTTTTCTAGTTCTATTTACCTACAAATTTTATGATGTCATTTTGTTTAACAGCTGAATAGTATTTCATTGTGGAAATGCGTATTTTCTTTATCCCCTTCTGTTGAGGGACATCTAATTTGTTTCCAGTTTCTGGCTATTATGAATAGAACAACAATGAACATGGTTGAGCAAGTATCCTTGAGGTAGGATGGAAATCCTTTAGGTATATGCCCAGGAGTTGTATAACTAGATCTTGAGATAGATTGATTGCCATCTTTCTGAGGAACCACCACACTAATTTGCATAGTAGCTGTACAAGTTTGCCTTCCCACCAGCAATGGAGGAGTGTTCACTTTATTCCACATTCTTGCCATCACGAGCTGTCACTTGTATTATTGATCTTAGGCATTCTGACAGGTGTAAGATAGAATCTCAAAGTAATTTTGATTTCAAAGTCCATTTTCTGGTTCACTTTGAAAAGTTTATTTTGCTACATTTACAAGTTTACTAGTTTTTTCTTTAGTAGACCCTAATATTTCATTAACCCAAAATATTATATTTTTAAAATTTCAGACGTTATTTTCTTTTTTGAAATATACAGAAATGTATTGAAAATACATTATTTATAATTCCCTCAGCCAATGAAAGCCATAATTAACACTACATTTTCTCTAGATCCCTTCTAAGGCATTTTATTATATTGCACTTTTGTCATAAAAGAGTAAAAACCTACACCCCACTCAGGGAGCTCTCATAGGGTTCCCTTCTGTGCACCCGAAAGCACCCTCACCTCATCAGATTTCTAGGGCTTCTCTCTTCCTCATCTCTAGCTACAATGGTCCTAAGTTATTGAAAGACAAATCAGATGGCAACCAGACTCAGCACTAACAGATGCCACTCTTACTGAGTGTCCCCAGAGCAAAGTACTAGCTTGGAATCCAGCAGAGCTGTTTTTGTCTTGTGAGCTTTTTCTTCTTTCTTCTTTTTCTTTTTTCCCCCATTTTGAAGCAAGATCTCACTAGGTAATCTAGACTAGCCTTAAGATCCCTAATTCTCCTGTTTCCTGAACACTGAGATTCAGGCATGCACAACCATGCCTTACCTCAGCAGCCATTACTCTGTGAAGACTCTATGGAAAATTGGTCAGACATTAATTTCCTTAAGTCTGATCTGAGTTTTAAAATTATTTTCACACCTTTGCTTAAGTTTATTAACTTATAGAATATACGTACAGTGCCTATTAGTATTATTTGGCAAATCAAACACGTGTCTCTCAAGTCTGGATCTATTTATAACAACTGATTTTCATCCTTATTATTAGAATTTATTTCTGTATTTTCAGAGCTATTTCTTTAGATTCCAAACATTATTTATCCCAGTTGATTGATTACTGGATATTTTGAGGTATGATAAATATTATTCACTGTGGTTTAAGACATAGTTAAGTTAATTGAAAATATATTTCATCCATTCAATCTAGTTTTATTTTTACTCACACATAACTAGGACATTGACCAATCAAAAGAATTCAGGCAAATTTCAGGAAGCCACATGGCATGTTAGTAAAGGATAAAAAATGATATTTTCCCTTATCAGTACTTGCAAGATATCTAGGCTTTAGTAACTTTAGAATGTAGTAGAGAGGCAAACTAAAGATGACTGAAAGATGTTATTTTTTTAGTACCAGTTTCTGTTAAATGTCTCTTTAACACACCATTTTTTAACTTAATCATTTACTGTCTAGTCTTTTGCTACACTGTTTATAGTATAATCTGGGATGGTTGAAATTATGACGAGAATGCTAAATATTGACAGAAGTCTAAATCAAGTGGAAATTTCATTATCTCCTCTTAGAAGGTTGAAATACTGCAATAACAGTGGAAGCAATTTCATTAATTTCTTCAAAAATATTCTCTTACCATATGCCTAGCCTTTCCCCCTTAAGCACGTACCTCCAGAAAATTGTCAACATATGTTCACATAGACATTTGTACAACTATTTATAACAGCAGTGCTTGCAATAATCAGAAACTGGAACAAACTGGAAAAAATCCAAATGTCTCTCAATAAATTTAAACAAGCAACATTTGGTATATCCATGTGACATGCTAACTACCACTCACAAAATTAAAATAAATATGTCACCACTACATGAATGAATAAAAGTTATACTAAGAGAAAGTATCAGCATGCAAAACCATGTACTGTATGAGCCTATGCATTTTCTGCAGTTCTGCCAGATCAGTGCTTGCTAAGGTCCCAGGAAGAAGAGGATACATTGCAAAGAAATGACGTTTATCTGGATTATGACTGCTAGTTCCATGAGTATATACATCTTAAAGAACTAATCAAACATATCTTAATGAATTTAATTTACTCTGTAAATTATATAAATTTGATTGATACTAACATAGTGATTACTAAATGAGAAATAGAGATTAGAGAGATTATCTTTATTTCTTTATTGTCTAGTATGGAGCTCAGTAAATTTTTTGTTTTGTATATCATTGTATTACCTTTTTTGGTATGATTCTTGTGTCTGTTTTCATTTAGATTGATACCTTCTTTTGTGTTTTTTTTCTCATTAAACTTGTATTTTAATGGGTCTCAAAATTCTGTGACAGATTTTTGGTCAAGTTGTTTCCATTAAAAAGTACTGATTTTGAAAACTAATAACTTAAAACTGCCACACACACAAAAATGGTCCACAAAACATTCTCCTTTCCCCCTGAAGGTTTTTCCGATGCATTGTTATCATTAACCAGTCTTTCACTATTAAACTTAAATGGCCAATTGAGACAAACAGTTCTGAGACCGTTCTTCCACCACTGATTAAGACTGGGATGGCAGGTGTCAGGGGTAATATTCATTTAGCCTTCTGAGCTTTCTGGGCCAACTTGGTGACTTTGCCCGCTCCAGCAGCCTTCTTGTCCACAGCTTTGATGACACCCACAGCAACTGTCTGCCTCATGTCGTGAACAGCAAAACGACCCAGTGGAGGATAGTCAGAGAAACTCTCAACACACATGGGCTTGCCAGAAAGCATATCAACGATGGCTGCATCACCAGATTTCAAAAATTTAGGGCCATTTTCCAGCTTCTTACCAGAACGGCAATCAATCTTCTCCTTAAGCTCAGCAAACTTGCATGATATGTGAGCTGTGTGACAATCCAGTACAGGAGCATAGCCAGCACTAATTTGGCCTGGATGGTTCAGGAAGAATATCTTTAGAGTGGAGCATTGTTTTGTTTTGTTTAAAACAATCTTTTTAAAATTTTACATACCAATCCCAGTTCCCCCTCCCTCCCTTCTTCTCACTCTCCTCACCTTCTCCCCCATCTCACCCCCATCCACTCCTAAGACAGGGTGAGGCCTCTCACTGGAGTCAACAAAGTCTGTCACATTCCACTGAGGCAGTGCCAAGGCCCTCCTCCTATATCTAGGATGAACAAGGTATCCCTCCATAAGGAATGGGCTCCAAAACGCCAGCTCATGCACTAGAGATAAATACTGGTCCCACTACCAGTGGTCCCATAAACTGCCCAATCCTGCCAACTGATACCCACATTCAGAGGGCCTGGTTTGGTCCTATGCAGGTTTCCCAGCTGTCAGTCTGGAGTCTGTGTGCTCCCACTTGATTGGATCAGCTGTTTCTGTGGGTTTTTCCAGCCTGGTCTTGTCCCCTTTGCTCATCACTCCTCCTTCTCTGCAAGTGGATTCCAGGAGTTCAGCTCAGTGCTTAGCTGTGAATCTCTGCTTCTGCTTCCATCAGTTACTAGATGAAGGTTCTATGATGACAATTAAGGTAGTCACCAATCTGATTACAGGAGTTGTGTAAATGTAAAATGTTAGAGTGTATGATATGTAGACTTGCTTTAGAGGATGTCATGAAATTATTAATATCTTAAAGTCAGGTGAATAAATGAGGAGCAACAATAAATGTAGATACACAAATAAAAAGAGTAGTACTGTTGTAATTTTGGTTGGTAATTCCTTTAGAGCCCCACATTACTAAAAAGACAAATGTATAAAACAGTAATTGTAAATCTGTGTTTTGGGCCATACAAAAATATAAATATCATGGCATGTGCATTCTACCAATACATTTGTATTAAGTCAAATTTGATTGTTATAAATTAAAATAATTATAATCTCCAGGATAATCAACAAGGAAAAGAACTTTAAAATCACAGGAAAAAATCAAGGAAGTTTGAAAATATGAAACTAGAATAAAATCAGGTATAAATGATGATTATTAATTTATAATATAAAAACATGATAAAAACATAGGGACTCAAATATATGGAAATGAAACAACACATTGATAAGTAAACAAACAAACAAACAAACAAAAACCAGTCAGAGCAGTCTGGTGACCCCTGTCAGAGCAGCCACAGACACTTACATCAGCAGTGCATGGTAAGAAGCATGACAATTTTGGCTGGATTTAAACTTGTCTTTCTTTAACTAGCTGTGTGATTTCCAAGTACATATTTATGATTGCCTTGCCTGTAAAATTTTGTTTATTGAGACAGATGTTTATTGGCAACAGATGTTCAATATAAAGTTGCTAAATTAGTGAATTAACTTAGTTAAAATAATATTTGTGAAGAACTGGCACACAGCAAGTGCCTAATAAGTATTTAAAGCATTGTGAATTTTGAAGAAATCTTCAATATATAATCTCTGTGTGATTTGGTTTGGCTTTTGCTTAATATAGCAAATGATTCTTTTTATCTAATTATTAGAGTTATACATGTTTGCTGTAGAAAATAGCAAATTACTTATATTTATAGAATGAGAAATATATTTGAATAATGGTAGCATAATTATTAAGGATTTCAGATTTTTCTCCGAATGATAAAACAATACCAAGAGAGAAATAAGTCACTCTATCAGCAAGACTGGAGCGGGAGGTGAACATCAAAGAAGAAAATACAGGAAAATAATGAAATACCTTAAAAGGTATGAAAATGAAAACTAAGGTTAAATAAAATCAATGATCAGAAAGAAATTTAATGCTGCTGGGTCTTTTAATTTGAAAAATTCTATTCAAATTAAAGTACCTGACTTTGTTTTAAAGAAAAAATGTTTTAAAAATAAGTACTTCCAAGGAGGATCATCCACAAATTTTCACGTTATTTAGAGAAGTATGAAAACTGGAAGACAGAGGGCTTCTATGTTCCTATATAAGCAAAATTTTTGCAGAAAATCTAGCAATTGGCAGAAAAATACAACTTTCAATTATATGGCATTTTAGGGATAATTATGATTGATGGCATTTTATCAAGATCATTGAGTTATAGCATCTTTTTCAGAAATACATTTAAGATTTTTCTGTTTAGAGATTACTATTTATAGATGATATGGTATATTGGTACACAAATCTATGTTTAATTTTGTCTGTTGAGAATGAATGATGACATTTCTAAATAAAGTAGAATGGACTTATTATTTAGAAGTATGCTCCCTAGGTGCTCAATGTGTAACATATTTATTTCTTTGAGAAGTGTATGGTTTAGGGTATTTGGCATTTATCTTTCCTAAAGGATACAATCAGGAGCACACAATGCAACTCAATAAGGTAAGTTCAAATATTAAGGAACTTTAAGTCTTTAAATGGAAATGTAAAAGAAAAAGAAAGACCCCCCTATGGAAGAGCCTCACTCTCCCTGGAGAGCAGAAATGGTATGGGGTAGGTAGGGTGTTAGTGGGGAGCAGGAGAGGAGGGGAGGCAGAGGGAACTAGGGTTGACATGTAAAACAATCTTGTTTCTAATTTAAATAAAAATGGAGGAAAAAAACAAAAAAAATGAAGAAAAAAGTAAATCTTAGAACAAAATCATGAAAGTGAAAACAAAATGGAAAAGGGAATTAATGAATCTAAAATATAGATTTAAAAGAAAAACAAAGTTGACAAAACTTGGAGTGGCAATGAAAAAACTAGAATACATATCCACTATGAAATGAAAGTGAAACAATACAAGTCAGTCTTACTTATATAAACATGATTGTAGTAGACTATAATAAGTTGGGAAACTGGTAACCTAGATGACATACACAATTTCCTAGAACCCAAAATGTACCACAACTACCTGAAGAAAAATAAACAAACTAGAACATAACTATGACAAATAAAATACTAATTGCATAGGCATAAGTCCCAACATTTACCAAGACTGTGTGGCTCCATGAATTCCACTAAACATTTAAAGAAGAACATAGTTCAGTGATGTATCCCTATAATCGTAGCACTCGAGACAAAGAGGCCGGAGGGCCATACATTCTAGGCCAACCTACACTACTTAGCAAGTTCCAATCCAGATTGTGTTAAATATGCAGATACTATATAAAAGAAATAAAAGGGTGCAGTCATGCTTTGCCTGCTCTTTAAACAATAGATGGAAACACTTTAACTTATTTTATAAAACCAGAATTGCCATGGTAACAAAGCAATACACTGAAATCACAAAAAAGAGAAGTCTACTCCATTTGAAAATACATAAAATTATTTGATAAAATAGCAGTACATTTAATTCATTGGTATGTGTTTAGATAAAGTCATACTTAACAAAATACAATATTTATCTCTAAACATTTGAGTGGATCAAATGAAAATTAATATTCCACTTCAGAATATAAATAAATCTTACTAAAAGTACTCAACTATAAATGGGAAAAAACTTAATTATATGTTGGCCTCAATAGAGACTATGTACATGATAAGCAGACAGCTGAAAAGATAGCCCACATCACTGGTCAGTAGGGAAATGCAAAGTTAACACACTTAACTTTCACTACATAACTATAATAATTTAGAAAACCATAAAATTGTGTACTAGTGAAGATGTGGGGAAATTGGTAACATGTAGTTCTTAGTGGAAATATAAAATGGTGTACATCTTTTAAAAAGCAGTTTCGCATTTGCTTATACAGTTTAAATATGAAGTTATCATAAGCCATAGAAATTCATTTTCTACATGTAGAATCTTTTAGAAATAATTAAAAACAAATATTCAAACAGATGTAAAGCATAAAAGATTTGTTGTAGCAATACTATTTAAAATGCCCACCCAACTGTCTATCCTTTGATGAGCAGTTAAATACAATGCACTATATCCATCCAAAAGAATATTACTCACAAAAAAGAAATTTGGTGGTGATACATACTGCCATGTAAATGAATATTAGATGCATTATACTAATTGAAAAAGCCATATACAAAAAGGTCACATATTATTTTTCTCGATTTAGTATGAAATATCCATGAAAAGGAAGTTCATACAAATCAAAAGCAAATTAATGATTGAGAATCATTAGGGCAAAAGGAGAAACTGGAAGTCTAGTTGATATGTTCAGGTTTCCTTTTGGATTTAAGAAAATATTTAATTTTATATGTAAATGACCTTTTGATAACAATGTGAATTATTAAATGCCGCCAAACTGCATACATTGAAATAGTTAATTTTATGCTACATTATATAAAACAATGTTTTTGTTTGTTTATAAATCAAAATTTTTAATTTGTATATGTTTATAATTGACAGCATGCTGACTTAATATGTGTATATATTATGAGAGGCTAAATCAATCTAGTTAATTTACTACCTACTGTATTTTGTCTTTTTGTGATAAGAATGCTGCAAATCTGATCTCTTGGCAATTTTGAAGTATACAATACATTGTTATTAACATAACTCATACAACAGACATCTTGAGTTATTCCTATCTGACATTTTTATCCTATTGTCACATCTCCTAGTCTTGTCTTTATGTTTATTTTGTAATAAAGGCCTTCAATAGTCCACCACTGAGTATTAGCTGTTGTGGTCTTTCGCTATATGATCACTGTTGTGTTAGGGTACACCCTATCTATATCTAAGTTATTAAAAACAATTATTAGTGAAATAATATTAAAGTTTGTTAAGTGTTTTCTCTACATCTATTGAGATTTATATCCTAATGAGATTTTTCACACAACTATAAAAATCCTAAATTTACCATGAAACTATAAAATAGCACAGCAATAAAAAAATACAAAATAGAGCAAAACAAAAATCTTTGTGCTATCTGTGAATTCCATTCTATCATAATATATCATATCATAATTTAACACCAATAGATTAACGAATATTGTAGTTTGTGTTGCCTAGTCATCTCAAGAGGACTTAAATTCTTTATGTGGCTTTGATTTAACTCATCTCACATTGCTTATTTTGTTCTCTGTACAGAGTAAATATTTTAGGGGTTTTGTTTGTTGTAATAATATTTTCATTAATTCTTGGAGAAATTTTATGCAATTGGTTTTGATCATTTTTATACACATCTTCCTCAACTCCTTAAATGCACCCTATCCACCCTCATCTCTCCATACACTCCATACACTTTTTAGTTTTCTTCTTTTTAAACTCCCATTGAGTCCAGTTTTTTTGCTCAGTTGCCCTGGGAGGGCTGCCCTAGAATGTTGTCAATATACCAGGGGTCACACCATTTAAAAAATGAGTCTCCCTATGCTAGTAACTATGAAATGCCAATAGCTCCTTTGCTAAGTGTGTGGGGGTTCATGACCACCTCTCCCTTCCATGCTGAAATTTTGTCTGGCTTGAGCTTGCACAGGTGTTGTGCATGCTGTCATAATTACTCAAAGTTCATATATACAGTTGCCCTGTTGTGTCCAGAAAACACCAGATCCTTGAAGTTTTCCAGCACCTCTCCCTCTTACCATATTTTAACTCCCCATTCCTCAAAGATTTCTGGTCCTATGTGATGCAAATGTATTATCAGAATGCCTTTTTGCTATCAGCCACTAGTATATAACACAGAAACTTGTCTGAGAAGAAGCATCGAGTGCAAACAGAATATCAAAGGATGAGAAAATAATCTGGACTTTAAGTAAACAATATTTTTAAACTGCTGCTAACCAAAAAAAATGAAGTGAAGTGTTTGAGGAATTTCTTACAATAGACCCAGGCTAAAAGGAAAGTCCATCATATGTTATATTAAGCATCAAGTAGTGTATGCAGCAAAATAAGAATCTACATTTAACTGACTTAACATTCTACAGCTGTAGAAGAGTTAAAAATAGCTTGTTACAAAGAGTAGCAAAAATACATGATGAATGTTGTAACTTTTATAAATAGAAATTGTTTCACAGCTAATATACACTGAAATCTTGAACTCACAGATGATCCAACTGGAACTTTATTTTTAGGCTTGGGAAAAATATTAATTTCTGAGTAACTTTGTTCTTCATGTTGGAAACTGTAATATTGTATTTATGTCTATATTAAATCCATTTCATCTTTTTGAGAAAATTGTCTAAGTTAAAGTGTGGGATTTCAAAAGAAAAAACTCCTCATGTGCAAAATTTTAAGCAACCAATTATCCTTTACCAGTCCTAATACATAATGAATAAACTTCACATTCCATTTTCTCAGATTCCAAACTAAAGTCACTGCAAATTACCACCACAATCTCTTATAATTTATTCTACAGGAAAGCTTCAGTATCCAGGCAAACATTGTGCGATTGCTCATGCTATGATCTTTGTCTCAAATACTTACATCAGTTTGTATGTATGTATGTATGTTTGT
This sequence comes from Cricetulus griseus, assembly GCF_003668045.3. Taxonomy (NCBI): domain Eukaryota; kingdom Metazoa; phylum Chordata; class Mammalia; order Rodentia; family Cricetidae; genus Cricetulus; species Cricetulus griseus. The sequence goes on along the minus strand of NC_048604.1, from coordinate 74,318,936 downwards.
ATGTATTGCTTTAGAGTACAGTAAGCACCAACATCCTCCCTTCTCTTATCTGACACGCAATTTTCTTTATTATTGATATCTTGTAGTGGAGTAATAGAATTGTGATAACTGATAAACTAATATGTGGTAGTTTGAATGAGAAATTTCCTTCAGAGGTCAAGGCATTGACCTGAAGGAAGCGTATCACTAGGAACAGTCTTTGAGAGTTTAAAATCTTACCCTACTTCCAGTTCACTCTGTATGTTGAGCTTGTAATTAAGGTTGTGAACCCTGAGCTTCCTGCCAAGGCCACCATACTTGATGCCCTGCTTCCCCACTGTGATGAATTCTTACCCTTCACAAAATATAAACTCCTTCAGTAAGTCCATTTTTTTGTGGCATTTTTATCACACCAATGGAAAACTAACAAAATCAATGTTATTATTGATTAAAGTTCATAGATTACAATAAGATTTACTTTTTGTGTTTTACATTCTGTAGTTTTGACAGGGGTGTAGTGGCATATTGCTGCCTATGTGGGATCATACAAGAGAGATTCACTATTCTAAAAATTTCCCAGGGGCACTGGATAGATGGTTCCGCGTTTAAGAGTGCTGGCTGCTCTTCCAGAGGACCCAAGTTCAACCCAGCAACCACATGACTGCTCACAAACTGTCTTTAACTTCATTTCCAGGGGATCTCATACCATCACATAGGCATGTGTGTAAGAAAATGTACTTAAACTAAAAACAAATATAGTAAAAATTATTTTTAGAAAATTTCCTGTGTTCAACTTATTCATCCCTCTTTTTTATTTATTTTTTATTAGGAACAAGCTTGCTTCACAGGTCAATCCCTTCTCCCACTCCGTCTCCCTCCTCTCCCTCCAGCCTTCCCCCCAACTCCCCCACCTGCCCCCGGCCCCATCCACCCTCCACTCCCCAGGCAGGGTGGGACCCTCGACCGGGGCTCCCCAAAATCCACCACATCATCCTGGGCCGGGCCTCGGCCCTCCCCAATGTGTTCAAGCCGAGAGTGTATTCCTTCACATGGGATGGGCTTTCAAAGTCCCTTCCTACACCAGGGAAAAATACTAATCCACTACCAGGGGTCCCCTAGAGTACGGAGGCCTCCTCATTGACATCCATGTTCAGGGGTCTGGATCAGTCCCGTGCAGGCCTCCCAGACAGCAGTCTGGGGTGGATGTGCTCCCCCTTGTTCAGGCCAGCTGATTCTGTGGGTTTCACCAGCCTGGTACTGACCCCTTTGATCTTCACTCCTCCCTCTATGCAACTAAGTTCCAGAGTTCAGTTCAGTGTGTATCATCCCTCTCTTGTAGCATGTTCCTGGAAACTGCTAACACTTTATTTTTTTTGTACTTCCATCTTTTCAAAATATAATCTAGTAAGAATAATACAATATGTACATTTTCACATTATCTTCATTAGTTACCATGCAATTAAAGTTTATCCATGTCCTTTTGTAGCTTATTCTTTTTATGTTAAATGATGTCCTGCAGTGTAGATATGCTACATTTGCTTATCCATTCCTGTTGAAGGACATCTTGGTTGCTTGTAAGTTTTAACAAACACTTACGTAAATATTTACATTTAGTAGATTTCATCAAGAAGCCATTTGGTTTTGGTCATTTTATTGTTAGAAAAAAATTATTCTTTTTTTGTATCCTTATCCGTTATTAGTCTCTTGAGGTTTTCTGTTTCTTTATGATTCAGTCTCACTAATTTCTCTATTTTGGGAAATTATCCACTTTTTTTTTTACATTAGCCAATTTTTGGACATGGAATCATTGATAAAAGTTGCCTATGATCCTTTTATAACTGTGGTATTAGTTACAGTTGTTCCTTGCACTTACGTTTTTTGAGTTTTCTTTCATTTTTCTCTTTTAGTCTATTGAATTTTGATAGTTTATTGTTATCAATATTGTCAATATTTTTTTTTGGTTTTTCGAGACAGGGTTTCTCTGTGCAGCTTTGGAGCCTATCCTGGCACTTGCTCTGGAGACCAGGCTGGCCTCGAACTCACAGAGATCCGCCTCCTCTGCCTCCCGAGTGCTGGGATTAAAGGCGTGCGCCACCAATGCCCGGTCAATGTTGTCAATCTTTTCTAGTGTTTATTTGTTTATTGCTTCTCCATTCTTATTTCTTTTTGTTTTAATCTTTTGTTTGTTTGTTTTTTAAAGATTTATTTATTTATTATGTACACAGTGTTCTGCCTGCCTGCATGCCTGCAGGCCAGAAGAGGGCACCAGTTCTCATTACAGATGGTTGTGAGCCACCATGTGGTTGCTGGGAATTGAACTCTGGAAGAGCAGTCAGTGCTCTTAACCTCTGAGCCATCTCTCCAGCTCCATGCCACTCAATTTTTACTCTACTCTCTTTCCAAATCTTCAGTACTATATAATGATAACTCTGCAGTTTGCACACTGCACTGCGTTGGGTTTTTGTTCTAATCTTGCTCTTAGTTAATTTGTCTAGTTTCTTTGGTACTTGTGGACACAAAAAGGGCTTTCTAAAGAGGACCCCAGCAATACAGGCATTAAGACCAACAACTGATAAACGAACTACATGAAACTAAAAAGCTTCTCTACAGCAAATAAAACTATCATTTTAGTGAAGAGACAGCTTATACACGAGGGAAAGTCTTTATGAGCTACACACCTGAACGAGGATTAATATTTACAGAAAACAAAAATAAAAATAAACATCAAAAGCAACCCAATAAAATAATGGGGCATGGATCTAAACAGAGAGTTCTCAAAAGATAAAAAATAAGATGGCCTAAATTAAGTGGTCAGCACATTTAGTCATCAGAGAAATGCAAATTAAAACTACATTGAAATTTTATCTTCCAGATGCTGGCAAGGATGCAGTGAAATGGGAACAATTATTCACTTCTGGTTTGAGAGTACCAACTGGTACAGTCACTATGTAAACATTATGGCAGCATCTTAGAACCTGGGATTTGCTCTATGTCAAGATCCAGCAAACTCCCTGTTTTGCTGATTCTTATAATCTTTCCACCCCTCTTTTCCACAATCATCACTGAGCCTTGGGTGCAGGAGTTGCACAGTAGATGTATCACTTGGAACTTGGCTCTCTAACTTCATTTTGACCACATGTCAATTTCTATAATCATATCCGTCACAAAGAGAGGTGTTTTTTTTTTTTAATGAGGGGTAAGGACTATACTTCACCTGCGGTTGTAAGGACAGATATTTAGAATGTAGTTAGGTATTATACTCATTTAGTAAAGTGGCAGTTGTAGATTGTCCTCCAAGATTCATGACTTCACTAGCATTATGGAATTACCCAGGTGTCTAGTACCAGACATGACTTCCCACATGTTTAGTTGGTCTTAAGTCAAATTAGAGGGCTGTTGTTTTCAGACAAGGTAGGCAGGCCATCCTTAAGGTCATCCTACCATGCTGGTCACTGATGTGGCTTATAGGTGTCATGGGCAGTTTCAACTGTTGTTTCCTTTCCTCGTTTGGAAGAGTGCATAATGCCTTCTGGTACCATGAAAGTCTTTCCAGTCAATTCCAGCTCAGGACCTCTTGGCCCTTTGAGTATATGGTGTCTTCAGCAATAAAAATTTATCTTCCACAATAGCAAGAGGTTATAACTTTCTGGAAGTCTCTTGGGCTACCCTAACAAAAATACAAAAGAATACTTCTCATTCATGGTGTTGATTTTTAGTTAGATGGTCTTTGGATCTCGGAAGAAGTATTTGCAACCAAAATGTGTGTCTTAGTTAGGATTTTTATTTCTGTGAAGAGATAACATGACCATGACAACTCTTATAAAGGAAAGCATTTAATTGAGGTGGTGGCTTATGGTTTCAAAAGTTCAGCCCCTTATCAACATGGTAGTACATGGTGGCATACAGGCAGGTGTGATGCTGGAGAGGTTGCTAAGAGTTCTACATCTTGCAGGCAACAGGAAGTGGACTGTGACACTGGGTGTATCTTGAGCATAGGAGACCTCAAAGCCCTCCCCCCAGATGCATACTTCCTCCAACAAGACCACAACTACTTCACCAAGGTCACACCTCCTAATAGTACCGCTCCCTATGAGATTATGAGGGCTAATTAAATTCATACTTCTACAATGGAAAATTTTCTTTTAAACCATCTATGTATATTTTTATAGACTTGCATATATTATAGACTGTACATATATTATAGTTAGTTGATGGTATGATTCCTTACAAAATTTTGACATTCTTACTGTTATTTTACTTTCCTTCTTCTGTATTTATCTCCTTCCACATCTTTGATTATAGTCCCCCATTTATCCTATCCTTAAGAACAATTGTACCCGACTATTACCCTCTTTATTATACCCTTACCCCACCCTGACTTTAGTCCGTTTTTACTTTCCTGATTTCTGTAGTTAGTTCAGGATATGTATTTACCTTTGAGGACTTGGAGCTAGATTCCTCCAATAAGAGTGAACACACGACATTTTTTCTTTCTGTGTCTGGGTTACCCCACTCAATATGTTTTCTAGTTCCAATTACCGAATTTTTTATGATTTGATTTTTCCTTGTAGCTGAATGGTATTCCATATCATTTATGTACTACATTTTCATTATCCATAAATCAGTTGATAGCATTTAGGTAATTTTCATTTCCCAGCTTCTGGGAATAGAGCAATAATAAGCATGTCTGAACAAGTATCCCTGGAATAGTGTGCTAAGTCCTCTGGGAATATGCCAAGAAGTGGTATCGCTTAGTCATGTGGTAGATTTATTTTTCTATTTTAGTAATTGTCCAAACAGATTTCCAGAGTGACTAGACCAGTTTGCAATCTTCCCAAAAGTGAATGTGGATTTCCTTTTCCTCACACCCCTTTAGCATTTGATGTCCATTGTTTTGCTAATCTTGCCATTCTGACTGAGGTGAAATCTCAAAGTTGTTTTGATTTCCATTTAATTGTTTGAGATGATCATTTTTTAGTTATTACTTATCTTTTTATTTTTCTGTTGAGAACCTTCTGTTCAGGTCCAAGGCACATATTTTGAATTGATTGCCTGGTTTCTTTTACTCTTTGATTTTTGAGTTGTTTATATATTCAGGATATTTACCCCATCATCCATTGTCTCACCAACATGACTATCAAAACATGAGTTGAAAAAGGATGACACCAATAGACAAGCTAACATTGACTATGGAAAGCCCAGTGGCCTCAACCCTCAACCCTACAGGCAACTAAGGGATGCTGAGATCAAGAGAAATAGTTTTCCCCAGGACAGAGCATACCAATTGGTTGTCCCATACCAAATGGTTAGCCCTGAAAACATACATTCAAGCAACATTATACAGACTAAACAGGATATGTGTGTGTGTGAGAGAGAGAGAGAAAGAGAGAGAGAGAGAGAGAGAGAGAGAGAGAGAAAGAGAGAGAGACAGACAGAGAGAGAGAGAGAGAGAGAGAGAGAGAGAGAGCGAGGAGAAGTATATGGGTGTTTGCAGGGGAGATAAGGAAGAGGAAACTGATGTAATTATATTATAATCTCAAAATAATAAAAAGGGATTCTCAAATAATAGCTTAACAAAGCAATTTAGGACCTACTAAAAACAAAAATAAGCCAAAACAAAATAATTAGACAGCCATAAAGGATAATGTGAAGAGATATTGTTATTTTTCAAAGTCCCCTCCCCTTTTTTAATCTATTGAGCTGCTCATATGATTTCTCTGCTTGAGTCCATTTATATGACAAACTATACTTATTGATTTACATGTTAAATCATCCATACACACCTGTAATGAAGCCAACCTAATCATAAAGGATCATCTATCTTTTATTGTATTGTAATAAATTTCTCCTTTGACAAATCTTTAAGTGTATATAATGTATTCTGATTACTCCTACCCCTTTCCTCTTCTATGTACCTCTCACCACTATCAAATGCTTCTTTTGTCTGAGTCTCTTTCTCACATGTATGTCACTTTGTTGTTGTTGCCTTCTTGTTTTGTGAGTCATTGAGTTTAATCAGGTTCATCTGTATAAGGAGAGTATGGAACTCTCCATTGGAGCCTCGTGGCTTACTTGTGTATGTAACTGAAAACAATGGCTGCTTCTCCCTTCCCCTGGAACACCAGTAGCCAACAATTCCTTCTTGTTGATCAGGCCTCAGAGTCAACCAGAGTTGGTGGTGACCACTGTAACAATTGTGCCTTTATTGCACAAATGAGAATATCTTGTCTGGCTTCTTGGTATTGTAGCTTATAGGGATTGCAACTGGGTTAGACCATTGATGCTTTTTCTCCCTCAGCAGCCTGCATAACACATCTTAGTACTATGAAAAGCTAGCCAGAAAAAGGAATTCTCCAACTCAGTTCCATTTAATCTCTTTATATCTTGAAACAAATATTTGTTGTATCACCAACTGTAGGATCTTATCAAGAATTCCAGGTGGGAAATTAAGAGTAATTGCCTGAACCCACTTTTAGGCCTCTTTGGCTTCCCAAACAACTAATGAAGAGTTATCTGACACCTGGTACTGTGATTTTTGCTTAATAATCCATTGATTTTAGGTACATCTTTAAACGGCCATGTGTGCTGTCATTCTTCTAGTTTTGTATGGCTTTTTAATTTTGTTAACTCTCTTTCTCCCTTACCACATTGTCACCCCAATTCCTCATGGCCATCCTTTCCTGAACCTTTTCAGCCCCAGTATTTCTTCTTTCTCCTTTCATGTAACTTATATTCTACATTCCTCCCTTCCTTACAGCATTCCTCACCACAATGGCCCTGTCCTAGTTTTCTTTCTTCTTCAAGTACTCAAAGTTAAACACAGATCTAAGGATTAGAAGTAAAGATCCACATAAGAGAAACAATGTGTGGTGTTTGTCTTTCTGTGCCTGGATTCCCCCCTGCAAATTTCCTAAATAAGGACAATTGGAAGGTGGCATCTCATGAAACTAAAAGGCTCTATATAACAAAGGAAATAGTCAATTGAGTGAAGAGATAGCTTACAGAATGGGAGAAAACACAATTTAAAAAGTAGCCTATTGAACCAGAAAGAGAGTTCTCAAAAGAAGAAATACAAATGTCTTTCAAGTGCTTTAAAAATGTTTTCAACATTCTCAGTCATTGTAGAAATACAAATTAAAACTCCTTTGAGATTCCATGTCAACCAAGTCAGAATGGATATCACTGAGAGAACAAGACAACAAATGTGGGAGAATATGTGGAAAAGAAGGCACTCCTAGTCACTGTTGGAGGGAAGATAAATTAATACTGCCTCCATGGACAGCAGTGTGGAAGTTACTCAACAAGCTAGAAATGAAATTACCATGTAATCCAGATATACCACTCCTGGGTGTATGTATACCCAAAGGACTCTATATTTTACTATACAAATATATGATTATCCATATTTATTGCAGCACTATTCCCAGTTACCTAGGAAATAAAATCAACCTCAGTGTCCAGCTGATGAATCAGTATTGAAAATGTGGTGTATATACACAATGGAATTTTCTTATGTTCATCATCTTTGTGGTGTGATCTTGAATTAGCTTGGCAAGTATTTTATTATTTTCTTCTAGGCCAGGCGTTGGTGGTGCATGCCTTTAATCCCAGCACTCGGGAGGCAGAGGCAGGCGGATCTCTGTGAGTTCGAGGCCAGCCTGTTTCTTCTATGTTCCTTAGAGGAATTGGCCTATAATCATTTTATATTTTTAAATGTTCTTTTAGAATTTCATAATATATACAATGTATTTTGATTATACTCACCACCCACTCCTATCTCCAAGAACCACTATCACATCTCCCTCAAGTTCATACTCCCTTTTTTAATCTTGTATGTACTTGGAGGTAGGCCTTTCCATTGGCACATGGGCAAGCTTCCAGGAGCCACACCCTCAAGAAATTAAACAGTTGCTCTCCTGCAAACATAAAGTGCCAGTGGATCCTGTCATAGGTGTAGGGTTTCATGATGGACACACCCAAGTCCATTTTGAAATGTTGGGTTTTAGCTTCAGAGCAATACAGACTTAATAAAAGATTTTTGAAGTGTTCCTTCCTTATCTATTTTATGAATCAATTTGAGAAATATTAGTGCTGATCTTCTTTGAAGATCTAGTGTAACTACGTGCTGAACTGGGGCTTTGATTTTTTTTTTTTTTTTGGTTGGGAAAGTTTTTATCAATGCTTCAAATTTACTGAATTTTAATATAAATATGTTTTAATTATTTACTTTATCTTTCTGTAAGCATAGTAAGACAAATGGATCTAGAAATCCATCCATTTCTTTTATATTTTCCAATTACAAAGAATAAAATTTTCCATAATATGTTTTTCCTAAGTTTCTTTTGGTACCTAGTGCTATATCTTATTTTTCATCTCTGATTCTATTAATCTGTGTATTCTCCTGTTTTTCTTTTGGTTAATTTGGCTAAAGGTTTGTCAGTGTTGTTTTTTTTTCAAAGAACTAACACTTTGTTACAATGATTCTCTATACTAGTTAATTTTCATTTTTACTTTGTTACTTTTTGCCCTGATTTTAGTTGTTCCTCCCAATCTACTTGTTTTGGGATTTTATTCTTTCTTTTTTCCATTTTTTCACAATTTAAGTTAGAAACTATCTTATTTTATATATCAATCCCAGTTCCCTCTCCCTGCCATTCTCCCATGCCCCCCACCGACTCCCAATCCATCCATACCCCTTATGCTCCACAGATAAGGTGAGGCCTTCTACAGGGGATCATCAAAATCTGTCACATCATTTGGGGGAGGGCATAGGCCGTCCCCCATGTGTCTAGGCTGAGAGAGTATCCATCAATGTGGAGTGGGATCCCAATTTCCATTCATACACTAGGAATAAATTCTGTTCCATTACCAGGGGTCCTATAGACTGCAAGGCATCCTAACGGACACCCATGTGCAGGCGGCCTGGTTCCCTCTTATGTTGGTTTCCAAGCTGGCAGTCTGGGGTCCATGAGCTCCCTCTTGTTCAGGTCAGCTGTTTCTGTGGGTTTCTCTAGCCTGGTCTTGACCCCTTTGCTCATCACTCCCCACTCTCTGCAACTGGATTCCAGGAGTTCAGTTCAGTGTTTAGCTGTGGGTGTCTTCTGATTCCATCAGCTACTGGATGAAGGCTCTAGGATGGCATAAAATAGCCACCAATCTCATTATAGGGGAAGGGCATTTAAGGTAGCCTCTCCACTATTGCTTAGTTTGTTAGTTGTGGTCAACCTTGTAGGTCTCTGGATATTTCCCTAGTGCCAGATTTTTCTTTAAACCTAAAATGTCTCCCTCTATTAAGATATCTTTTTTTCTTGCTCTCCTCTATTCTTCACCCTACTCAATCTTCTTGCTCCCTCATATCTTCCTCCCCCTCCTCTTCTCCCCTTCTCTTTCTCCTAATTCTATCTACCCTCCCCCCATGTTCCCAATTTGCTCAGAAGATCTTGTCCCTTTCCCCTTCTCCAGGGGACCTTGTATGTCTCTCTTAGGGTCCTCTTTGTTTCCTAGCTTTTCTGGAGGTATGGATTGTAGGCTGGTAATCTTTTGTACCAATACCAAGCTGTTTTCATTACTATAGCTCTATAGTAGAGCTTGAAGTCAGGGACAGTGATGCCTTCTGAAGTTCCTTTATTGTACAGGGTTGTTTTGGCTATCCTGGGTCTTTTGTTTTTCTTTATAAAGTTGAGTATTATTCTTTCAAGGTCTGTGAAGGATTGTGCCAGTATTTTGTTGAGGATTTCATTGTATCTGTAGATTGTTTTTGGAAGATTGCTCTTTTTAATATGTTGATCCTACCTATCCAAGAGTATGGGAGATCTTTCCATTTTCTGATGTTTGGTTAGTATTACCCCCAATTTATGTTGTTTGTGGCAATTGTATAAAGTGTGATGTTTCTCTGATTTCTTTCTCAGCCCATTTATCGTCTGTATATAGTAGGGATACGGATTTTTTTTAGTTAATCTTGTATTCTCCACTTTGCTGAAGGTGTATATCAGCTGTAGGATTTCCCTGATAGAGTATTTAGGGTCCCTAGACTCTGGTGGCATCATATTGATCATTCTGTTGTTGAATGTGTTCTTCTTTTTTAAAAAAATTAGAAACAAAATTGTTTTACATGTCAAACCCAGTTCCCTCTCCCTCCCCTCCTCCCCTACAACCCACTCTTGACTAAAACTCTACCTATCACATATCCTTTCTGCTCCCCCTGGACGGTGAAGCCTTCCATAGAGTCTCGATCAGTTCCATGCTAGTTAACCCAGCTGTCAGGCTGGGGACCAAGAGCTCCAAGATGTGGTCAGCTGTTTCTGTGGGTTTCAACAGCCTGGTCAGGACCCCTTTGCTCATCACTCCTCCTTCTCTGCAACTGGATTCCAGTTCAGTTCATTGATTAGTTGTGGGTGTCTGCTTCTACTTCCACCGGCTGCTGAATGAGGGCTATTGGGTGGCATAGAAGTCAGTCATCAATCTCATTATCAGTGGAGGACATTTAAGGTAGCCTCTCCTTTGTTGATTAGATTGTTAGCTGTGTCAACTTTGTAGATCTCCAGACATTTCCCAGTGCCTGATTTCTCTGTAAACCTAAAATGTCTCCCTCTATTATGGTATCTCCATTATTGTTTTCTTCAATTCTTCCCCCGACTCAAACTTTCTGCTCAATAATCGCCTCCTCACCCATCCTCTTCTCCCCTTCTCATTCTCCTAGCTCCCTCTCCCCTCCCCCATGCTCCCAATTTGCTCAGGAGATCTTGTCCCTTTCCCCTTCTCCAGGGGACCATGTATGTCTCTCTTAGGGTCCTCCTTGTTTACTAGCTTCTCTGGCAGTGTGGATTGTAGGCTGGTAATCCTTTACTCTGTGTCTAATATCCACATAGGAGTGAGTACATACCATGTTTGTCTTTTTGTGGTTGGGTTATCTCGCTCAGAATGGTTTCTTCTAGTTCCATCCATTTTCCTGCAAATTTTAAGATTTCATTGTTTTTTTCCGCTGAGTAGTACTCCATTGTGTAAATGTACCACATTTTCTCTATCCATTCTTCGGTTGAGGGACATCTAGGCTGCTTCCAGTTTCTGGCTGTTACAAATAGTGCTGCTATGAACATCATTGAACAGATGTCCTTGTTGTATGGATTTGTTTCTTTTGGGTATATGCCTTAGAGTGGAATTGCTGGATATTTTGATAGACTGATTCCCATTTTCTTGAGGAGTCACCATACTGATTTCCAAAGTAACTGTACAAGTTGGCACTCCCATCAGCAGTGGAGAAGTGTCCCCCTTTGTCCACAACCTCTCCAGCATAAACTGTCATTGGTGTTTTTTAATTTTAGCCATTCTGACAGGAGTAAGATGGTATCTCAGAGTTCTTTTGATTTGCATTTCCCTGATGGCTAAAACACTTTCTTATGTGTCTTTCAGCCATTTTAGATTCCTCTATTGAGAACTGTGTATTTAGTTCTGTACCCCACTTTTTAATTAGATTGTTTGGTGTTTTGGAGACTAGCTTCTTGAGTTCTTTGTATATTTTGGAAACCAGCCCTCTGTAAGATGTGGGGTTGGTGAATATCTTTTCCTAGTCTGTGGGCTACCGTTTTGTCTTGCTGTGTACTTTGCCTTACACACGCTTCTCAGTTTCAGGAGGTCCCATTTATCAATTGTTGATCTCAGTGTCTGTGCTACTGGTGTAATGTTCAAGAAGCAGTCTCCTGTACCAATTAATTCAAGGGTGTTTTCCACTTTGTCTTCTAATGGGTTCAGTGTGGCTGGATTTATGTTAAGGTCTTTGATCCATTTGGACTTAAGTTTTGTGCATGGTGACAGACTCAGACCTATCTGCAGTGTTCTACATGCCAGCATCCAGTTATGCCAGCAACATTTGTTGAAGATGCTCTCTTTATTCCATCATATAATTTTAGCTTGTTTGTCAAAAATGAGGTGTTCGTAGTTGTGTGGGTTAATATCAGGGTTTTCAACTCTATTCCATTGGTCTACCTGTCTATTTTTGTGCCAATACCAAGCTGTTTTCAGGACCATAGCTTTGTAAAAGAGTTTGAAGTCAGGGATAGTGATGCCTCCAGAAGTTCCTTTATTGTACAGAGTTGTTTTGGCTATCCTGGGACTTTTGTTTTTCCGTATAAAGTTGAGTATTTTTCTTTCAAGTTCTGTGAAGAATTGTGTTGGGATTTTGATGGGGATTGCATTGAATCTGTAGATTGCTTTTGGCAAGATTGCCATTTTTACTATGTTGATCCTACCTATCCAAGAGCATCGGAGATCTTTCCATTTTCTGGTATCTTCTTTAATTTCCTTCTCTAGAGAGTCAAAATTCTTACAGTATAAATCTTTCATTTTTTTGGTTGGTGTTACCCCAAATGCTACGCCCCTTTTCCCCATTGTTGTCAGTTAGGATAGTGTATATACCTAGTTAGGAATAGCTTCCTATTGTTTATGACTTTAGGGTTTACTTAAAATAGATAGTTATCTTCTTAAGTTTTAATCCTCTTTTAGACTAAAAGGGGAATTGTAGGGGAAGCTGTAGCCACACCTTCTTAGGGGCTGGCTACAAGAGTACCTGAGGGCTTGTGAGGGCGTGGTCAGAGTGAGTAGGGGGACTGCGTTTTCGGTTTCGGTTTCTCTTTGCTTCTTGCTGTACAGACTACCACCGGCTGGCTGGTTCGCTCTGTAAGTAAGGCTTTTCCCTATTAAATACCCTTATATTTCTACCTGACTCCGTATTGGTAATTTCTTACTATAATTGTACAGAGTTGTTTTGGCTATCCTGGGACTTTTGTTTTTCCGTATAAAGTTGAGTATTTTTCTTTCAAGTTCTGTGAAGAATTGTGTTGGGATTTTGATGGGGATTGCATTGAATCTGTAGATTGCTTTTGGCAAGATTGCCATTTTTACTATGTTGATCCTACCTATCCAAGAGCATCGGAGATCTTTCCATTTTCTGGTATCTTCTTTAATTTCCTTCTCTAGAGAGTCAAAATTCTTACAGTATAAATCTTTCATTTTTTTGGTTGGTGTTACCCCAAAGTATTTTATGTTGTTTGTGGCAATTGTAAGGGCTGATGTTTCTCTGATTTCTTTCTTCACCAATGTGTCATCTGTATATAGTAGGGCTACAGATTTTTTGAGTTAATCTTGTATCCTGACACTTTGCTGAAGGTGTTTATCAGCTGTAGGAGTTCCCTGGTAGAGTTTTTTTGGGTCACTTATGTAGACTGTCATATCATCTGAAAATAGTGAAAGTTTGACTTCTTCCTTTCCAATTTGTATTCAGCCTTCAATTTGATTATTTCCTTACATCTGCTCCTCCAGGGTGTATTGGCTTCTTTGTGTTCTAAAGCTTTCAGTTGTTCTGTTAATCCTCTAGTGTGATTATTCTCCTGTTTCTTCATGTGTGCACTTAGCACTATGAACTTTCCTCTTAGCATTGCTTTCAAAGTGTCCCATAGGTTTGGGTATGTTATGTCTGCATCCTCATTGAATTCTAGGAAATCTTTAATTTCCTTTTTTATTTCTTCCTCGACCCAGGATTGTGCAATTGGGTGATACTTAATTTCCATGAGTTAGTGGGTTTTCTGTAATTCGTGTTGTTGAATTCTAACTTTAAAGCATGGTGGTCTGATAAGATACAGGGGGTTATTTCAATTTTTTTGTACCTGTGGAGGTTTTCTATGTTGTCAAGTATGTGGTCGATTTTAGAGAATGTTCCATGTGGTGCTGAGAAGCAGGTAAATTGTTTTGTATTTGGATGGAACGTTCTCTAGATATCTGTTAAGTCCAATTGTGCCATAACTTCAATTAGTTCCTTTGTTTCTTTGTTAAGTTTCTGTCTGGTGTTCCTGTCCAGTGGTGAGAGTGGGGTGTTGAAGTCTCCCACTATAAATGTATGCAGTTTTATGTGTGATTTGAATTTGAGTAATGTTTTTTAACAACTTTGATGCCTTTGTATTTAGGGCATAAATGCTCAGAATTGAGACTTCATCCTGATGGATTTCTCCTGTGATGCGTAGGAAGTGACCTCCTTCATCTCTTTTGATTAATTTTAGTTTAAAGTCCAATTTTCTGGATATTAGGATTGCTACCCCCACTTGTTTCTTGGGTCCATTTGATTGGAAAATCTTTTCCCAACCTTTAATTCTTAGGTACTCCTCTGTCTTTGAAGTTGAGGTGTGTTTCTTGTATGCAGCAGAAGGATGGATTCTGTCTTCTTATCCATTCTGCTAACCTGTGTGTTTTATAGGCAAGTTAACACCATTAATATTGAGGAACGTTAATGACCATTGATTGTTCATTCTTGTTTGTTTTGGATTTGGTAGTGGTGGTAAAATTGTGTGTGGGATTCCATCCATTCTTCCTTTTGGCTTTTGGTAAAGTGGGATTATCTATTGCCTATATTTTTCTAATTGTAGTTAACTTCCTTGGGTTGCAGTTTTCCTTCCAGAACTTTATGTAGGGATGGATTGGTGGATATGTATTTTTTGAATCTGGTTTTGTCATGGAATATCTTGTTTTCTCCAACTATATTGATTGAAAGCTTTGCTCGGTATAGTAGTCTGGGCTGGCATCGGTGGTCTCTTAGTATAGGTAGAATATCTATTCAGGACCTTCTGGCTTTCAGAGTTTCCATGGAAAAGTCAGGTGTAATTCTGATAGGTTTTCTTTTATATGTTACTTGACCTTTTTCCTTTGCTGCTCTTAGTATTTTCTCTTTATTCTGTATGTTTGATGTTTTGATTATTATGTGGCAAGGAGACTTTTTTTGGTTCAGTCTATTCTATGTTCTGTAGGCTTCTTGTGTTTTCATTGCCATGTCTTTCTTTAGGTTGGGAAAGTTTTCTTCTATGATTTTGTTGAATATGTTTTCTGCTCCTTTGAGTTGGATTTCTTCACCTTCTATACCTATTATTCTTAGGTTTGGTCTTTTCACAGTGTCCCATATTTCCTGGATATTTTGTGTTAGGGATTTGTTGGACTTGAGATTTTCTTTGGTTGATGAGTCTGTTTCTCCTAGTGTATCTTCAACTCCTGAGATTCTCTCTTCCATCTCTTGTATTCTGTTGGTTATGCTTGCATCTGTAGTTCCTGATCATTTACCCAGATTTTCTATTTACAGAATTCCTTCAGATTTTGCTTTCTTTATTGTCTCTATTTCAGTTTTTAGGTCTTAAACTGTTTCCTTGAGAGATTTGTTGATGTCCTTTATTTTTTTTTTCTTGCAATTCTTTAAGGGATTTTCTCATGTCATCTTTGAGGTCCTCTATCATTTTCATGAAGATGTTTTTAAGTCATTCTCTTCTGCTTCATCTGCATTGTGATGTTCAGGTCTTGCTGGTGTATGGTTCCTAGTCTCTGGTTGGTGTCATATTGGTTTTTCTGTTCTCATCCTTTCTTCTGGTGGGTGTAGCAGGAGTCTCTTCCTCTCCTGGTTGGTATGGGACCAAGGTTCCCTTCTGGTGGATGCATACAGTTCCAATACTCTGATGTCTGTCCTCTTCTCATGGATGGAGGTGGGACTGTTACCGGGGCCTTGGCAGTCTCTGGGTGTGTTAGATCCCACCACTGAGTTCAGATCCCGTGAGCAGACTCTTGGGATCAGGTGTTCCCGAGCATGGCTCCAGAACAGGAATCAGAAACAGCCCCTGGGCTACCAGGGCTGGTGGATGGAGGTGAAACTGTTACCAAACTGTTACCGGGGCCTTGGCAGTTTCTGGGTGTGTTGGATCCTGCCACTGAGTTCGAATCTGGTGAGCAGACCCCAGCGTCATGTGTCTCCTTGAATGTGTTCTTATATTATCATCTTCCCACCCTTTCTTCCAGTGTGTGCCGATGGGGTTTCTCCCTCTCCTATTGGGTACAGGTCCAAGGTTCTGTTCCGGTAGGTGCAAGCAGGTCCAATACTTGGATGGCTCTCCTCATCCCATGGATGGAGGTGGAACTAGCACCACAATGTCAGCAGACTCTGGATGGCCTGATCCACCAGGACAGGTTCCCCCTGTGCAGTCTCCAGGCCTCAGGAAGCTCTGACCAGGGCACCAAAGGTCTTCTTTCTGTTTTTTTAATGCCTTATGGCAATCATCAGGGTATTTATTTGAGATCACTCTGGTTTTTAATATAATTTTATTACTTATTCATTTATAGTTTCATGTATTCATACTATCTACTTCTACCAAATTCTCCACAATTGTACCCCAAAATTCTCTTCTCACACCCCTCTTTCAAATTCATATCATCTTTTATTTTATGTATGTTTGGGTATGTGACTATCTTCCTCCATATTTCCCCAATCCATTCCTTTCCTTACTGAAACACTGTGTCCTCTTCTTTTTCAAAAAACAAAAACAAAAACAAAATCATCAAGTCCAAATTGTACTACCCATATACTTTTGGATATGTTGCCTTCCATCAGACTATGATCAACCTACCAGCAATTATACTCCAAAAAAGTCCAGCTTTCTCTCTTCCCCCACTCACCATCCATCAGTTGTCAATAGCTCATCAGCTAGAGGTGTGAGCTTGTATGTCTTCCCTCATTCATGTTGGAGTGTTGAATGGTTTAGTATCTTGATAGGAGGTATTTCTGTAAGGGAGTAGTCTTCTAGCCATAAATATCTGGGATGAGGGAAACTGTGGTGGGCATTTTCTGAACACACTATCCACATGCACACTCAGACCCCCAAGTAAAGCTTTGACATTTCTGTAAGACTTATCTGGGGGTGGAGCTGGCTTTGCCATTTCCATGTAGCTGAGGCTATGATCCCTGACATGGCAGTGCCTATGTCAACAGCACATGTTCATTCAGGTTTTCATTCAATCATGGATTCCTCCATTCCCCACAGGTAGGTTACAGGCCATACCCGTGAGGTCTTGAGATGAAATGGAAGAATATCAAGATTTAAAAACAATACATAAATAAGAGAAAGTGTTATAGAAAAAAAGCAGCAAGACCAGGTGGTATTTTCTATGCAAAGAAGCTATTCTTCTATACTCATAGATTATTGCCTAGTTCATTTGTCATCAGAGAATCTTTACCCAGCAACTGATGGAAACAAATTCGAGACCCACAGCCGAACATTAGGCAGACCTCGAGGAACCCTGTGGAAGAGAGGGAGGAATTGTTGTAGGAGCCAGAGGGGTCAAGGGCACTACAAGAAAACCCACAAAATCAACTCCTAGGGGCTCACAGAGACTGTACTGACAACCAGGGAGCCTGCATGGGACTGACCTAGACGCGATGCACATGTGTTACATTTGTGTAGCTTGGTCTTCTTGTGGGACTCCTAACAGTGGGAGCAGGGGCTGTCTCTGACTCTGTTACCTGCTTTTGGGTCCCTTTCCTACTAGGTTGCCTCAACCAGTCTTAATAGGAGAGGAGGTGCCAAGTCTTGCTGCAACTTGATATACCATGACTGGCTTATATACATTGGAGGTCTGCCATTTTCTGAAGAGAAAGGAGGGGGAGTGGATGTGGAAGAGAGGGAAGGTTGTGGGGAGGGGAGGAGTGTGGGAGAGGTATCCGTGATTGGGCAGGGAAGAAAATAATCAATCAATTTATTAATCAAAAAATTTAAATAAAAAATTCTAGCCAGCATCTTATCCCTACCAAGCTGCTTGGATTAAGTTGTGTTCCATTAAGGAAATGTATTAATGTAGTCCGAACAGTGGACACTTGGAGACAGAGACACTTCACACTGCTAAAACCCCAGTGGAATACTGAATTCAGCATCCCTGAAGATAACAGTAAACTTTGAACACAGCAGCAGGAAAGGGGTATAGAAATATGAATTTGGGCCAGGTGGTGGTGGCACATGTCTTTAATCCCAGCACTCAGGAAGCATAGGTGGGCAGATCTTTGTGAGTTCGAGACCAGCCTGGTCTACAGAGTGAGTTCCAAGACAGCCTCCAAAGCCACAGAGAAACTCTGCCTCGAAGAAAAAAAAGAGAAGTATGAATTTGGGAAATCTTCAGCACTCATCATTTCTCCATCTCTATTTCCCAGAGGAGCAAAGGTTTGGGATGACTGAAGAGCACAGCAAAACATGTGGTACCATACTCTTGTGAAAGCACCAGACCCAAGCAGCACAGACAGTGGAGATAGCAGCACATGTGTGGTGAAAGGGTCTGAAGGTGAGAGAGTATAACACCTCACTTCCAACTCTCAGCACCTACCACAGCAGAAACTAATTGTATAGAATCTAAATCATGAGAGATTGGTAGAAGAACTTCCTGCAGGATCTTGAAACTCTCCTCACATCAAAAAAGGAAGGAAGGAAGGAGGGAGGGAGGGAGGGAGGGAGGGAGGGAGGGAGGGAACAAAGAAAAATGGATGAAAGGAAGAAAGAAAGAAAGAAAGAAAGGAAAGAAAGAAAAGAGAAAAGAAAAGAAAAGAAAAGAAAAGAGAAAAAGAAACACCTGTGGGCGTGGCCTTTTTACTGTTTAGAGTCTCAAGCCAAGAAAGCCTTACACAGCCTGTACTAACCACAGAAGCACTAGAAGTAGGGTTGTGGTTTGCAACATGAGGAAATCAGACAAGGAAGTCTCAGAAACCAGTACTCTGCTGGAGAAATCTTTCTCTCAGAAGGACAAACTTACTTAACTTGTTTGAATTACTGAAACTAGTAGTCTCCCATCAGCACCATCTTATAATAAGACAATACAAGGAACAGAAGAAACCATATCTCCCAACAAGGAAGAAACTTGGACTGAAAGCATAACCTTTATCACTTATATTTTACCATTTTAATCTGTTATATTAATTTTTAGTATTTGCAACTTTTATACAGTAGTTGTTGGGTCATAAATTAAGTCTTGCTGAAAAGACTTTCAAATCTGTCATTCCTTTATCTAAATCTAATATTCAATATTTTGCCTGCTGGTATCCATCTCTAAAATAGATATATTCCTTATCCTTCTTACTTTACCCACTCTTTCTTCCTTTCCCATTCACTTCTCTACTTTTCCACTTAAATATTGGTTTCCTTAACTTTAAGTAGAAAATGAACAAAATACACTACACTACATTTTTTCCAATGTACTCAATGACCCCTCTTTCTGAACCTTATAAAACTTATAGGGGACACAAATAGAAGATAGAATTGTCTTCTCTTATAGTTAATCGTGGGCTCCTTTGAATAATTATATTTACTTAGGGGAGAGGGAGGGAAGCAAATATGGGCAAAGGATGGAAGTAGGTAAAATAGAATGTAGATGGATCAAAAGGCCACAAGAAATCATACTATTAACTATTTACCCAAAAGAAAAAAATAAAACCTATAACACACTTGATTAAGTGTATAAATATACACACATAGTTTTAATGAACTTTTCTCATCTGGGCTGATGGAGCTCCCTCTGCCAAAGATCAGGTAAAAAAAAAATGCCAATACCAGACATGAGCTAGCTCTTTAGAGTTGTAATCCAGGCCTGTCCAAGAGACTCCCAAAACATACAGTCTATTGCTGTTGCTCTTGGTTACTCCCCGGAGGTGGAAGGAAAGTACTTATTGCAAAAGATACCATGTACTCCAGAAGGCACCATGCAATCTTCCAAAGGAGGGAGGCAAGCAATGATCTTACACAGTTATGACACCTATGGACCACATTAATGACAAGCACAGCATGTTAACTCTTGATGTGCATTAGTGATACACCTACCTTGGTGGTAACCATTAGCTCCCTAATCGGATTTAAGACCCACTCAACAGGATTTCTACTTGAAACCTAGATTTCTACTCATGGCTAGTGACATCATGGTTATTGGAGGAGAATGTACCAAACTAGCAAAAATCCCTAACAATCTATAAATATTTGTCCTTGTACCCACACATAAGAGTAGTGTTCCCCCTTCATCAAGGATAATCTCTTTGGCACAGATGGAGACCACTACAGAAAACCACAACCAATCAAAATGCAGAATTGTGGAACCCAATTTCAATGGATACATCTACAAAACACCCCTGCACCTAAAACTCAGGGAACATTACAGAAGAAGAGGCAGAAAGATTGTAAGAGTTATAAGATCTAGGATTGCTGTGAAAATTGTGTCTCCTTGTAACATCAGAAGCTACACCTGTAAAGTTTCACTAATATGATTACCTAAATGTGACTTAAATAAGGGGAATGCCAATGAACATCCTAAATTGCATAGAGGAAATTCCACCGGACCTCAACCTTTCAAAAATAATTTCAGGAAACTGAGTAAAGTTAGGGTGGGAATGATGGCCCTCTCAGAGAGGAGCACCCTAATTGTTTGTCTGGGACCAAATGGTCAGTCCTGAAAACATGCATAGAAGTAACAGTATATGGAATCAGCAGGTTATATTTGGGGATATATATGTATATAGAAGCACATACATGCATGTAATATTTGATGAAAAAAGACACCATGAATTTGAAACAGGGTGGGGAGGTGCATTGGGTGGGTTTAGATAGAGGAAATGAAAAGGAGAAATTCTGTTATTAAAATATAATCTCAAAAGCAAACAAACAAAAATAATTATGTTTGTTACTATAGTCAGTGCTGCCTGCCCCTACTGAACATAAATCTCAGAGTGAGTGATGGGGGCTAACTTGTGGAAAATAAAACAAAAGTAGGAAAAGGTAGAAAAACTACACATACATACCCAAAGCCACACAAAACATAAATTAACACATGAAAAATGTGAGTTGACATTCTGTTATGAAATGCTTAGAAACTGACAACATATCAGAATCAGAATGCAAAGAAAATAAAATGGCCATATGTCAGAATATGATTTCAGAGTTCTAGTTTTAAAAATGATAGCACATCATGTAAAGGATTCACAGAAGAAGGTGATCAACTAAGAAAATCAATTCAGGACCCAGAAAAGGAAGTTATTAAGGAATACTAAATGTTTAGTAACTTGGGGGAAAATAATTTAAATCATACATCAATTTTGACAACATACACAAGATCTGTGTAATAATCCCCAGGCAATCAAAATCCAAACATAGAAGAAGAAAGGTGGACACAGGATCCTACTACTAACTTAGTAGCTATTAGCATTTGATAACTGCCAGGAAAAGGAAAATCATGGTGTGTGTGTGTGTGTGTGTGTGTGTGTGTGTGTGTGTGTGTGTGTGTGCTCTCGCGCGCACATGCGTGCATGTGCACACGCGCATCTGTCTGTCTGTCTCTCTCTCTCTCTCTCTCTCTCTCTCTCTCTCTCTCTCTCTCTCTCTCTGTGTGTGTGTGTGTGTGTGTGTGTGTGTGTGTGTGTGTGTGTGTGTGTAATGATGTGACCACTGTTGGATGAATACATATCAGATCAGGCACCAATTCCAAAAAGTAATCTCATCTGCAATTAGTGAAAGTTTGACTTCTTCCTTTCCAATCTGTATCCCTTTGATCTCCTTTCCTTGTCTTATTAGTCTAGCTAGCACTTCAAGTACAATATTGAAGAGATATGGAGAAAGTGGACAGCCTTGTCTTGTTCCTGATTTTACAGGAATCACTTTGAGTTTCTCTCCATTTAGTTGGATGTTGGTTGTTGGTTTGTTGTATACTGCTTTTATCATGTTTAGATATGTTCCTGTGCAGGATACAAGATTAACTCAAAAAAAATCAGTAGCCCTACTATATATGGATGATAAATGTGCTGAGAAAGAAATCAGAGAAACCTCACCCTTCACAATATCCACAAGCAACATAAAATATCTTGGGGTAACATTAACCAAAAAGTGAAAGACCTGGACAGTAAGAACTTTGAGTCTTTAAAGAAAGAAATTAAAGAAGATACCAGAAAATGGAAAGATCTCCCATGCTCTGGGATAGGTAGAATCAACATAGTAAAAATGGCAATCTTGCCAAAAGCAATCTACAGACTCAATGCAATCCCCATCAAAATTCCAGCACAGTTCTTCACAGAACTTGAAAGAACAATACTCAACTTTATATGGAAAAACAAAAGTCCCAGAATAGCAAAAACAACTCTGTACAATAAAGAATCTTCTGGAGGCATCACCATCCCTGACTTCAAGCTCTATTACAGAGCCATAGTTCTGAAAAGGGCTTGGTGTTTGGCACAAAAACAGACAGATAGACCAATGGAATCGAATTGAAAACCCTGATATTAACTCACACACCTATGAACACCTCATTTTTGACAAAGATGCTAAATCTGTACGATGGAAAAAAGATAGGATCTTCAACAAATGGTGCTGGCACAAGTGGTTTCGGACATGCAGAAGATTGCAGATAGATCCACATCTGTCACCATGCACGAAACATAAGTGCAAATGGATCAAAGATCTCAACATAAATCCAGCCACACTGAACCTTCTAGAAGAGAAAGGGAGAGATACCCTTGAATTAATTTGCACAGGAGACCACTTACTGAACATCACACCAGTAGCACAGACATTTAGATCTGCAATTAATAAATGGGACCTCCTGAAACTGAGAAGCTTCTGTAAGGCAAAGGACACAGTCAGTAAGACAAAACAACAGCCCACAGAATGGGAAAAGATCTTTACCAACCCCACATCTGACAGAGAGCTGATTTCCAAAATATGCAATGAACTCAAGAAGCCAGCCACCAAAACACCAATCAATGAAACTAAAAAGTGGGGTGCAGAACTAAATAGAGAATTCTCAACAGAGGAATCTGAAATGGCTGAAAGACATTTAAGAAAGTGCTCAAAATTCTTGGCCATCAGAGAAATGCAACTCAAAACAACTCTGAGATACCACCTCACACCTGTCAGAATGACTAAAATAAAAAACACCAATGACAATCTATGCTGGAGAGGATGTGGAGAAAAAGGAACACTCCTCCATTGTTGGTGGGAGTGCAAACTTGTAAGACCACTCTGGAAAACAGTATGGTGGTTGCTCAGAAAAATGGGAACCAGTCTACCTCAAGATGCAGCAATTCCTCTCTTGGGCATATACCCAAATAATGCACATCCATACAACAAGGCCATATGTTCAACCATGTTCATAGCAGCATTGTTTGTAATGGACAGAACCTGGAAGCAACCTAGATGCCCCTCAACTGAAGAATGCATAGAGAAAATGTGGTACATTTATACAATGGAGTACTACTCAGCATAAAAAAAAATGGGATCTTGAAATTCGCAGGCAAATGGATGGAACTAGAAGAAACCATCCTGGGTGAGGTAACCCAGTCACAAAAAGACAAATATGTTATATACTCACTCATATATGAATTTTAGACATAGAGCAAAGGATTACCAGCCTACAATCCTCTTCACCAAAGAAACTAGGAAACAAGAAGGACTCTAAGGGAAAAATGCATGGACTCCAGGAACAGGAAGGGGCAGGAACTCCTGCGCTAATTGGGAGCATGAGGATAGGGAAGAGGGAGCTGCCAGAATGAGAGGAGGAGGAGAGGAGAGGAGAGGAGGAAATGGAGGAGCAGAAATATTGAATTGGGGGAAAAATAGAGGAGAGCAGGATGAGAGATACCATATTAGAGGGAGCCATTATAGGTCCGAGGAGAGATCTGGCACTAGGGAGATTTCCAGACACCTACAAAGATGACACAAACTAACAATCTAGGCAATGGTAGAGAGGGTAACCTAAATGCCCTTCCCCTATAATGAGAATGATGGCCGCTTTCTATGCCATCCTAGAGCCCTCATCCAATGGCTAATGGCAGCAGAGGCAGACACCCACAGATATACACTGAACTGATCTCTGGAACTTAGCTGCAGAGATGGAGGAATGAAGATCAAAGGGGTCTGTACCAGGCTGGTGAAATCCACAGAAACAGCTGGCCTGAACAAGGGGGAGCACATGGACCCCAGATGTTGTTTGGGAGGCCAGTACAGGAATGATCCAGACCTATGAACATGGATGTCAATGAGGAGGCCTCTGCACTCTAGGGGACCCCTGGTAGTGGATTAGTATTTTTCCCTGGTGTAAGAAGGGAGTTTGAGAGTCCATCCCACGTGAAGTGATGCACTCTTGCCCTGGACACATGGGGTAGGGCCTAGGGCTGGCCCAGGATGATGTGGTGGACTTTGGGGAGCCCCCATCTAGGGCCCTATCCTTCCTGGGAAGTGGAGGGTGGATGGGGTGGAGGGTAGTTTGGGGGGATGGTGGAGGGGTGGGGTAGAGGAAGGAGAGGGAGAAAGGATTGACATGTGAAACAAGCTTGTTCCTAATTTGAACTAATAAAAAATTACAAAAAAAGTAATCTCAAAGTGGTTACGAAGGGACAGGGTGGTTGAGAAGGTGGTAACGGGAGGAATTGTGGGAGTGATTGGGTTAAAATTCATTGCATGAAATTCTTAAAGAGTTAATAAAATACTTTTAAAGTGCAAAACATTGATAAAATTTACAGCAAAAAAATATGCTGGAAAATAAGCACACAGAAATTCTGAAAATGAAAGAATCACTTAAAAACAACAACATCAAAAAGACAGGACCAGAAAAAAATTAATTTCAAGGGTGGAGAAAAATTAAAGACAGCAATATAACTTTTTTTTATTATTCAAGACAGGGTTTTTCTGTGTAACCTTAGCTGTCCTGGAACTCGCTCTGTAGACAAGGCGGGCCTCAAACCCACAGAGATCCATCTGCCTCTATCTCCTGAGCACTGGGGTAAATGTATGTGCCCCCACTGCTCAGCATATAGACATATTTTAACTACTGAAAACCTACATGCTGAGGGACTTGTGCAGGTTTTACCACCCCAACTCCTACACAGACCTGTGGGCCAAGCCATGCAAGTATTTTACAAGTAACACACATCATCCCCTCTGACTTGATGTGCCTACTTTCTGAGAGCCTGTGCCTCAGCCCCTGGCACACCCAAAGGGATTCCCTTCCTGCTCCTAATCATTGGTACTCTTAACACTATCAGTTGAAGAATTGTGGTAAGCACCTCTGCACACTATTGATAACTCTTCCCCTTCTCCTTACCTTTATCTGTCACTCTAATCTCAACTTCTGAGCAAGTGCAGTGAGAGCCTGCTAGATCAAGAAGGGTTTTGGGTAGTCAGAAACTTAGCTATCTCTGAGCTAAGACCACTACTAATACCCAATTGCATATTTGTCCCCAAGACTGAATCTCAAGTTCTACCCAGTTGATCCAAAACCTGCCAAGTTAGGGTACCAGTAAATAGCGATCCAAATTCTCATTCAGCAAAAAAGTAAGACAGATATCCATACCAAAATACATAGACAACGATGTAATTCAAGATGTCCAGATCCATCTGCAGAAACACAGCACATGAAAAAATAAAACAAGACAATATGTCTCCTCTAAAAATTAGTGTCACTATAGTAACATTCTCCAAAGAAAGGAATTTATATGATCCACAAAACAATGGATTCAAGATCGCAATTATAAATATAACTCAAGGGGGTATGAACAAATGCTAGAATGAAGAAGAAAATGCAAGCAGTTGAATAAAATAAGGCACTCAATTCAGGACATTCAAGTAAAATTTGTTAAATATATGGAAATTCTGCATAAACCTAAACAGAAATAAAATTTTAAATGAAAAAATTCAGAAAGTCAAATAAAAAGATCAGCATAAATGTCACCAATAAAACGCACCATGTAAAAGACAGAGTATCGGGCCTTGAAGATACAGTAGAGGAATTGTATCACTCAGTCAAAGAAAAGGATAAATCTAAAAGAAAATATGAATGGACCATGCAAGAACTCTAAGACAATATAAAGACCACACCTGTGAACCATAGGTATATAAACAGAAGAAATTCAGGTGAAAGACACAGAAAATATCTTAGAATATGTTCCAAATATAGAGAGAAAGATGCTTTTCCAAGTGCAAAAAGCATGCATGATAACAAATAGACAAACAGAAAAGAAATTTCACACTTCATATAATAGATAATACACTAAATATACAGAACAAACAAATGGTATTAAAGCCACAAAAGAGAGAGACCAACTCACATACAAAGGCAAGCCTATCAGAGTAACAGCTGATTATTCAATGCAGAACTTAAAGACAATTAGAGTTTGTCTTAGTTAAAGTATCTCTTTCTGTGGTAAAACACCATGACCAAAAGCAGCTTGGGGAGGAAAACATTTATTTCAGCTTACAATCTAAGGTCACATTCACTCATTGAAGGAAGTCATCAGGAACTGAGGCAGAAGACAGGGAGGAGTGCTGCTTGCTAGTTTTGCTAAGTTGATCCTCCTGGATTTCTCAGTTTGCCTTTTTTTAAAAAAAATACTTTTAACTTTTTTATTTGAATTAGAAACAGGATTGTTTTACATGACAATCCCAGTTCCCTTCTCCCTCCAGTCCTCCCCTACCACTACCACCCCAACTAAAACCCTACCTATCACATATCCTTTCTGCTCCCCCTGGATGGTGAGGCCTTCCATAGGGTGTCATCAGAGTCTGTCATATCCTTTGGGATAGGGCCTAGGCCCATCCCTGTGTGTCTTGGCTCAGGGAGTATTCCTCTATATGGAATGGGCTCCCACAGTCCACACCTATACTAGGGATAAGTTCTGAACTGCTACAGGAGGTCCCGTAGATTTCCGAGGTTTCCTCACAGAAACCCATGTTCCTGGGGTCAGGATCAGTCCCAAGCTGGTATTCCAGCTATCAATCTGTGGAGCAAGAGTTCCCCGATGTTCAGGTCAGCTGTTTCTGTGGGTTTCATCCGCTTGGTCTGGACTCTTTTGCTCTTCACTCATCCTTCTTTGCATCTGGGTTCCAGTTCAGTTCGGTGATTAATTGTGGGTGTCTGCATCTACTTCCACCAGCTGCTGGATGAAGGCTATAGGATGGCATATAAGTTAGTCATCAATCTCATTATCAAGGGAGGGCATTTAAGGTTGCCTCACCTCTGTTGCTTAGATTGTTAGCTGGTGTCATCTTTGTAGATCTCTAGACATTTCCCTAGTGCCTGATTTCTCTGTAAACCTAATCTCCCTCTATTATGGTATCTCAATTCTTGTTATCATCTATTCTTCCCCTGACTCAACCTTTCTGCTCCCTCATGTCCTCTGCATCCCTCCTCTTCTTCCTAGCTCCCTCCTCCCTCTTTCCGTGATCCCAATTTGCTCAGGGGATCTTGACCCTTTCCCCTTCTCCAGGGGACCATGTATATCTCTCTTAGGGTCCTCCTTGGGTTACCTCACTCAGAATGGTTTCTTCTAGTTCCATCCATTTTCCTGCAAATTTTAAGATTTCATTGTTTTTATCCACTGAGTAGTACTCCATTGTGTAAATGTACCACATTTTCTCTATCCATTCTTCGGTTGAGGGACATCTAGGCTGCTTCCAGTTTCTGGCTGTTACAAATAGTGCTGCTATGAACATCGTTGAACAGATGTCCTTGTTGTATGAATGTGCTTCTTTTGGGTATATGCCTAAGAGTGGAATTGCTGGATCTTGTGGTAGATTGATTCCCATTTTGCTGAGAAACCACCATGCTGATTTCCAAAGTGGCTGTACATGTTGGCACTCCCACCAGCAGTGGTGGAGGGTTCCCCTTTCTCCACATCCTCTCCAGCATAAACTGTCCTTGATGTTTTTTATTTTAGCCATTCTGACAGGAGTAAGATGGTATCTCAGAGTTCTTTTGATTTGCATTTCCCTGATGGCTAAGGATGTTACGCACTTTTTTTTTTTTTTGATTGGTTTTTTTGAGACAGGTTTCTCTGTGTAGCTTTGGAACCTGTCCCGGAACTCACTTTGTAGACCTGGCTGGCCTCGAACTCACAGAGGTTTGCCTGCCTCTATCCCCCTCCCCCGATTGCTAGTATTAAAGGCATGTGCCACCACCACCCTGCTCAATTTGCTTTTTTATTCATCCCATGACCACCTACAGAGTTGCCAACAAGCAATCTGGATGGAGGCAGTTATTCCACTGAGTTCCTTTTCCCAGATAACTGTGGCTTGTGTCAAGTTGACAAAACAACATAACCAGAATAACTGACCCTTTGTCAACTTGACACACAGTTCCAATATAAGACCCTCCAGCCAAGTGAGTAGCCAGGCCCCTCCCACAGGACCTCCAACTGCCAGGGTCAACAAACGTAATACTCATACTGTCCTAACTGCTGGAACCTGTCCCTACTTTACAGAGTAAAAAATCCAATCTCTGGACATGAGTTCCAACCATTCTCCACCCTGGAAAGCTCTACCATAAAAAGTTCCACCCCCCTCCCAAGAAACTCTCTATATAAACCCTGTATCCTAGTCAGTTTGCTGCCGATTCTCGACCAAGCACAGGCAACCACCCTCCTGGTTTTTTCCCTCTCAATAAATCTGTGTGAGGTTTGTTGTGCAGTGTGACTTTGTGGTATTCCTTGGCTCCAGGCTGCCAGGATACCTTTCCATCCAAGCTGTAATGCTTATACCCATCAGTTTTTAATTGTAAATGTTCTTTATTCAACCCCAAGATCTCATATTAATATTAATATCATAATATAAAGCACAAATAATATTCAAAGCATCACAGTCTTTAAATATTTAAACAGTTTAAAAGATCAGTATTTTCAAAATATTTAGTTTCTCAACTATGGGTGCCTATAAAATAATAAGTTAGCATAATTTCTTACTCTAAGAAGGAAGAACAGTTACAATCAGATTAAAGCAAAACCCGAGTTCAGAAGTATAGATAGTTCAGTTTTTTATATCAGGGACTCTTGGAATAAGGTAAAGTTCTGTTAAAACAGTTAAAAACCCTGTAAGCCAAATTATTTTTTAAAATCCAGAATTACACTGACACCTAATCTAGATAAAGGCACAACAGAAAAAGAAAATTATAGAATAATCTCCCTGATGAACTTAGATGCAAA